>NW_022111357.1:1795322-1799185 GCF_000313985.2 Echinops telfairi | reverse complement strand
CCCACCCCACCGGCTGTGAACTTCCTGCAGGCAGGAGCTGGGTCTTGTGCACTGGCTGGGAAGTGTTTCTGGAAAAAGCACATGGATGGCACCTCACCAAAGGTGGGCCAGAGCACCTCAGTATGCCCCATGGGGAGAAGGGAGCTGGGTGAGGGCCAGGGTCCGGCCAGAGTCTCTCCTGCCCACTGGGGCACAAGTCCAGCCCACCAGGCATTCAGGTGGTGGGGAGCCAGTGGCCTCTGTGTGACCTGTCTGGGCTTTCCTTCTCTCAGCTGAAATCAGGGCTACCCACATGGCCAACATCTGCAAGGAGACCCTACTGCAAACTGCCTGTTGTGTGTCCCTGAAAGACGCCAAGTCCCCACCCCGCAGCTTTGAGGGATGGGCCCAGGCCCACTGGGTTCTCTTTAACCAAGGTGTTTTCTGTCATTGCCTCTTTTGTGAGGTCATCCTTCGAAGAGAAAAACAAAATGGAGCAACCTGTGCACGCGCACCGCCCCCCCTCCCTTAGTCGCACTCTTAGTAGTATTTTAGGAACCTGCCTGGTCTCAGGAATGCTGGTGACGCCGTGGGTTAAGTACTGGACTGCTGGCTGCAGGAGAACAGGGGAGCTGGCTGCTCCTGTAAACTCACACAGTCTCAGAAACTAGGTTCGCGGGGAGCCAGCATCAAGCAGTGGGCTCATTATTTTAGGGGTTTGGATCAAGGCTTGCCAGGGGTGGAGGGGTGCTTCCTGCCTCCTGCTACAGACAGCTCGGCTACCCACCTGCAGGGGTCACACTAGCCCCCTCTCCTGGTTCGGCAGGGCCAGCTGGACCCACGGCCTCTGATTTACCTGCCTCCTCCCCACTGTCAGCTCTTGGTGACAATGGCATGGCCAGGTGTGTGTGTGAGGGCGGGGGGTGAAGGGGGGATAACAGGGCCTGTCAGCTCTCTGGAAAGCTCTCAGACTCTCTAGACCAGTGGTTCTCAACCTGTGGGTCGCAACCCTTTTGGGGGTCGAACGACCCTTTCACAGGTGTCACCCGATTCATAACAGTAGCAAAATTACAGTATGAAGTAGCAACGAAAATAATTTTATGGTTGGGGGGTCACCACAACATAAGGAACTGTATGAAAGGGTCGCGGCACCAGGAAGGTTGAAAACCACTGTTCTAGATGGTAGGTAGTGTGGGCTTGAATGTGCGGGTATGTGTGTGGGTATGGTTGAGGGCAGGGTCAAGAGTTGTGTGGCTTGGGGTGACCGGTCATAACCGAGTGGCAGGACGTACTGAGCGAACTGCTGCTGGTGTGAGCCACCACGCTGGCCTATGTAGCAGGGACTCTGCGACACAAGAACAGGGCACAAACCTCAGGCCCCCCCAGCCCCACTCTACCACCTTCCTGCCTCCTCCCCACCCCTGCTTGCTCTCGAAGCTCCCATGTGAGGTGGGTCCCCCCACTCCCACCCTGTGTGTGTGAGGGGGTGCGGTGGCTGGGCGGGTAGCCTGGCCCTTCCACTCTGGGGCCTCTCCCGCCCTTCCTTCCCAGAAGACACGAGCTGGGCGACAGGCGAGAGAGCGAGAGGAACAGCTGGTGGGGCATTCTAGAGCTCAGCCCCGGGTCTCCCGGGCATCGCACCCCTCCCTGACTGCCCTGAGAGCGGCAGGAGCACGGGGGTGGGGGGCTCTGTGGGAGGGAGGGGAGCATAGGGTAGGCTGGAAATGAGGGTTCAGGCTGAGCAGCAGCCCCAGACACCCCGAACACCGTGTGAAGCATGAGGGGGCTCTGCACACTCACCCAGGGAAACCTGCACAGGTGCACACACACAGTGTCTCACAGGGGCTACGCCCTACACACGGAGCCCAGAACACGTGTGCATGGGCAGTGCCTCAGGGGGCTCTGCACACCCAGGGAGCCCTGCACATGCTGTGCATACACAGAGCCTCACGGGGCTCTGCCCATGCACGCGCGTGCGCGCGCACACACACGGAGCCCTGCATCTGCACACGTGTGCACACATGGTGCTCCAGGCAGGGTCTTAGCTGTAAACCGGCGGTTATGACAGTCTGTGCCTCACAGAGTCACGGTGAGGACCCAGTGAGACCCTCCAGGGTCTGGGCTTAGCACACGCCTGGCACACACTCACTCGCTGCGGGGCTCCTTCAGCTCCTGCTCTAATTCTCAGGAACTAATTCACCCAGAGCCAGTGAGCACCCACTGGGGCCGGGCCTGATCTGCATTCTGAGCACACACCCCGGCCTGGGGAACGCAGTGCCCACTATATGCAGCTGCGCATTGCAAGAGCCTGGGGAGTGGGGTTCATCAGGAGGTAGATGGGAGCTGGACACGGCCAGGAGGAAGGGCAGGAGGTAGAGGGAATGGGGGGATGGGGGAAGAAGGGAGAAGGGCAGAAAGGGAGCATGGGGAGGAAGGGAGGGAGGAGGGAGGCAGAGGAGGAGGAAGAGGGAGTTGGGGACTTGACTGGAGACCTGGGTACCTTCTTCGGCTTCCAGCTCCTCTAGCACCCCTGTCTCTTGGCACTTTTTGCTGTGGGCCTTGGACTTCATGTGCTTAGTCAGATTCCCTGGAAAGAAAGGAGAGCAGGTTCAGGCTCGGCTGGCAAGTCTGGTGCGGGGCAGGGGCCAGGCACAGAGGCAGGCCCTGAGGAGGGCAGGGCAGGGTGCCCCCTGTGCCCAGCGCCCAGGCTGGGAGGCCCAGCCACAGGCCTGTTCAAGGTGCACACAGGCACTGGGGTGGGTGGGCACAGGGCGATGAGGGGCAGAGAGCCCAACGAGGGATTGAGGGACTGGTTATAAAGACACAAATGAGGAAAAGACCTCAGGGGCCATCGGCCCCCTTCACTCTGGCCCAAGTGCTGTGACATGGTTAGACATGGCTAACAGGACCCTTCATGAGGGCTGGGGTGTCACGGTGGCTCCCATCCATCAACACAATGGGTAGGGCTGAGGGAACATCTAGGGCATCACCCCCCCAGAGTTTGGGACGAAGAACCAGGGCAAAGTCCCTATTAAGAATGGGGAGAAGGCAGAAAGTGGGGCCAGGGGAGTGGGGTAGGCCAGAACCTAAGAGCCAGGAGGCTGGGGTCCAGGCCTTGGCTTCCTTCGGGAAGCTGTGCTTCCTTCTTGGCCTTACTTTCCTCTAGAGAGCAGTGTCTGGAAGGCCAAGGCTCTCCATGGGTTCATGCCTCCCAAGCCCTCGGACAGGAGGCTGCCTCTGCCCAAAGTCCTCAGTCCAGCCTGACAGCGAGGTGCGCAGGGCCAGCATCTCTGGAATCAGGAACAGTGACAACGGCTACCTCTTTCCCGAGGATGCACAGAACCTCACAGGTCCCAGAGCTGTGAGGGCAGGCAGGGGTGCCCGGGGAAGGAGGGGGCAGAACACCCGGGGTTTGCCCCAGGAGAATGTAGGCTCAGTGCTGCCTTTCAGCCCAGCAGCCACCCCCACACAGGGTGTGCTCTCTGTTGCTCTGGGGTTCTCACGTGGCCAGTCACCCAGTTCCTGGTACAACCCCGGCGTCAGGCGTGGTGACGCATTAATTCCATTCGTTGCTCAGTTGCAATGAATGGATAGAAGAGAGAAGGATGGGTGGGTGTGAGAATCCTGGACTGACTGCATAGAGAAGTGGGTGGATGGATGAATGGATATGTGGATGAGAGGAAGTCAGAGTGGATGGAGGAAGAACCGGAAGAAGATGGACAGATGGATGGGACACTGGACAGAGAGACAGACAGCAGCTAGAGGAGCTGGTGGAGAATAAACGGAAGGGTGAGTGGACAATGGGTCCATAAAGGGATGAGGGATGAGATGCGGGAGACCAGAGGCCACAGAGAGCAGCTGGCTGGTGCAGGCGCACATGGGGG
>NW_022111357.1:1787868-1795222 GCF_000313985.2 Echinops telfairi | reverse complement strand
GGGAGAGGCCCCGGATGTGGAATGCAAACGTCAATGGAAGGTGAATGGGCAAGAAGACAACCAGAGGAGAGGCTGGGAGAGATGGGTCAATGGGAGGATGGGTGGATGGATGGATGGGGGATTAGAGAGAGCTCATGGATGAGGCAAGGTACTTCCTGATCATCTTGAGAATCTCCAGGAGCCTTGGGGGGTGTGCTAAGAGGCCAGTGGGGATTTTAAAGCTGGGATTGCCCAAGGTGTTCAGCCTGAGGGTAGCACAAATAGAGGAGAAGTTGGAGCCTTCCCTCTTTCCTACCCCCGGCACGAATCTATGACCCTAACCTTCTCAGCGCAGCTCTGCTCGCCATTCACTGCATAGAAACTCACGTCCTCTCCCTCTGGCCAAATGGAAACAGAGCCATACCTTTCAGAGTTGTCCTGGGGCCAGAGGTGCCAAAGGACCCTTCAGCGTTGTAGACCTCTGCCCTCACTGTCTAGGGCAGGGAAAGCCTGAGTTGGAGGGTCAGGAGGTGAGAGAAGGCAACGGAAAAGCAGAGGCAGCAGAGCTGGTATCTCCATGGACCAGAGATGCCAACTGCGCCCTGAGGTGCTGAAGCCAGGCCCAGGCTCCCAGGATCACCCCAGGTCACAGAGGACCCTGAGCGTGGCTCAGCCTTCATCGCCCATGTGCTGCCTGGGATGGTTAGGTCTCCCCGCAGCTGGCGTTGGGTGCTGAGCACACGAGGCGCACACACGCACCCAGTGTGGAGAACGTTCTTCAAGGAAGGACTCTCACGACCCACCCCCAACAGGTCCAGTGTCCCCAGCTTCTGCTTTACTTCTGAGCGCAGGTTCTGCTGATTCCGCTAGATAAGATCGGGAACTGGGATACCCTGAGAGGGCCCCTGATCACCAACATGGTGCCCCCAATGGCTGGCCCAGACCACACTGCTCATCAGTGTAGCGCTCCGCCTAGGACCAGGTCCGAGGTTTCTGGGGGCCTGAACTGAGAATGGCTTATGAGCTGGTGGCCTTCGCTTTGAGCTTGGGCTCTGCTGCTTGCTCGATGTGTGTTCTAGTGTTTGTTTCTGAACCTCTGAGTCTGAACTTGGAAAAGAACACCTACCTTAGAGAGCGAGAGTGAGAGTGAGAGCGAGAGCGAGAGCGAGAGCGAGAGCAAGAGCGAGAGAAGGGGTGGGGGGAAGATGCACACAGAGTGGCAGCTCTGGGCAGCTTGGTATGTCTGCCAGAGACTAGGTGCCCACCACATAGTGTGGCCTGTACCCCCTCTACTGGGTGTAGAGGAGAGAGGTGTTAACAGGGCACCAGATGGCAAGGGCTTTACCTCTCCTGGCTCAGGAGCAGGCCCTGGGAGCCCCCAAGACCTGTCTGTCCCCTGCCCCCACCCCTGAAACTGGCACGGGAGGAGTTGGGGACTCAGGTGGAGCGGATTCTGGCTGGGCAGCCTGGGCTGGGCTCCCTCAGGGACCTCTCCTCTCTGGGCCTGCCTTCTCCGCTGGGACCAGAGGGAGGGCACCAAAGGGCTGCAAGCCTTGTTTACAGACGGGCATCCTGTCCCAGCCCGGGTGGGCAAGAACCTCAACTTGCCCGGCAGACAGAGCCCATCGCTCCTCCCACCACCCCAGTCACCCACGAAAAGCTCAGTTGCCCTGGAGCGAGGGAGGAAAGGCAAGTGGATGGAGGATGGAGACAGAACCTTCACCGGGAGCACCGACCAGGGTCCATGCCTGCCTCGTTCAGCTCCTCCCCCAACCGGAAGCCTGTCCCCGAGGCGATCGGCACACGGGTCAGTACATGGCCAGTACCTGGCACAGCTAACCCTGGGCCTCTGGGAACTCCCACTCGGGCCCTCAGAGCTCCACAGGGGCTTCCCAGCAGACCTTTCCAGCCCCACCCCCACTCAAGCACCCCTCAGTTAGCCCTCCCAGACCTGGGCTGCCGCCACAATGCCTGACACAGAGACGGACACAGACAGGCCGACAGAGACAGACAGGAAGGGCTTCCCAGGATAGGACGCAGCCGTAGGACGGCCCCACAGACTGACTGCCGGAGTCAGGGAGGGCCCAGAGCCCCCGGCCCAGTCTCAGCTCTCATGCGGCCCGACCTAGGGTCCTGCTCCCGAGAGGAGAGGGGGATGTGCAGGCCGATGGTTGGAGAGGAGGCCAGCCTCCACGAGGACACGAGGTCTTGGAGCTCCAGGGGCCAGGGTAGGGCAGAGGTGCAGCCTCCGCTTCCCACCTGCCCTTGCGGCCAGTCCGGAGCCCGAGGGCCTTCACTTCAGATCACTCACTGCTTCGGTTCTTGTGGGCCTTTTCTTCCGGAAGCCCCGTGAACATTTGAGAAAGCGCCCGGCACACTCCTTGGTCACTGGTTGAGAGCAAAGTGTGGGTCTTCGGGACACCTTGGGGACAGTCCACAGCCCTCTGCTCAGATGACCCACTCTGGACCCTCCTGGCCTCTGTCCTGGCTCAGAGACACAGGAGAGGGGCTGGGGGCAGACTCCGCGGCGAGGCTCCCGTGAGGGTGCTGGTGGGAAGGTGGGTTCCTGCTGGAGACCCCGGTCTCTCTCAGGCTGGGGAGACCACCCGCTCACGTCTGGATGGATATGTGGGTCTCCCATGATGTGGTGGGTTTCTCAGGCAGAGGGTACCGGGGACTGCCTGATGGGCCTCAGGGGTTGGGCTCCTCCTGCTGAGAAGGGGATACTGCAGTCTGGAAGAGGGGCTGCAGTCCCTCACGCTGTGCTGGAGAGCACCCGACTGGAGCTTCCGGAGCCCTCTCCTGAGAAGATGGGGAGCTGCTCACGAGGGGGGGGGGCAAGGGGGCCATGCTCACGGCAGGTGTCCCGGGCTCTAGCTTTCAGGACTTGCCCTTTTGGAGTTCACTCGCCTCCTCTTTGGAGGCTGCAGGTGCGGGGCTTGGACAAGAGGTTCATAGCTTTCAGACTCGATGACCCTCACTTACTGTAAATTACCCCCCCCACCCCCTGCCCCGCTTTCTTCCACTAGTGAGGCTGGTGGGGGTCTGTGGGGGAGAGGGGGCTTTATCTCCAGTGGGAGCTCACCCTGGGCTGAGCTGCCTGGGAGGTGGCAGGGCCCCAGGGCTTGGGTGCCTTTGTTGCAGCCTGGGGGCAGGCGTGGGGGCTCTCGGTCCACCAGCCCTGGCTGGGCTCCCGTAGGGACGCTGCTTATGTGACACCAAGAGAGAAGAGGACCATAGGAGAGGAAATGGGCGGGCAGGTACCTTGTCCCAGACAGAACCTCTGGGGGCATATCTGACCGTCACCTGAGGAAGTCAGGAAGGTGGGAGTGGGAGGGTGGGGGTGGGCAGGAATCAGGGGCCAGTGCTCTCTAGAGCCGCTGCACCAATGAGAGGAAGGTCCACACAGGGCAAAACCGAAGTCGGCCTTAAACACAGCTCCTGGGGAGACCAGCGTGTAGCCACCCAGTTTGTGCAAAGGAAAAGGCGGGGCCGTTACCCCAAACCCTGCTCTGGAGACTGCAAAGCCTAAAGGTGCCAAGAGCCCAGGACCTCCCTCCCTGTCAGGTGCCAAGGGACAAGGGACAGCTGCAGTGTGTCCCCTGCCTGTCCTGCGGGAGCAGACCGCTGAGGCAGCAGCTGCGACGAGCCCTCTCTGCAGCAGGCCAGCCCCCACCATCTGGTCATCACACCTGGGACACCTACCCTCTGGGGCTGGGCCTCCTTCCTCCTTCCTGTCACAGGGCACTGCTACAGTCCGGCCTGACCCTGGCCGCCGCAGGGGAGGGGTGGGCGGAGTAGGGCCTGGCGGCGGAGGCACGGGCCAGCTCTGGCGTGAGATGTGAGATGTGTGTGTTAGAGGCTCAGGGTGGGATGGACTCGTGGATGCTGAGTTCATCAGATCAGTGCTAAGGACACATGCACAGAGCCGGGGGAGGAGGGCCAGCCCCACTGGGGAGCCGGATTCTGTATGCCTGGTGGGAGGGGGCTGTATGTGGACTCTGAGGAGGGACCGGGGCAGCCTCTGGCCTCATTTCTGCTCTTGGGAAGTGGGGTGCTCTAGGCCCCTTAGCTCTGTGCTGGGGCCCCCCCGGAGGGGGGCTCCCTGCACTGGGCAGAGGCAGGGGCTCTGGCCGACTGTCTGTCTCTTACCTTTGGTTTTAAAAGCAAAGTGACAGTGCTTGCACACATAGGGCCGGACGTCAGTGTGGGTGCGGATGTGTTTCTTCAGCATGCTGGGCTTCTTGCAGCGAATTCCACACTCCTCACAAACATATTTCCCTCGGCCGCGGCCTCGCACATATACATACTCTTCGTTTGATTTGTACCTATGAGCGACAGGCGTCATGGTAAAGGAAAAAAAAAAAAAAAAGGAGGAGAAGAGGCAGCTTCCATCTCAGGAGATGGACATGTTTCTAGCTTCGTCCAGGCTGGGGCGGACGCGGGGGTGTGCGGAGGGCGCGGAACCAGAGAGGATGGGGCGGGTGGGTTCTTGCACCTGCCTGGTCCCCAGAGGCAGCAGACCCCGAGCACAGTATATGTCCATCAAGACAACCAGCGAGGCCAACGGAGTAATCAATAACGAGAGACAAAGATTAGGCACCAGAACAGCCCTGACAGCCATTCTTTAGCAAGGGCTCGCTCTCTCTGCTGGGCACGCCGCCCAAGCAGACCACGGCCACGGCAGGAGGGCGAACCTTCACACACCCAATGCCCCAGCCAGAGAGTGATGGACCAGGATCAGTAGCTGCTCCAAAGCCTGCCCACCTTCCCGGGAGGGGTTCATAAGTCACCCAACACCTGCATGAGGGGAGGTAGCAGGGACTGCGTCCTGTATCCCACTTCCAGTCATGGTGGGAGGTCTCTGGGACTCAGAGTCATGGGCCACCCCAACTCTCACAGAGCTTGAGGAATCACTTGGATTCACAGCAGGAAGTGCCCAAGGCTTTTCTGAGCAGCCGATGGCAGCCAGCCACGTGGAGATGCTCCTGCATCCACCCCCATGACTCCCACAAGGCGCAATGGGATCGTGACTCTACGGGTCTAATGCTGTACACGTCCAAGTCTCCAGTGGCACGGTGAAGGCTAAAGCAGACGTCGGGCTGAGGGGGCTTTTGGCACATGTCCAGGAGAAGCGCCTTCTCACCCCAGATGCCAGCACAGGAGCCTGGCCTCCCGGTCTGTGGAGCCAACCTTCCAATTCCTAGTGGGAGCCCTGCCCATGCTCCACACTCACCCCAAACACCATGGGGGAAGATGCTACGCGCGCACGCGTGTGTACACACACACACACACACACACACACACACACACACACACACACCCCTCAGATTTGGTTAACCAACGCCACTCACAGCATTCTGCTCTGCAGGAGAGAGATGAGGCTCTCTACTCCCTGAAAGAGTTTAGTCTCTGAAACCCACAGGGGCAGCTCGACCCTGTCCTAGACACTTGCTATGAGTCAGAATGAACACAATGGCAGTGAGTTAAAATGAGGTTTTCTTCACTTTTACAGGCCTGGGCTGGACCAGCCAGTGTCCGATGGGAGGTCACACGCTCTAGGGCAAAGCACCCTGGTGCGTCCAGGGGGCGGGCCTTCAGGCCGTGGTAGAAGTCACAGCCCCCTGCAATCCTGAATCACAGGGCCGGGCAGGGGGTCACACAGCCTCATCCTTCTCCATGGAGCTGCTGGTGACTGCAGCCCTGACTCTGATTGGCAGCCCACGGGCTCGTTAACCCAAGTGTCACTAGGGACCCTTTTGGTGAGAATATGGGGAAGCAACTTTGCTCTTAATGAAGGGCATCCCTGGGGCCAACCATGGCCTGTCTGCCTCTTGGTGACAGCGGTTTGTCCCCAGGCAGCAGCTTCCTGGCCTCACATTCAGACTTTGATCCCCACGTCTTCTGACCGCCGGAGACCCCGTCTTTAGGTGAAGATGGGCTGACAAGGTGCTTCCTTGCCCAACAAGGCGCAGAGAGGCGAGGCTGGCTTCATCTCCTCTTGGCAATGGGGGCTCTGCCAACACCTGGGCACCTAGCTCAGCCATGTTCAGTGGGCCACAATGACCCTAACCCTAGCCACCTTACCACGATGGGCTCCATCAGCCTTCACTTCTGCCACACCCACCACAGAGGCCCAGCAGCCACTGTGTTTTGACTGCAGGCTAGGCTTTAGGGCAACTTAGAAGCAGACTTGTCCTCCCATCTCAGCTGCTCTCAGGTCCCTGAATTTCTTCCCCCGAACCAACCTAAGCGGAGCAGTCTTCTCCAATGAGCGGATGGACACCCTCCAGATCATGGCACTGTGGGGGCTGCATGTTGCTGTGATGCTACCCGCAGAGTCCCCATGGCTCTAGCGGGGCTTCCAGACCGAAGGAGATGGGGAAGAATGTCCTGCCAATGGGAACCTTACAGACCGCAACAGAAAACCATCTGACTCGCCTGCTTCGGCCACATCACCGGGAGGGACTCGCCGCTAGGGGAGGTCACTCTGTCTAGAGGGCCGGCAAGGCTAGGGGGGAGGCTGGGGGAGCTGGACTGGCACTGCCGCCTGGTGGTGGGCTCCCCCAGGCCGGTGATTCTGAGGAAGGTGCAGGAGCGGGCAGCATGTCGTTTTGTAGAGCACAGAGCCCCATGAGTCAGTTGACTCCCTAGCAATTCATAATGAACATATGCAGAGAGAGGAAGAGGACCGCGAGCCTGCCAGGGCTGGGGCCACGGCTGGGGGACAGAGACACAGCTCTGGCAGCACTGTCACCCCACAGAAGCTGGGCACAGCCTGTGGCGGATCACTGGAAAGGGTGAGAAGGATTGTCAAGACATGGCGGTGGCCAGGAGGACTCCAGGCAAGGGAGCCCAAGGGCCAAGGCTAGGGGCATTCAAAGGCCTGGAGGGCTCGGAAGGTGACAGGAGATAGGGCTGGGCAGGCTGGCTGGGCTGGACTGCCAGTGGCCTCGAATGTTGAGCAGCTCAGATTTGATCCAAGTTGCCGTGGGCGTGGAGGGGGTACAGTAGGAGACAGTAGGACTTCATGAATGGTGCTCATGTGCTCGGACGGGGATTCTGCGGCCTTCTGGGCAGAGAATCCACCGGCCCTGGGAGCCAGGTGGGCAGGGATGGGGGTCCCAATGAAGGGGAAAGAAGGAACCAACGCTTTCAACGTGACTCACTCAGGTGTCACCTTCAGATGTGGGTGGAGACTATGTTGGCAGAAGTGTTGGCCTGTTGAGAGTGAGCCGGGCACCGGAGACAGGCTGAAATGCAGAGTGCAGTTGGTACCCGGGACACAGCTTGGTGAGGAGGCGATGGCTGCCCAGGGGAGTATGTCCAACGAAAGGGGAACAGTGGGGAAGGCAGGGACCCACCCGGAAGCCCC
>NW_022111357.1:1780226-1787121 GCF_000313985.2 Echinops telfairi | reverse complement strand
TTTCAAGGCTCTGATCTGTGCTTTCTCAGGTGTCCTCTGCACAGGGCTTGAATTTCCACTGCTTCCACGTCCCAGCTCCGGTCTCTCTGCCATTCCTCTGCGGTCTGCCCAGCACCCTGGTGGTCTCAGGACCTCACCCTCATAAGCTGGGGCCACACACTTGCCCCCACAGCAGCCCTCTTGGGTCTGCGTGCGAGCAGGCAGCACCGCAGCTCCGGGTCGGCCAGGCCAGCCCTCTGGGTCTGACCGTGGTGACTCCATTTCCTCCACTGTCCTATTCAACCCACTGCCACACACAGTCAACATGAGATCCCAAATATGCCCCCTTGCCACCAGGCCCCAGACTCCTCCCCCTTTATCCCCTCACCACACTGCACCCTTCTTCTGTCACCGAGTGACCGGAGGGGGTGCCTTAGAATGAGACCTAGTCCTGACACCTCCTCCCAGCCCGGAGCAACACCCGTTTCCCGCAGAGTCAAGGCCCACTCCTTCTGGGGCACCCACTAACCTGATCACTGCTCCAGCTCTTCTTAGCCAGTTCTCCCCGCCCAACCCCCCAGTCCCCTCCAACCGCCAGACCTTACTGTGCCTCAACGCCCTTGCCAAGGGTCTTGCCTCTTCCCCAGGTGTGTCCCAGACACACCGTTCTCCGATTTGGCCAGGCCTTCCCACACACCCCTCTCTGGGCCCACAGTCTCCTCCCTCCGTCACCCCACTTGTTCTACCGTGTGCGTGCACGACGGTGGCCTTTGTACCAGCATCACCCCACCATCCCCATGAGGACAGAGCTTGTGTCCACTTCCTCTGCTGCATCCTCAGCCTCACACAGTGCCTGAGACCCAGTGGGAGCTCAGTCAACAGCATACTGCGAAGGCTTTCTCCCTGCCCCGGGAGGCCCGGCCAGACCCCACAGGGTGTGCTCGCATCAGACACCTTCACCCTAGACCACCCTGATCCCAGAGTTCCCCAGCATGAGCTTAACTGGGTACTCTGGGCTTTGGCTTGTTGGTGGGGTACAGGCTTCTACCTTGTCCCCTTGGAAGCGTCCCTCCCCACTGTGCAGGAAGGGATGAACACAATGCCTGGCCCCGACATTGTTCCCCATGATAAGCTGTGCACCACACTTGTGATCCTGAGGGTATTTGCTGGCTGATGCCTGGAAGGATCACCAGGCCTTTCTTCCTAGTCCCTCGTCATCTGGAAGCTCCAAGATCTTTTAAGCACTGTAGTGACTCGCCAGGTCCACAGAGAATGGGTGGTGCCTGAGGTGCACTGGCTGGGAATTGAGCAGGCCTGCCTACACAGAAGGCGGAAATTCTTTCACCACGGTGCCAGCTCTGGGTCACCCTGACCGAGGGAAAGGTACATGCAAATGGAGCAGCTGATTCCCACGGGTGCAAAAGAGGAGACGCCCTCCTCTCTTCTCTTCCAGCCCTTTGTAATGGTCAGCTCTTTGTCCACTCCTTTGAAAGGGAGGTAAATCCCTCTGAGTGGAAATGTGATTTCTGCTAGAGCTATAGCCTCGGGGCGAGCTTCTCCAGGGCCCAGGCAGGCCCCATGTCTTTGAGATGCAAGCCTAGGGAAGATGGTGCCCTAGTCACCTCATCTCCAGGGGGGGCGGGGCTTCCCCTGGGTGCCTGCCCCCCAATCCTAACCGCCTACCTGCCAGAAAGAAACGGGCAGTCCATTTGCAAAGAACCATCCCAGTCAGGAGGTGGACTCAGGAGAAAGACAGGCTTTCTACTCCCGTCAAGAGACACCGTCTCAGAAACACACAGGGGCAGGTCTACCCTGTCCTATAAGGTTGCCATGAGTCAGAATCGCAGAGACGGCAGTGAGGTGTGTGTGTGTGTGTGTGTGAAGGCTCAGGGGGGTCAGATGGCTCACTCACTCACTCAGCTGCTCCCCCCAAAGCTGACGGTTCGAGTGCAGTCAGAGACGCCTCAGAAGAAAGGCCAGGCCATCTACTCCCCAAATGCAGTCATGAAGAACCGTTTAGAGACAGACGAGGCTGACTAGTCCCTTAAAGTTGGACAGCTGTGAGAACCCGACTCTGCCCCCAGGGTCCGACTGCCTCAGAGCTGGCTTGAGGGCACACCGCAGCAGCAGGAGTGGTTGCGGGTGGACTTCTTGCCTTCCATAACGGAGGCTCAGGCTCGCTCCCCTGCCGGGGCAGCTCACAGACAGCCATCCCCAGGCCAATGGTGTGCTGCTATGATGCAGCTCACAGCAGAGCTTCAGAGGGAGGTGGACCAGGAAGAAAGGCCTGGCGATCTGCTTCTAACAACCAGCCTTTGAGAAACCCGTGGGTCCCAGTCCCTGACCCATCCTGGGGGACAGTGCGGGGAGGCGCAGTGTTTCGGTTGTGCAGGAGTTGGCCGCTCCTGGGGCCCACCTCAGGGCGGTGAGTAGCAACAATGAGGGAAGGAAATGGAGCGATGGAACGACTTGCCCAAAGTTACAGAGCTACAAAGTTACAAGGCACCTAGAACATGGCGAGGCTGGTACTGGAGCCAGGTTTTAATCTTAGACACGGCATGTGGTGACCTGGTGAGAGGTCCTTTCTTGTACTTGAATCCTGAGGCTGGGCTGCCCGAGCCACCTGACCAAGCAACTGGAGGCTCCCTCCCGCCAGGCACACAACACTGGGCAGAGGAATCTCCAAGGAGCTGGCACCCCCGTGCTCTGGGTCACGGACAAAGGTGTCCAGTGGGAATCCAGTAAGGTGGCTGGTGAGACCACTGTTCCTGGAGTCTGAGTCTGGTGGGGTCTCAGCCATGAAGCTGCTCTGTACGGTTGTGAGTGCCCGTCATTAGCACTGATCACCAGAGGCTGGAGGGCCAACGAGGGGTTCCCACAGCAGGAAGGGGATGAATGGTGGTGTCTTGAACACGGCGGTAGATGGGGCTTTATGGGGATGAACTCATTGACCCCTGAAACAACAGAAGTCTAGAGGCGCAGGGCACCAGGGGCGGGTGTGGGGTGCCATGGCTGGGAGTTGGGGGGAGGAGGGTGGGGTGTGATGGGGACTGTGCTGAGCTGGAAGGCAGGCCACAGTCCCTCTCAGAAATGGACAGCTACTCCCATTAAGCCAAAGACCCAGGGAAACAGAGGCCATGTGAACCACAGCCTCCTGGATTTTCAAGAAAGCCACAAATTCAGATTTTTCTTCTTCCCTAAAGAATTACCATCTCAGAAAGCTACGGGGACAGTTCTGCCTCGTCCTGTAGGGTCGCTACGAGTTGGCATCGAGGACGGCCGTGAGTGAGTAATACTAGCAAGTCTTTAGGCTGCTCTTAAGTGCCAGACACAATTTTACAACACCCCAAGTGCATTGCTTCATTCAATCTGCAAGTGAGGAAACGGAGCACCAGGGAGGCTACCTCACCTGTCCAAAATCACACAGCCAGTCCGTTTGAAGCCAGGTCACCTGACTAAACAGCTCATGTGATTGACAGCATTGCAGTTTTAAGACGGAGCACGGACTGCTTTAAGAAATGGTGTAAATCACCCAGCGAGAATATTTCGACGTCTGTACGAGAGGGCTTCAGAAGGGTTCATGGAAAAATTCCATCCTCTTTCCATTCCCGTTTCCACGGACTTCTGGAAGACCCCTGGTATTTGTATGTGCTATCAGTATGGTAGAGCAGACATGGGGTGAAGCTCTGATAACTTCTTAGCCACAATCAAACACCATGAGGGAATCAGTCCCTGGGCCCCCTCAGTCTCAGGGGGCAGTAAGTCCATTGGTATCACACAGTCTACATAGACAGTGTTCTCCAACCTATCTTGGCGAGCAGTGACTAGGGTGTCTTAGGCTTGCACGTGGCCATTTAAGATATCCAACTGTCTCCATCTGGAGAAAAGAAGTATGAAGAAAACCAAAGAAGTGGTCATGTGAACCACAGCCTCCACTTTCACGAGAGCGGAAGAACTAGGTAGTGCCCAGGTTTCGGATCACAAAGGAAAGTCCTGAAGTGAATCCTCACACAGTATGGATAGCCTTGGGAAGAATGGGAATTCCGGAAGACTTCACTGTGTTCATGCGGGGCCTGTTTGTGGATCCAGAGGCAGTTGTGGGAACAGAAGAAAGGAATGCTTCACTGTATAAAATCAGGGAAGGTATGTGTCCTCTCACCATACTTATTCCATCTGTATGCTGAGCACGAATCTGAGAAGCCGGGTTATAGAAGAACACGGCATCAGGACTGGAGGAAGCCTTCTTAACAGCCTGCGGTATGCAGGTGACACATCTTAGCTGGCTAACAGTGAGGAGGACTTGAAGCCCTTGATCACAAAGACAAGGATGGTAGCCTTCAGCATGGGTTACAGCTCAGTGTAAAGAAAACCCAAATCCTCACAACTGGACCAACCGTCCCTGGCAAACAGAAAAGACGGAAGTGGTCAAGGATGTCATCTTGTTTGGATCCACGATCAATGCTCATGGAAGCAGCAGTCAAGAGATCAAATGACTCTTTCAAGTGCTGAAAACCAAGGGTGTTATTTTGAGGACTAGAGTGTGGCTGACCCAACCTTGGTATTTTTCAAGGAGCCTCATAGGAATGTGAAAGTTGGACACGGAATCAGGAAGACCGAAGAATAATCCATGCACTTGAACTATGGTGCTGGCAAAGAATATGGGAAATACCAAGGACTGCCAAAAGAACAGCAGATCTGTCTTGAGAGTAGTATATCCAGAAGGTTCCTCACAGGCCAGGAGGGCGGGACTTCATCTCACGTACTGTGGACATGTTGTCGGGAGAGACCGGTCCCTGGAGAAGGACATCGTGCTCGGTAAATTGCGAAAGAGAGGAAGACCCCGAGGAGATGAGGTGCTAGAGTGGCTGCATGGGTGGGCTCGAGCATTAGAACAACTGTGAGAAGGGCACAGGACCCACCGGGCAGCACAGGGTTTTGTTTTACTGTAATCTGTGAGTCGGAACCCACTGGATGGTAGCTGAGAGCAACAACATCCGGAGAACAGTCCCAGCAGGGAGGGATGTACACGCAGTGTATCCAACCCCACACGACCAGAAGGGCAGGGTTTACCCCCAAACAACGCTCACCAGCAAGGAGGCATGCAGGCTGGGTGAGAAGGAGACCCCCGGGAAGGGATGGGGAGAGCGCGGCATCCTGACATGGGGGGTGGGAGGGTGCTGCACCCAGTACCAGGAAACATGGGGGGTGGGAGGGTGCTGCACCCAGTACCAGGAAACAAAAGGCCTCTAAATGTTTGAATGGAAAACGATTCTGCTCTAAGCGCTTTCATCCAAATGAAAATGAAGGTAAAGGAACCAGATGTAACAAGCCAATCGACCGTTAAAAAAGAGAAGAAAGAAATGCTGTAAAACAGGGGAGAGATGAATTCCTCCCGTTACATTCCTTCTCAAAATGATTTTCCCCCAGGCCTGCCGCGAGGGGGAGCTGTCCGACGTTCTGACCCAGGACTGCTCTCTCCCAAAGCGGCATTTTTATCTGAACCGAGGGAAGACACTCTCTGGCCTTCAAGCTGCCCTTTCAATCCGAGACTCTGTAAGGGCATTCTGCATTGACAGAACTGACTTGTCCTTCTATTACGGTTAGTACTTGGAAACCAATCAGTCAATCAGTTGAATGCTGTTAGTCGCCACTGAGTCAATTGTGACCTATTTCGATCCCAGGTGTTCCTGATTAAAACAGTTCCATAGGGCTTCGCTTTTAACCGCAATCTTCACGGGAGGCGAGTGCCAGCACCTTTCTTCCATGGCACTCCGGGGTGGGTCTGGACTGTCAACTTTTAGGTTAGGTGTGTCTAGCACATACCGCACCCCCCCCAGGACCTTCAATGAACCCAAAGTAAATAATAATCAATACTGCATTACAAAACTCTCATATCTCCTCCAAATTTGGATATTTTAAAGCTTTGTCAAATTCCTGTGTGCACCCCCCCCCAACTACCACTGCCTCCGGCCACAGGGGAATGTGACCTGGGTTTAGTCCAACAAAGCAGGAGGAAGACGTGATTGGAAACTCCCGCTGAAGCCCACTGCCTGGCACCTGGGTCCTGGGAAGCGAGACTCAGGGTAAGTTCCCAGCGGTCACTGTGCCCTGGGAGGTCCAGCCACTGAGAGCTGGCCAGCTTAGTCGTCTCGATACACTGCTCTCCTGGGAACTTCAAAGAGGAAGCGCTGGTGCCAGGCATGGGGCACGGCCCACTGAGCTGAGTATCTGTGAAAATTCCCGAGCTATCCAAAAGTTGGGTGCCCAGTGTGGGGGGGAATGAACTGGGAGGGTGAGCCTCGGGTCACTGGGGAAGCTCACCCTGGGGTCTGGGCACACCCAGATTCTCCTCTGCCAAGGTTCTGTAGACATGACATTGTGTTAACGACACTGGGGGGTGCACCGTCCAGGGACAGGTGTACAGGCCAGCTGTGCTGTCCCCCACAGCACCCATGTGACGTGCCCAGGCAAGGGTCCCACCAGTGGGGCCACTGTCAACTGCAACAGTAACAGTCGCCTGCGTATTTACTCAACAGCACACACTCACTGCCTGGGCTGAGCCCGGGGACGGGCCAGGACCAGCAGTACACAGCCAAGTCAGGCTCTGACCTGGATCTCTAGAGTGACCCACAGGCTCTTAAAAGAACCATAAAGCAAGAGACAGACACAATACCAGAGAGGAGGCACAAGGCACTGGGGATGATCAGAGAGGAATCACCAGGTGGGTCTGGGGGTGGCTTTGTGGATGAGCAAGCCAGGCCTGGTGAGACTCTGGTTTGGTAAGCCCCCTCTGGGGGTAGCGTGGACAGGGTGTGTGAATGGGGACGCGGTGGGGCAAGGGAGAGGGTGCTGGAACTGTGCAGAGCCCAAACCAGGGCAGAAGGGAGGGCAGGGAGAGAGAGGACACGTCCCAGAG
>NW_022111357.1:1778335-1779512 GCF_000313985.2 Echinops telfairi | reverse complement strand
ACCCTGGGGTGGATTTGAACCAACAACCCTTTGGCAGTAAGCACAGACCAGGTATGTATGCTACTCAGGACTCAATGATGGCAGTTCTGGGCTGAGCTGTTTCTCAGCGTGGGCATCGAAGGAAGTAGAACTTTGCTGTAAACCACAGTTCTGGGAGTTTAAAAACAACGTGAAAATGACCGTTGAGGGCATGCACGCTAGAGGGCTTCACAGTCTCAGACGACTGGGAGAGAGAGGGGGGCCTTGTGTATCCTGCATGTCGGTCATTTTCTGATCAATCCCACCTGAGCCCCTGCACAAGGCACCTGGGGGTCGCAGGCAGCTCCGTCCCGCTCTGAAACTGGACCTGTCCGTCCATCCTTCTACTCTTCGTCTGAGTCCTGGCTGGTCTGGACTCCAGAGACAGTGCTCTACTCACGATGTCTCTTCAGACAGAAGTGTCCGTCTCCTTCAAACAGTTCCACTTGCCCTGGATTCCTGACTCACTGGGCCCTGTCCAGGCTGTTCGTATGGTGGGGTGGCTCACAGCCCTGCTGAGGATGGACCTGGCTCAGCCTGAAGCCTGACACTGTCTCGGTCCTCTGCATTTCCCGGGAGGGACCAGGTCCTGTAGACGCCCTCTCCTGGCCAGAACTAAGGCTACACCTTGCTGAAGGCCAGAGCTCAGCACACCGGTACCAGACATTTGCTGTGTGTTAGGCCTTATACCGAGGAGCCTGGTGGTGTAGTGGGCCATAAATTGGGGTGCTAACCGCAAGGTCAGCAGTTCAATTCCGCCAGCCTATCCACAGGAGAAAGATAAGGCTTTCTACTCCCATAAAGATTGAGTTTTGGAAACCCATAGGGACAATTGTACTGAGAGGGTCACTATGTGTTAGAACTGACACAATGGCAGTGAGTAAGTATGAGGTTTGATGCCAAATCTCTTCCATAAAAAAATCATGGTTAATGTGCACTAGTACATCTCATCGTTTACTCTTAAAAAACAAACAAGCAAACAAAACACAAACCAATGAAACCACTCCATGGAGTCACAGGCGCGCCCTTCCATCACGGAAAAAGACCAAGCGATTATTTGCTGAGGGCTGGTTCTCTCTATAACAAGGACTTCTCTTGCTATCACTTTCTCGGTCACTCCTGGGCCTGGACAGCAGGAATCAGTTCTGGAAGACCATCC
>NW_022111357.1:1755796-1777822 GCF_000313985.2 Echinops telfairi | reverse complement strand
ACTGTACCTCAGCCAGGTGGTCCCTAGAGGTCGCTCTTGAGTGTGGGGGAGGGAGGATGGGCGGAAGCACCCCTTCAAACAGAGGCAAGAGCTGAGGAGTGCCCCTCCACTGGTCGCTGTGCCAGACAGGCTGGAGAGCAGAGGATTGGGGCACAGAGTGTAGCGGTCACTTGACTCACAAGGCCGATGGCTGGTGGAGAACGCTTCCTGAGACCGAAGAGAACAATTTTCAGAGGTCTGGCTGCAGGCTTAGGAGGGTTTTTAAGTGACAATCCCCCAGGGGTGGTGGGCCTCTCTGGGCCCACACGGAGGAGGATGTCCAGGAGCTGAGTGCCTGGCCCAAGGCCACAGGACCCTAACCAGCAGAGGCGGGACTGTAGCTAGAAACGCGTGGCTCTTGATGTGGGGCTGAAGTGACCAGGCAGGACCTTGCTGAAAATGACCAGCTGCTCCCGACACACATCTCTGTACCCGGCCTGGTGCCCAGCCGAGGACAGAGTCAACACACAGTGGCTGCAGAAAGCCCGTGGGCAGCCCTCCAATAGCGTGGGCTCTGGAGGAGACAGTGTGACTTACAGATACTATTTAAAGCACATGGGGTGTCTTTCAGAACCACCACCAGCAAGACGGTGACCCCGTGGCCAGAATTAAGGCCAGAAGGGACACAGGTTAGCTTCTGAATGGCGGAAAGAGAGCAGACCCTGTAAGGCTTACTGCTCAGCTACCATCTGTGGAGGGGGGTGGGGGTGGGGGGCACAGGCGGTTAGCTTCCGGATTTCTTGCATGCGGTACAGATACTAACCCCATCTCACAGATGGAGAAACTGAGTTCAGAGAGGCACCGTGACTACTTGTCTCCAGACACAGCTGGTAAGCAGCACCAGGTCCTATCACAGATCACTCTGACCAGGTCCGCTGTCAGTGCTTTTAACCTTACAAAGAGGCATGTTTTCAACCACATGCCAGGGACCTCGGAAAGTTCCTGGAAAAGTAGAAGGAAAAGATCATGGGATTTTCCCACCAGCGTATTAGAGCCTCGTCGATGGGTCTTCCCAGCCTGTGTCCTTTGAGAGAAGTAGCCATTGTCTGGGCCAAACAGAATACGATAAATATCAAGATCAAGAGTGGGAACCGTTAAGGCGATCAGCTGCTCACAGAAAGCCTGGAGGTTCAATATCACTCAGAGGTGCCTCGGATGAAAGGCCTGGCACCCTACTTCTGAAAAACCAGACACTGAGAACCTGTGGAGTACAGTTCTATTCTCACATGCATGGGGTCTGCTGCATTGGAGTGAACACAATGGGTGGAGAGGGAGAGGACAGGGGGCCTAGAAGGAGGGTTGAAATTGATCAAGGAAGCTCCATGGACTGGGGGTGTGGTGGGGTGTGGCTGAGCTGGGCTTTGAAGATCAGGCTGGCTGAGGGTGTTTGGAGATGAAGGGGAGGGAGGCCTGGGGGCAGGATGAGCAGGTGTAAAGGCAGAAGCATAGGCCCAACAGAGGGATGGATGGTCTGGGTCCCATGGCCCACGCGGTATTTGGAAGGGAATTTCGAACCAGATTTTAGGAGCAGTGATATGATGGTGGTGGAGTTATATGAATAGCCGTCTTCAGGGGTTTAGAAAACAGCCCAGAACACAGGGAGTGTTTACAATTTACCACCATTTCCTTGGAATGGTTCATACATTCCTCCCCTACTTGATGGAAAATGGACAGAGGTAGATCCTTCCCTCCTGCCCACTGACAGCCAGGGCGGGGGATCGTGGCTCAGAGGCCCCTCCCTGACCACCTCTAGCTTGCTCACTGCCTTTCCTGTTGTAGCCCCACCACCACCCCGTGCCTCTGTGCCGTGCCTCTGGTGCCAGATCTCTGGTCTTTGCTAGTTCCCCATCAGGAACCACCCTTCCTCCTGCCCCTCCCCTCGCCTTGGTTAACGGTCTCGCCTCCTCAGACCTCAGCTCAGATGCCAGTTCCTGAGAAATGCGTGCGGAGCTCAGATGCCAGTTCCTGAGAAATGCGTGCGGAGCGCTCCTGGGCCTCCCTGCCCACAGGCCTCAGTGCACAGCTGGCCAGGAAGTGCCCAGGCCGGAGCTCAGGGTGCTCACAGTGAAGTCTTACGGAGCACGCATGTGGACCAGGGGCCGTGCTTCCCCGAGCTACTTACACAGTCCCCGCCCCTCGGCTCTGCACTGGAATGGGGCACAGAAACAGGACATCTCAGAGGTGGGGGAGCTAGAACTCATGCCCAGGAGGGCTCCACTGGCTCTGGAGTGCCCCCCCCTTCCTGACTCACCCTATCCTGCCTTTTTCTGGGATGGAAGGCTGCCAGTGTCCCTCTGGACGGGCTCTGTTCATCTCTGTGTCTCCAGACGGGCTCCCTGCTGCTCAGGGCTGTGTGCTTACTGAAGCCTCAGGGCTGGCGGCTGAGCGAGGCAGCCTCACTGCAGGCAGCATCCAGGTCAGGAGCGACACCGGGCTGCCACCCAGGCCTCCGTCTCTGGGATTCCGGCCCTTTTCATTATCTAGGAGGCCAGGGTGACCTGCCCCAGAACGCTGGACATCCCCCTTGCTAGTGCTGCCATGGCCCCGCCCTGGGAAAGCCAGCCAGGAAAACCCCAATGTGGACTGACCCATTGGGCATGGGGGTGCTGTGACCTGGGGCCAGCTCGAGGGCAGCTAACAGCCTGGGCCCCCTGAGCACCACAGAAAGGGCTGCCTCCGGGAAGAACCCACAGCAGTGCCTCCTGAGCGGCGGGAGGTGGGGCTGGCAGGCTGAGGCACCCAGGGCGGCCACAAGGTGGGCGACGGACCCACTTCAGCTCCGTCCTCAGTACCCGTGCCGCTGCAGGCCCCACGCTCGATCCGTTTTCTCTCCCAGTTTAAAATAAAACATGATGACGATGGCACTGAGAAATCTCTCCCCACCTGCTGCCTAACATTACCGTAGTGGTCTGAGCACACCCAGCCTTCTGGGGGGCTTTCGCTCAAGGGGCTGCAAATGTGAAAATGCAGGTCCCACGCTACACCTGCTCATACCCAGCATCAAGGCGGGCAGGTGCCAAATGCCGGAGTCCAGGGAGAGACTGAATCCCGGGATGAATTCCTGGAGCCGTTTCCTAAGCTTGGAGTGAGCTCCTGGGTGTGTTGACAGTGCCATCAAGGCTCAGGTGGTGCTGTGAGGGGTGTGGGCAGGGCATCTCCTGGGGCCTGGCATCAGGCTGCATTCTCATAACAACCCTGAGAGCCAGGGATTGCTGCCCCCAGGCCTGAGGTGCACAGAAGGTCAGCTGGCAGACCCAGACACACAGGTAGGAAGCAGCAGCGGCAGGGCCTGAACTGTCAGGCCAAACGCCCTGTGATGTTGTTACTGCTGCCTCTACCCGCAGGGGAGAGGTTGGCCAGCTGCCGGGGGACTGGCAGATCCGGGGCAAGGTCAGCTCCAGCAGAGGGCAGCAGGTAGGCTCTGCAGACCCAGCCACCTAGCACCTACAGGCACTCGGACACTGGGTTAGGGAGCTGGGCTCAAGGAGAGGGGAGGAAGGGAAGGGAGCTTGGTGAGGCTTGGGGACCGGGCTGGCTGAAGCCCTCAGGTAGTGGGAGCTGAGGCCTCAGGGACATAGGGAGGTGCCTTGCTGATGAGCCAGGCGTGGCTGTGTGGTGTGGGGGGTGGTCAGGGCTGGAAGCTTGTGGCTGCAGCGGGAGGGCAGGGCCGGCTACAGAAATGCCCTCAGCTGAAGCAGCGATGAGCTCTGCTTTCCACAGCGCTTCAGAGCTTCCTGCCACTTCCCAGACACTCTGCTCTGGACACCTCCACACCTGGTTCCAGCTCCCTCACCGCCCGCCCCCTGTGTCCCTGTCAGTGGGTTCCCACTGGGTGGTCAGGCAACCTTTAAGGAAAGTACACGCCCACATCCCTGTGGTGGTTGAAGGGCCCTCCCTGCGGAGTCCACCTGCTGCCGCCCCTGTGCCACTTCTCGCCCTTCTTCCCACCCTATCCTGCTCCAGCACACCGGCCCAACCCTGGCCACCTGGTCAAACACGCCAGGCCAGCTCCTGCCCAAGGCCCGCCCACTCACCCTTCACTGGGGACACCCACCCTGAGATGTTCCTACAGCCTGCTACTTGACGCAAAGGCCATTGCTCTTAATTGCAATACCTCCCCCAAACTCCATATGCCCTTCCCTGCCTTGTTTTGTCCCTAATGCTCCTCACCAAAACCAGCAGAATGAAAAACTTACTGCCATCGAATGGATGCTGACTCGTAGTGATCTGACAAGACAGGATAAAACTGCCCTCATGACTTTCCGAGACTGTCACTCTGGGGTAAAAAGCCCCATCTTTCTCTTGAGGAGTGGCTGCTGGTTTTGAACTGTTGACTTGTGGATGGCAGCCCAACTCATGACTGCTATGCCACCAGGGTGCTATCACCAAGTACACTAGCGTAAAATCTATGAAAGCTACAACCTGGGTAAGGTGGAAACCTGTCAGAGAGGGAAAATGCAAATACAAATAAGTGATAAGAAAGTGGTGTGACTGTACCCTGCCAAAAGCAGAAAAGTTGTGAGGCTTGGAAAACAAGGCTGGTGGCATAGTGAACTCCTTGTTGGGCTACTATCCTCCAGGTCAGCAGTTTGAAACCACCAGCCGCTCCTTGGGCGAAAGATAAGGCTTTCTACTCTCACAAATTCTAGATTGTCCTGTGGGGTCACTGTGACTCAGGATTGGCTTGATGGCCGTGAGTTACTGTCTAGCTACTTGCATAGCACATAAGCTCTCACAGGGCAAAACGTGCCATCTGGTCCCAACACGTAGAAGAGTTAGCCCCCGACAGCTGATGAGCAAGAGCATAAACCACGTGCACACCTGTCAGGTGCCAGGTGTTGGGGGCTGAGGCCAATCTGCTCAGGTTCCTGCCTTCGAGGATTGACAACCAGACAAACAGAAAACAGTGGTAGGTACTGAGGTGGGAGGGGCCCTGCAGCAGGCAGGGCAGCCTCTGGTGGGCAGGGTGGAGGTGGGGTAGACAGAGACCAAGGCAGCTGCCCAGAGAGGTGGAGGCAGCAGCTGAGTGTTGGAGCATTTCCCGGTCAGAGACGGGGCCAAACAGATGCCCGTGCTGCAGCGGGTACCAGTAGGTGCTGGAAGCAACCTGGCCTGGCTGCAGGGGGAGGGGGAGCAGAGGGCAGAGCTCAGGGCCTCAGGGCCCGAGCCTGGTCTCAGATGACCCTCGTTTCTTTCCTCGAACACAGACTGTGCGCTGTTGCCGGGTGCCCTTAACTCGGTTCCCACTAGGGACAACAGAAGGAAACACAGCCCGGCCCTGCACCACCCTCACGCTGTTCTTCACCTTGGAGCCCACCCTTAGAGCCACTGTCTGTCCATTTCATCCAGGGTCTTCCTCTTTTTCCCTGCCCCTCCACTTTCCCCAGCACGATGCCCTTCTCCGGGGACTGGTCTCTCCTGACAACGCGTCCAAAGTAGTGAGACAGTCTCACCAGGCTTGCTTCCAAGGCGCATTCTGGCTCTTCTTCCTCCCAGACAGACCTGCTCATTCTCCTGGAAGTCCAGGCCATGTCAACATTCTTTGGGGACACCATAACTCCAGGTGGGCTTCCTCACTCGCTGCCCTGCCCGGCTTTCCCGAGAATATGCGGTGATGGAGGACACCAGGGCTCGGGCCAGGAAAGTGGACTCCACGTTGAGGGGAGGAGTGGGGTGAAGAGCGGAAGCCGTGGGTCTTGTTCCAGCCGCATCCCTGGCTTTGGTTCTGCCTCCAGAGACCTCTGTGGAGCAAGAACATGGCGGGGGCGGAGGGGAAGCCGTGGCTGAGCCCTGGCACTAACACCTCAGGCACAGGGAGGACAGACCTCTTGAAAGGTCACAGGGAGCCCGCAGTGACCCCTGAGATACGCACAGTCGTCACTGCCGATGGACAGTGGAGTCCACTTTCCTGGCTCGAGCCCTGGTGTCCTCCGTCACCGCATATTCTCGGGAAAGCCGGGCAGCGAGTGAGGAAGCCCACCGGCGACTCGGAGCCCTGGAGTTATGGTGTCACCCAAGAATGTTGACATGGCAACTCAGGACTCTGAGTTGCACGGAGCTGAAGGAACGGACAGGAGACGCAGTAAGTGGCTGAGCTGGGACTTGAACCCTGGCAGTCTGGCAACAGAGGCCCTGGCTACCTGCTTCTTTCCTGGGTCTCTGTTTCCTTCGGAGTGGACGAGGAGGGTGTGAGCTAGATGATTTTGAGGGTCCCCCCCACCATGATTCCTCAGAGGGAGGGGCTGTGCACCCAGCTGGCTCCCAACAGAGGCGCCAACTGTCTCCTTCCTCATTCCTGGCTGGTCCCTGCAGAGAGACCCAGGTCTCAGTACTACACAGAACAAGATGTGAGGAAGTTGCGTTGGGCACCCCCGTCAGCTCCTATCTAATTCGGGGGGGGGGGGGGGGGTCCTGCGGATAGCCCAGCTTGCTGTGTGTTAGGAGTTTCTCTAGCACCCTGGGTGGAGGTGACCCAAGCAACAGAGGGGAAGGGTACCCCTCTTTGGTGAGGTCTTGTGGAAATAAACACGCCCCACCTTTGCTGAAGCCCACGGCCCCCACTCTCTTGCAGCAGGCCCTCCCTCATCTCAAGTAAGAGCCTAACCAGCAGGGCCCTCCGCCCCACCACCCCCACTCTGCCCCGAAGGACTGTCAGACAGACCACAGGCACCTTGAGCCCTGGACCAGGAGTCTCTGCTCTGGCCTCTCTGCAGCACTCAGGCCTCGGGGAAACCCTGCTAGAGCCTGAGCTGGAAGCATCCTGGGGGAGTCCTGGGGGGGTCCTGGGGGGGTGGGGAACATGCAGCTGGCCTGCAGTCATGCCACCGATACCTTCTTCCATCCCTGTGAGGACCTGGGTGACTCTCAGCCTGTGCCTGGCTCCCCCAGCCCCACCTTTTGCTTATTCCTGTGGGACTTCTTCCTCTCCACTTAGGGCCACAGAGGAGGGTGCCATGCCCACCCACACTCTCTGGGCTGTCCCGTTCACTGGAGCGGCAGTATCGCTCAACACCAGCAAGTGACAAACCTTCAGAAAGTCAGAGCTCTGAGTCAGGTCCTGAGAGCAGAGCAGTCCCAGAAACTCCCAGGGGAGGCTGGGGAGACGAGGGTTGGGGTAGCCCCTAGTCTCCTCTCTGCTAGGGGTTTCCCTCCCACCCCAGGTGCCCTGGGGAAATGGCCTGGCTGAACAGTACTGACCATGCAGACATGCTTCCTAGGCCTGCCCCTGGTCTCCTTGCCCAGGCCCTTGGCAAGCGGCCTTCTGGCCTTGGTCTGTCAGCTGCACTCAGCAGTGGGTCCCAAGGCCTGGCTAAGTCTGGCTTTTCCTCTGGAGGCCTGAGCTGGCTTTGGTGCCTGTGCCTGGCCTTTGCATGCTACCACCCGCTCCTGGGAGCAGACTGCCTGGCATGCCGGCCCCCTGTTGCCCGCTCCAAGCCCAATCTGTCTTCTGTTGGCTGAGTGCCCAGGGCATACACCTTCCTCAGCTCTTGGGCCAGTTAGGCTTGCCCTTGTTCAGTCTATAAGCCACCCGTGGTGACAGGTGACACCCTGCACAGCACAGCACAGAATTCTGCTTTGGAGTTCCAGCCTGGCTTCCTCCTTGGGCCTGAAGGGTGAAATGCCTTTGACTCCTCACTTGGCCTCGGCCAGCTCAACTCTTCCAGCGATCTGCCCGGTGGGTTCCCCACAACCCTGGCCTCTTTGAAGCACTTCCCTGGACCTCCTCCTTCCCAGCCCCCTTTCTTCTTTATTACCATGGTGAAACTATATATAATCCTTGATTTGTCAATTCAAGCCTTTTCCATGTACAATTCCGTGACACTGACTACATTAATCGGCATGTGTGCCCATCACCCCATCTGTCGGCAAACGTCACCAGAAATGTCAGGCGCACTTCAGGGATGACTCCTTTTCCCACAGACACCGCACATATGCCTGGCCGAGGCCTTTCCTAGACCCGTCCCGGAGAGCGACAGCATGCTTGGGAAGGTCGAGGAGGCGGTGAAAGAAGGCAGGTCCTCGACGAGAGGGGCTGACACAGTGTCTGCAACAATGGGCTCAGGCACAGGGACCACTGTGAGGCTGACACAGGACAGGGCAGTTTTCTTCTATTGGGCATAGGGTTGCTATGGGTTGCAACCTAACCACCACAACAGCCCCCAACCAAACCTGTTGCTGTGGCATCGATTCTGACTCCTGCTTCCAATGGTGTGGACTTATCTTCTAAGTGAATAAAGGTTGATGGTTCAAATCCACCCACCAGAACCAAAAAAGGAAAATGCAGCGACCCGCTCCCACAAAACAACTACCAAGATGACCCCGTGGAGCCCTGCCACGGGCTGGGGCAAATGTCTTGCTACTGACAGCTTGGGGGTTTGAACTCTCCTAGAGGTGCCAAGGGAGCCCACCCAGGGAGCTGTTTCCTGGAGACTCCCTGGGCCTGAGGGGTCACCAGGAGGGAGGGCTGACTGAGAGAGTGGAAGACGACAACCAGAGGCTGACTTATGGGCAACCAGGCCTATGCCAATGGGCTTGAACTTGCTGTGTGATCGCTCAGCGCTGGCGGTGGACACTGCGGTGGCCAAGAGAGGCTGCTCATTGGCACCTCGCCCAATGGGGCACCAGGCATGTGCCAGAGCTGCCATCGCCTGGATATACCTCTGCCCACAATCACAGACCCCAGCTGGCTCCCTGAGGTTTGTGAACCTAAGGCGGCTGTCCTCCCTCCACTCAGTGCCCCGCAGAAGAGGGGTGTGGCAGACGTGCTCAGCAAAGGGGGCGGCGAGGAAACCCCAAGGAACCATGGAAGAGGCATGCGCATCACTAGCTGCATCAGCAAGCTGAGCACCCAAGCTCATTCGCATGGGGAGACCGGAGACTGGCACTGTGCGGCTGGCTGCTGCTTCTTTTTGTGGGGTAGGGGGAGTGGGGGGAAGGAACTGCTTATTGTACTTGTGGATTTGCACCACGGGGAGCCAAGATGCTGATCGCTCCCCTTGTGACCGGACAGTTACATCAATGTATCTTAATGACTCAGTAGGTAACACGCCATGCTAATCACATGCCCCTCCACCAATCAGGAATTTGCATTTTGAAACCCGCAGTAGCTTTGTGCTTTCTTTGTTTGGTTTGTTTGAAACTCCTAGCTTCTGGGGGGGAGCACGTGTGAGGGAAATGAAGAAGGGGAGCTGCTTTGTGCTCTGGCTCCTGAAACTGTGGCCCGTGTGACTGACAGACATAACCAGCAAGGGCACCATGGTTCCCTGCGTCTGTTTTCCACAGGGGTGAGACCCAGAGAAGCCACTTTCCTGGTGGGTGCTCAGTCTGACTCCCCCACCTGTTCCCTCCCCTCCCCATCCCACCCCACAGGAGGGGAACCAGTCCTTAGGTCCCTGCTGCCCAGGTCCTGAGCACATGGAATCTTCCAGAAGCTGCAGCCCTCAGGGGCTCTGTGCTGGGTGAGGACCTCACTGTCCACACACAGTTTCTCAAGGCAGAGCGGTGTGCTGCCCTAGACCCTTCCCGGGACCCCACAGCAGTCTCTCACTGGAAATGGAGTCTCCTTTAAAATTTAATAGGATGCAATTAGGCCGTTGCTCCCAGTCCTCGAGTCGGGACTCTGGAGGGCTCTGGCCCTGGCACACTGCAGACACGCAGTCTGCCCGAGGATCAATAGGACGGCTGTTCTTTCCCAAGGCCCTTTCCACACCTTTTTTCACTGCCATGCCTTGGGTGGGGAGTATGCCTGGTTTTCCCGGTGTCTCATCAGCCCACTAACACCTGGGCAGCGCTGGAGGGGGTTCTGGGCCAGTGGGGTCAACCTCACTAGAAGACCATCTCTGGTCTGATACCTTCATGTTGGGGGGTGGGGGGCGGGGATCATCAGAAAGAAATAGTTTTTTTCCCCAAGAATGAAAGTGGTTTTCTGGGAATGGCAATTCCTTCCTCTTGCTTCTAAAAGAGCCATTCATCAACCTGCTGTGGTGAAGCCCCACACTCACAGGGCACCTGGGACTGGGAAAAGAGGGCTGGCTTGGGGGAATGAGCACTGGAGCCCTCCCCTTGCCCCACCCCCAAGTGATCCATCCCGCCCCACCTTCCCTCTGGGTCTGCAAGAGAACCATCCTTCTCCCCAGCACTTAGGACCCGCCTCATTCCCCGCCCCCTAGGGCGTGGCTCCTCCACGCTCTCCTCCCACCCCAGCAGCATCCAGTCAACCCTCCCCTTACTTGGACATCATTACTGGCCACACACACTGAGTACAGGTCTCTCTGCTTACAACTCTCCCCAGCCGACTCCACCCCCTTCTCCTCTCCCCTCTCCCTGCCTCAGCCCCTCAGGACAGGACTGGCTCATGCTGTCTCCACTCCTCAGGGCAACCAAGTCATCCCCACTGTCTCTCTCCAGGGACACGGCTCCCACAGGGACCCTCCCTCGCGGCCATATGTCATGGACATTTATTTGCTTGTCTCACCCCGAGGCCCCCCCACCCTCCGCCGGGCTCAGCCATACTCAACACGGCTCCCTCCTTCTTGAACATTCTCTGTTCCCATAAAGATTCACAGCTTTGGGAAGCCCACAGGGGGACTCTACTCTGTCCTGTAGGGGCACAATGGCCATGGAGGGTACACGGACCCAAATGTGTCTTTCCAGCTCAGGCCTGACCCAGGTGCCTACTTGACAGTACAGATGTGTAAGCAGGGAGACTTGGATAGATGACTGACAGCTCAAGATTATATGTGTATATGTGTATGTGTATATGTATATACATATATATTTCTCTTTCTTTAAAAATGTGTTAAGCTTTTTATTATAAAGTTGGTGAACATTTACAGAGACAGCTATTAGTTTGTTAGTCAACATTTCATATACGTTTTGTTTCAGCTCCTTCGCATTGCCCCCCCAATACACCACCATGTATTCTACTTCCTCTCTGTGCTGCCTGCTTCCGTTCCTCCCTCTTTCTCCACCCTCTCCACAGCTAAAGCTTAACATGCCAACTCATTGTTGGGACTCCCCTCCTCCAAGTGTACTTCTCACCACCCCACCCCTCCCTACCTCGCTAAGTGGCACCACCATCCACCATCCAGTACTCAAGCTACAAGTCTGGTTGCAATTCTTTAATCCAGCTTCTCTTTCTCACTCCCCAAATAGGATTCCTCAGAAATCCCATGGCCCCATTCTCTGTCTTCCCTGCCATCTCCCAGTCTAACCCGACATCTAACTGGACATCTCACCTGGACGGACTCTGCAATAGCTCGCCTTCCCTTCTGTCGCCGGCACCCCTCCTTTCTTCCTGAGGTCCAGCCATGCTCCCTAAGAGAGATGGAGCGACGGGATTTGGGGGCACAAAGAGGAGCCCATGTGTAGACTCATGCGATGGGAGCTGGGCAGAGCTGCTCCTCTGGGATAAGTCTGAGAACTAAAGAGAGCTCAAGACACTGGGTCTCCAGAAGATGGAAGGGTCCAGAGATCCTAGACTCTCCCGGGGTGACCAGCAGGCTGCACCCAGAGAGCAGAGAGCCCAAGACCAATCCTCTTCTGCCTCTAGAACCTGGGCTCAGATCGGAGCAGGCGTGTGGCCTGGGGACTGGCAGGCCCAAGTCTGGTCTTTGGGCATCATTTGCTTGGCTTTCACCTCTAACACTTGCAGAATGGCCAGCTAAAGAGGTTCCTCGGCTCCTCACACCTGACTTCACCCTGAGGGAAGCCTGCCACAACCCAATCCGGTGACCTAGCTTTGACCCTGAGGGCTTGGTCCTGCTCTCAGGTTCTAGGAGTCACTGAGCCCTGTCACCTGCCCCCTCCCTCAAGGTCTGAGCCAATCCTGACTAGGGAGAGGCAGATTCCTTCCAAGTAACTGATTCTGTATCAAGCACAGTTCTAGGCACAGCAATAAGCAGGGGAGGCACATAAATAAAAAGTAAGTCTATAGCGAAGGAGGAGGCCGCAGGGAAAAGAAGTGGTGGGGGGTGATAGACGTTAGGGAAAGGGGTGTGGCCAGGTTGGATGGTCTGGGAAGGCTTCATTGGCAGGGTGATGCATGGGAGTGAGGAGGTCGGGACTCGCTGGAAAAAGAGCACTCTAGGCATAGGGAACAGCATATGCAAAGGCCCTGAGGCAGGAACATATCTGAGACATATCGAGGAGGCCACTGTGGCTGGAGTACACACAGGGGTGTGGGGCGTGGGGGCTCAGGTGGCATGGAGGGCACTACACAGAGAAGGAACAGGGCCTGCTGTATGTTCACTGCATCTCTCTGGTCACTGGGTTCCGAATGCACTGGGGCGGGAAAGGGTGCAGAGGGGCACCCTCTGATAATCCAGGTGGCAGCGAGTGGTAGCTTGGCCGGGAGGGGGGGAAACCACTCAAACTCTGGTTTCAAGGTCAAGTCCACAGGGTTTGCTGATGGACTGTGAGAGGGAGCAGTTTGGGTCCGGGGCATCTGGGAACAATGAAGTTACCTGTGCAGAAAAGCCCATTTTGTCTGACAGAATGAGGGAGCTTGCGTCTCTCCTTCAAGGTGCTTTTCTTTGGCTCTCTTTGGTACCTTGAAAGGCTTCCAGCGACATTTCGCAAGTGTGTGGTTATCTGCACTGCTTGTCTGCCTCTGTCCAACATTTTATAACCTCTCTGCGCGCAACCCGAAAGTCGCTGTTTGGGGTTTCAGTTTGGGATTTGATAATGGCTCACCTGAGGGGTCTGCTGTCAACATCTATCCAATTCCCAGCTTATCCCTAACTTCCCGATTCATAGTTTGATCAGTTTGTTTCTCCAGAAGTACGCAGAGGTCACAAGTATCACCAAAGATATAATTTCATAAAACATTAATTGCTGGTTGGAGTTCACAGCAAGGTGGGATTAAGCAGAGTCTAACAATATAGTTTGGCTAAAAGTACTATGCTATGGTTCTGAGACCCAAATTAAATGGGTTTGCAAACAGCAGTCCCCAAAGAACGTAGTCTTTACATTAAAAAGAATGAAAACTATTCTCTCCAAGGTATTATTTCATGAATGCAACCACCTGTGTGCACGAGCACGTGTTTAAATGTAGAGACACCATCCAATAGTGGGTAGTGGGTACACCGCATGAGCGACTGCTCTTGAAAAGAAATCCAGCTATTAGACACGGAGATACACAGAATGGAAAAGGACAAACGTTAAAATGTCATTTCACCCATGGAGCACCGCTGAATGAAGTCAACCTTTAAAAGCATGTATCCGCCCTGCAAAGAGTCCCATGTGTCACAATAGTTCTAAGTAAGCTGTGCTGTGTCTTAAGGATGAAGTCACTGGACATCCTGGGACTTGGGCACGTGACCCACAGCTCTGGGGAGACACCCAGCTGGAGAGACAAGCCACCAGCCTAGAGAAATACATAGAATCAACACGATTGCATAAGGGATGCAGCTTGAAGGAAGGAAATGGGCAGCTTAGGGGCTGAGTCTCCAAGGGATCTCATGCTTTGAGGCTGGGGGGCTGATAGGAAATCCCCAAAGATGAAGACAAGGTGTGGACAGTGAAGGGAAGGAAGAATCAAGGAAGCTGGCCTTCCAGAAACCACCGATGGACAAAGTGTTTCAAGGAAGAGAAGGGTTTGACCTGCGTCAAGTGGCGGGAAAGAAGAGCAGGGAGAAGCCACTCCTGCGTTCTGCAAGGCAGTGACCTTGGCAAGAGCAGTCTCCTCGCTGTGATGACCTCCAGGCCTGCTGGGAATGGGGCTGAGAAATGGCCAGAGGAGAGTGTCAAGGCAAGCAAGCATTGCCAACTTCCTTTACTGGAGGGGGTGAGGGTGGGGGTGGGGTGGAGGGTGGGGGGCAGGGGGGTGGTTCTTGAAAGGAAGCCTGGTGATAGATAAGCCCTTTAGTCCAGAGAGGTTTTTCCCCTTCTCCAGGGAGAATGCCTTCAATTTGCATACTTGAGTCTCAGTGGCCCAGGGGAGAGGCAATTGCGGTCCTCCTGTATTGGGGTAGGTAGGAAGGGGTGGGGCTCAAGGCCCTGGATGGCACACAGGTAGCTCTTCCAGTAGCTCAACAGCTGAGTTTTGCAGCCGCCTGGGTTTAGCAGGGACTCCTCTAGTTAGGAGGAGAGCTCTGGGCAACCCCATGCCTTTGAGGCCCCATAGGCCACCCTCGAGGTCCCAGCTGATAGCTGGGCTTCTACAGGGATAGCTCTGTCGTCGAACTCAATTCATTCCAAATTCGGGCCGAAATACCCAGAGGTTTGAGAACTGAACATCTTTTTTTTTTTTCCATAAGAAAGACTGGAAAACCAAATGATTAGTTCTGAGGTCCCCAAACTGCACTTCTCAATTCATTTTTCCAGGCCCTCAAATCACTGTGGAGGCCCTGTTAGCGTTCCGCACATCACTGTCTCAATTACCACGAGGACCCTCAGGACTCTGGTTCATCCACATTAACAGCAACGTTTATGGTCTGGGTTTCTTTGTTTTGTGGTTAATGATCGCACACAATCAGCTTCACGAGCCACTTTCATCACATGACACACACCCCAGCCCCCAAATGTTGATAATGTCGACTATGCTGTGTTGCACTCAGCTGCCAAATCAGACAAGCGGCGGCCTGATTCAAATGTCGCGGTGATTTGATTTCTTTCTTTAATTCTCTTGTGTTCTTGCAGCTGTCCTCTATGGTGGCCTTAACATTCTTTGGAGCTATGGCTGCAATATTTTGCTACCCCCCCCAAAAAAAAATCCCCCACATGATGACGGGTGTTTTAATGCACTAGCACAAGCACTCTATGTTGCCTGCGGGAGAGCATGCTTCCATCGAAGTGTCTCCCCTTTGTGTCCGCAGGAGACTCAGCAGTGCGAGACTCCCTCTCCGCCTGGCAGGCGTTTTCCAGTCGGATTTCTGGTTTGACTCTCCAGCTAAGTTATGAACACCACCCTGACAGACATTTTTTAAACTTTACTGTTTGAGTCGTGGAAAGTTGTAGCGTGGAGCTGTTCTACAACCGAGACAGACTACCCCTCCCACCCCCACCCCCCGTCCTTGCACACTGCCTTCTGGCCCAGCTCTTCCTGTCCCTTGGCAAATCTGGACCTGGCCTCTCTGGATCTTGTCACTTATGTTCATCATTCCCTTCAGTCCCTAAGCACCGCCACCCCTGCCGCCCCATCCCCCAGCCCCCAACAATGGGCTTGGAGACGCTTTTGGTAGCTAGCTGATTTCCTATTATTTCCAGTCTATCCCATCTACCCCAGTCCATTGCTATTCCTCTTTCACCCCAACTTCTTAGGCTGAGCTCCCAGCCTTCCTGTCTCATGGGAACCCGAGTTAGGACAAAGGAATCGCTACTTTCCAGGAACAATTTGAGAACAGCATTCCTTGACAAGAGTCCTTTTACAACCACCAAGGCAAGTGCACGAGTTCTCGGGGGTGAAAGCCAACACATTTCCCATGGACGTTCCCAGAAGGTGGCCTGGAACATGCAGGCTCCGTTCTGGAGGGGAAGTGATGGGGATTGCAGAGACGGGGGGGCCGTGCCCTGGGAAGCAGATGCATTAACTATGGATCACTGGTGCACAGCGTGTGCAAGCATGGGCGGAGACAGGGATGCATTCCGGCCCCAGTGTTATGTCCGAAATAACACACACTCCAACCTGCAAGGTGCAGAAGAAAGAATTTGAAGTCTGAGAAGAATTTGGCCATGGGCTGGGTCCCGCAGGCAGCAGAAAGTGGAGGCTAACAGGAGCAGGTCAGAGTGTGGGACCAGGCTGCATTTAGCATGATCAGTTAGGTGAGGCAGTCACAGACGGCTCTGCAGGGAGGCATGACACAGGCAGAGCCTGGCTGACAGACCCTCTATAGCAGTGACATGGGAGGCCTGGAGAGAGGGGGATCAGAGCAGTGGCCAAGGGAATGACAGAGCTCCAGGTGGACATCAAGGCTTGGGAATGAATTGGAAGGGGAAGGATCAGGGAATGGGGGTGCTCTGTGATGGTGTTGACATGTAATGTGGAGGGTTGGGCATGGTGGTGGCTTCTGCTTTGAGGTCTGGATGTGGAGGTGTGGGAGCAGGTTGCCCTCAGGGGTTACTCTGTTGCTTATAATTCCTGGGCTCCCGGGTGGCAGAGCGCATCTGTGGGACAGTCTGTAACTCGTTTTCCTTTCTCGAGTAAGACAGGACCGTCGCCATATTTTATGATCTAAGCAAGGCTGTGGGGGGAAAGCTGTCAGCTTTTTCCATGGAGCTGAAACACTGAAAGTCTGACCTTCAACCAAGATAATGTAAACTCTTTCCCTCCCATTCCCCGGGAAACAGCTGAAACACTGCGATCTGCAGGTGTTCAGTTAGACTCCCCTCCAGACCATAGCCTAACTGGCTAAAGATAGTCTCGCTCCTTGGTTTGCCTTCAAACCAAGCTGTCAACAATCCCCGTGTGTGAGAACTTGTCACAGAATGCAGGATATGTGACAAGAACTGCATCTAAACCTGTCTCGACTGAAGTTCTGGACCCTGGAGTGTCTATGCTTCAGGAATCCCCTACGCCTCACCTTTGTTATCGTTTATCTTATCTATTGTGTCTTCATTGTGACTGTGCCCCTCCTGGTCCCCTGGCTATTGTGAGAGAGCTGGTTCTCATTTTCTTTCACAGAAGGAGGAGTGGAAGGCTGGGTTGGCACGTGCTGACTTGAAGTTGTCTGTGGGTCCCCCAGGAAAGATGTCCCAAAGGGTCTGCAGTTCAGGAGTGAGGTCCTAGCTGGAGATCCAGAGGTTCTGTTCCTGACACCGAGATGAGGTTTAAAGGCAGGGAGATAAATGGCGTTGGCAAGGGAGAATGCGCAGGGGCAGCAAGCCAAGTCCACCTGGCCTGGTACATGACTCACCTTCCCGGTGGGGCAGCTGACCAAGCCACCTTGCCTCTCTGCCTGTCCTTGTCACGCCCATCCTTCCCTGCCGAGATCCATGTCCACTCTGGCTATTCCAGCTCTAGGGGTCCTGCTCTCCCGCTGCCAGCTTCTTGGTCCTGGCAGCCCATGCGCCTATCTATTTTGTAAATCAGTCTTCGAGCTGAACAACTGTTTACCTGTCCAGGGCCACTGACATCATCTGGCCCAAGGGACCCGAGAGGCACTGATCAAACCCATCATTCCTGATGGCCTGGTTAATTGGTTGACCACTGGGTTGGAGGTCATGAAAAGTAGAAACCAGAGATTAACTAGTAATAAAAAAGATTGAAGGAAGTTAGACTCTTACAGCTCTATTCATCTGTGTCTGGCTTATGAACTCATCCGTATGCGCCAGAGTTACGGGCTTCAATACAGATGCATCTCAAGAACATTGCTGAATAAAGTAGCAAATTGCAGATGTTATGGCCAACCAGGCTGGCGGAGGCATGGGTGCTGTCTACGGACCACCTCAGGTCCCTCCAGACACAGGCCAGGGTTGCCTTTCCTATTTCTGTGAGGTCAGTTGAGGCCAGGTGGCCGGCTCTGGTCCGTGAGATGTGAGCCCCGGCTTCTGAGTGGAAGCTTGAAGAGTCCCGCACAAGGCACCCGTTTTCCCTCCTTACTCGCTCTGCTTCCCTCCAAAACAGCTCTGCTGCAAATCCCCATCCACGACAGGAAACAGAAACACTGACCGTGTTGAAAAAGGAAAAAGCAGGAATAAGTGGAGGAGGAGAAATGAGTCGAAGGCAAAACCTTGGTCCCTACAGATGGATGTGCAGCTCAGTGTTTCTCGGGGGCGGGGGTGTTAGGGGACAAGTGCTGATTGTGTGGAGAGTAGGCACTCCCGGACCCACCCATGGCGTATCGGAAGTGCTCCCAGCTGTGTGACACAGATTCTCCCAAGCCCACACTTCCAAACTCTCCTGGCGGGAGTGCCACCAGCTCCCAAAGGGTCATGAGTGTAAAAGGGTCATTAGAAACAAGGGTGAGAGACAGAGTGGGTCCCCAGATGAAGCCACCGACCTGAGGGGAGAAGATGCCATGACTGACAACCAGACAGAAACACCCCCTAAGTACTCAAATTGGATGCGGCAAGGTTAAAGAATGCGGATTGTATTAGTTACATAATTTCATGTCAACTTGATAGATAGAAGTGTAGGGGTGGAGTCTAGTCTGTCAATCAGGTCACAGCCTGATGGTACCTCCTTGTGGGTGTGGCCTTCTCATAAGAAGGATCCTGACAATCTCCCTCCACCACCCCCCCACCCCCCAACACACACACACTCTTTCTGCCTTTACCTTCATGCCAGAGAGCCACTCTGAGACATACCAGAGCGCTGGAGATGCGTCCACCACCATTGAATCCACACAAGTTTGCACCCACCAGCCTGTGATCTTCCTGCATTCTGCCTCACTGCATGTGGCTGTGTGAGTCTGAAAAGGGACTTATGGGCTAGTAGCAGACCTATGGATTAATATCGGAGTTATGGACTTGGGCTGGTCTGGGCTGGGCTGTTTGCTTGATATATATCAACTTTCTGATATGAGGTCTCTTTCAAACATATATGAGTGTCACGGAATGTGTTTCTCTAGTCAGACCGGCCTAACACAGGGATGATCTTCACAGGCGACAGACCAGAGTAACTAGACTAGTGATAACACACACAGTAGGGTTCCACTTGTTCTGCAAGTACAGGCTAACGGAACCACTGGGCCCTCGGACCATCTTACCAATCCCATTTACAGACGAGAAGACTGCGGGGCAGACAGGGGGAGGGGATCATCTAAGGGAAGTGGGAGAACGGTTTGGGGTTAGAGACGTGCGTCTTGGAAGAGAGAGGCCCCGAAGCCCAGCAGTGACAGTCTGGGGTGAGAATGGATGTGGGGTGTAGCGGAGAAGGAGACCCAGGTCTAGACTTGTGGAGAATGACTGAGCCAATGACTCTGGAGGACCAGGCAGCTGTTTCCTGGAGGGGGTGGGGTGGGAGTGGTGCTCAGGTGTCATCTTTCACCTGAAGGCTGACCATGTGGGCAGAGATGGGCAGCAGCTCCCAGAATTTAGCACCAGAAGAGAGGCTTCTGGCCTCTGTCCCTCCCCAGGCCCAAGCTTCTGGGGTCACGGAGGATGGTCTTCAGAGCCACAGGAGGGAAGGAAGGCGTCTGAGAGCGTCCGATGGACCAAAGAAGGAAGACATTAGAAGAAGGAGAGGCCGCTCCACCCACAGCTCACAGGACCAGCGGCACCACTCTGGGGGGCTGGGGGTGGTGGTGGATGCAGACACTGTCAGAGGGAGTGACACCAAAATGACTCGAGAGTCCTTGTCCCATGACAAGGACGAGAAAGCCAGAGTCCAGACAACTCTCAGGGCAAGTGCCACCGTCACCATGGTAATTCTTCACACTGGCAGGGGTGTCCTGGTGACCTCAGTGGGTCTGAGAGGCAGGTCTCTACCTTGGCCACTGAGTGGGGAGGAGTCTTGGGCAGCCACTCGGGGGTGAGGTGGGTGTCAGGCCTGGAAGGGGTGTGGTTACACAACCCTGGGATTAGGGTAGCCGTTCATGGCCAGCCCTGCCCGCGAGGGGTGGCACCTTGAGTTCCAGCACTGTGTAGCACGGGCTAGTGTTGCCACTGCACCGGCGCAATTCCCCCTTTTTTCACTGGTGTTCCGTTTGGGCCAAATCAAGACTTGCTGGCCAGCAGGACCTGCAGTCTGCAGGCAGGGGATGCTCAGGCAGGAGTGAAGCCCTCCCTGGGCACGCTGAACTCCAGGGGGCGGCAGAAGGTGTGCCCCTGGCTGCCAGCTGACTCTCAGCAGCCCGGGCGCTGAGCGAGTGAGCAAGTGGAGGAACCACGGAGAAAAGCTGGGCCCGAAAGACCCCGAGTCCCTGAGACCAGCTGTGCCCCAGCTGTGATGTCTTCCGGGTGGCCTTGGAGAAGGCCTGTTGACAGGAGGAAACACACGGGGCGCTCTAGCCAAGCGGCAGGAGCCGAAGTCCTTGTTCCCCAAATGGGGAGGCCCTGCCTTTGCACCTGTGGTCCAGGGTCCCTCTGCAGAGCTGGTCTTGGGATTGGGGACAGGCTGCTTCTCCCCACCGCCCCTGCAAGGAAGAATGCCCCTCTACACCCACTGCAAGATGCTCACCCTCCCTGGTCCCCTCTCCTTCACTGTGACAACCTACCACTATCCCCCTTCCCATTTCCAAGTCCCTTCTCCCCTAAAGCCTGGCTAGTCAGGGCCACTGGAGGCTGGAGGCGGGTGGCCTGGGGGAGCTCATCAGCCTTATGGGGGAGACCCGAGTCCCTTCTTTGACTTGGAAACTTGAATCAGAGTTCCCCCTTCCCCAAGTGAGAGCCCCACACTGGCCACTCATCGGGATGCCCCCCAGGAGGTGAGACTTCCTTCCCACGGTGCCCCCCCCCCCCCGCCCGGGGTCAGGAGGGACAAGGGCTGCAGCAATGACACCAGAGACACAGACAGAGGACCCTGAGACAGACACCACGGGACCTGCTTACAGACACCCCAAGTTCCAGGGAGCGAACACGTGGTCACACAGAACACAGCTTGCACAAAACGTCCACAAAGCAAGTCTGAAAGTCTACCCACCTTCCCCCCACCTCCCTGGAGCCTGGAGACTCTCAATTTGTGAGTTCTGGGGTATTTCCATCCTTAAGTTTCCGAAGATGAGCAGCAAAGGCGAATCACCAGAAATGACAGTCACAATATTGAATAACCGTTGAGCCAGCTCTGAGCTCCGGCAAGGGAGCGGCGTGACACTGGTGGGGCTGTGTGCTGGAGGCAGAGCCCAGCACCCTCAGGAAATTTGGTTGACCAGAGACCCAGGTAGCCACGTGGGCATCCAGAGGTGACTTCCAGGGAACCCTGCAAGGCAGGCAGGGCCAGAGAGACTCACCATGGAACCCACACATTTCCAGATTCTTAATCGGCATGAGGACCCCTCTCCCACCCTCACTCCCACCCTGCACCGGAGAACCCAGCTCACTGAAGCACAGAGTGACCTGTGAGTCCCGTGAAGGGGACGTCTGCTGAAAGGCACCGCCCAGAACCTCAGAGCCACAGCCCTGCCATTTGAGATGCTCGCTGCCTCCGAACACGGCTGGTCTACCTGGCCGCTGGCCAGCCCTGTGTATGCCACAGGCCGCAGAAGCTGAAAACCAAACGCGCTTCTTACCCTCCTTCGAAGATTCTGATCCTCGCCGGCTCCCCTCTCTTGGAGGCAGGAGCGTCCTCCTCCGGTTTCCCTCGCTTCTCTTCTTCCTTCTCCGCTCTAGCTATATTTTTCTGGCCTTCCGGGGAAACCAGCGAAGGGAGGTGAACCTGGCCCGCCATGGGGATGACAAAACCATTGCTGGTTAAAGGGCTCATTCTCCAGCAGGAGTGCAACTCTAGTGGGGAAGGCGTTGGGGTATTGCCTGGGGTACAGGACTGGACTCGGGAGGCCTCCAACCCAAGGCCATAGACCCCCAAACCTGCCTTCCAACCCAATTTCTGCCTTTTCACTGTATTTGCTTGGAAGCTTGGGTCTCTCCCATTCCAGGGATGTCTGCCCTACTCCAGGGTCTCCAGTGGGTGGCTCCTTTCTGGGTGAAGTTTATAAAATCTTAAGTTGCTATGATTCTGGCAGGATGAATGACAAGAGGAGACACTGAAGCCATAATGTCCGTCTAGGCCAAGCAAAGTGGCAGGAATGTGGTCCCCAGAGGTGGGCCCAGGTAGGCAGCAGCTCTGCAGCCCTGCCTGGCTCCCAGCCCAAGCCCAGTCTCTCGTGTATGGCTCCCTGTTACCATCTCCTACCCTGAGACCCCGTCTGGCATTTGACCGGACCAGTTCTCTTTTAGATCAGAAAGCCGAGGCTCAAGATCCCTGAGGGCACGCGGCAAGTTCAGGGCAGAGCTGGAAGGAGAGGAAAGGTCTCCAGCCCTAGGATGCTGGTCCCCAAGCCAGTACTAGAGGCTGTATCCAGGCTGAGGACCTTGACCTCCGAATCCCCCCTGCATTTGAGCCAGGGAGGCTCTGAGCACAGTGAAGCTGTTTGATGTGCCCTGGGGGGG
>NW_022111357.1:1729593-1755696 GCF_000313985.2 Echinops telfairi | reverse complement strand
GGCTCTAGGAGGCTCTAGAGGCTCTGCTCTAAACAGAGACACGGGCCTGATGGGGAGGGCTGGCATTGGCCTTGTGCTGCCCAGCTATCCTCTGCTATCATGAGATGAGTTTCTCTGACCCTCCAGATGGTGGGGCAAGGCATGCCTACCCTTGTGTAGGACGTAGTGATGTTAGGCTGGAGATGGGGGCCAGCGGGGGCGGGGTGGTGGTGGTAGTGTTAGCAGTGCTGGGCATTCGGTTCCTACCCAGCTTCATGTCACTTAAGTCACAAGAACTCATGTGGTTTCCAGCCTGTGGGAGAAGCAGCCACATTTCCTGGTACTGGGATGACCTAAGAATCACAGCCCCCCGTGCCAGCCCAGATGGGCCAAGCCAAAGGCTCTATGTTAGGAAAGAGGCTTCCAGCCCAGCACCACATCGGTTCCTATGGACTAAGCTACCTGGAGGAATGAGTTCCCTCGTTTCTCTAGGTCTTTAGGTCTGAGAAGCCAATAAGCTCACATTCTATCACTCAGTGATCCGTAAATGAGATCCTCAGATTTGGGTCTTGAGGGGCACCCCAAGCGAGGTCTGGGGGACTGCTTTAGCAGAAGCCAGCTGATTTCCAGCTCCCTGCTCCCTCTGCCCCCCTCCCCCGAGATTTCCGGGGAAGCTGTTCCCACTCCCATCTGGCCTGTGCCCTGGGTTGTCCATGGCATAGCTCATGGGCCTCCCGTGGGCAGGGAGGGCAGCTTTTCTCTCCCAAGCAGCGGTGGGGTCTGGGGGGTGCTGTAGGAAGCTGATTTGGGATGAAAGCATTCACTGTACGAGGGAGCCTAGTGTTAGAACTGAGGGTTGGCTTTGGCTTTTCAATAATACGATGAACAACAAGTGCGCAAAGCATTTCTTGAAGGCCAGTGTGCCAATCACTGCTCTGAGCCCACTCTGCATATTTGAGCCCAGTTAATTATCGCCACACTCCATGAGGGTCAGTGTTGCTATTCCTCCTGTTTGCAAATAAGGAAACCAAGGTATGGAGAAGTTAAGCAAGTGCCCTAAGGTCACCCAGTGAATGAGTAGGATAGCGCTGAGCAACTTGGCACCCACCCCCTTGTTCTTAATCTCTTTGCAACAGTGCCAGGTGGTTGTCAAAGCCATCTCTGTGGGAATGAAAGGGAGGAGAGACCTAGGCAAAGGAGTGTGGGTGGGAAGTGAACGCATGCAGATATTTAGGTTTCTCCTGGGCTTAGCTGCAGAAAAACCCTGTAACCAAACTTAAGCATGATAGGGTGCCCCACACCTTCATGAGGATCGTTAGGAAGGGCCTGGAGAGGCTAAAATAGGTCAAGTCCAAAGGAATTTTTCAGAACTGTTAACAAAGAATGGAAGCTACCGAATGACAAGAGTCAGCTCAGTAGAATAATGAACTTTCTCAAATCACTATCCAAAGATGGATTGGGCTGTACTGGGAGATTGTTTGGAGAGGGAGAGGGGGAGAGGAAGGGAAGGGAGAAGGATAATTAAAGTCCTGGACCAAGTAGTATGAACGCACTCAAACTGAAAAACCAAATTTACTGCCATCAAGTTGATGCTGACTCAAAGTGACCCTGTAGGACAGGGTAGAACGGCCCCTGTGAGTTTGCATGACTGTAACACTCCACAGGAGTAGAGAACCCCATCTGTCTCCAAAGGAGTGCCTAATGGTTTCAAACTCCTCTCCTTGAGGTTGGTAACCCATTAATGGTTACCCATTGGGCCTCTAACTGCAAGTCAGCACGTAGAAATCACCAACCAGCTCTGAGGGAGAAAGACAACGCAGGGGCAGTTCTACTCCATCCTATAGTCTTGCTATGGCAGTGCATAGGAATCTGGTAGTGGGAGGAAATGTGCCAGGCATCAGAGAGCCAAACATAAAGTTGACAGGACTGCAGGTTTAGTAAAGCAGTATTTTATACAAATGAGCACCAAGACCAATGAAGCCAAATTCACTTCCTTTACTTAAATGAGCCATTGAGTGTTTAGTTGTCAGAACACACAGGGGCATCCTAGATCATGTGAAAGGGCTTTGGGGTGAAATCTAGTTTGAAGCCAGGATCTGCTATTTACTTTAGTGCGTGACCTTGGGGCAAGGAATGGAACCTCTTTGTACGTTGGTGTCCTCATCTACAAAATGGTGATATGGCCCCGTAACTTTCAAGGGGGTCACGAGAGTCAAGATCAGCACAACACTGGAGCAGAGTAAGTGCTTAACAAGTTCGAAGCATGAACGCAATTACAAGAATATCTTGGGAATGGCCATGGCAAGTAAGTGCCACTGGAGAGCACGTTTGTGCTGACGAATCTCATCCAGGCACGTCTGTTTAGTGAATGTATGGAAAGTTATGGAACACCGTTTTGCTCCTTTATCTGCGATATGGGTTTATTTGAGGGCATTTTTGTCTGATTCGGTCAGAAGCCACACTGATGAACATCTTTCAGTCAGCAATAACCTTTCAAGGTTATTTCCCCTACAGACATGAGGAGACAAGTAGAAAGAATCTTTGCAGTCAGACAGGCCTGTCTTCAAATTCTGGGTGTGTAAACCATCTGTCATGTGTCCATGGCCTCCCTTATCCTCTGAGTCTCAGTTCTCTCAGACTTAGGCTGGAGATGGTAGAAATCAGCACTGACGAGATCAAAGGGCCCAGCAGAGTGCCTGGTACAATCAGGCTGCTCAATAATACATTGCCAAATCAACACAGATGTCAAATCAAAGTAACACATCATGGCTTACACCCTTGGCCTTCTAAGGGTACACAGGTGTCTTTTGTCTGAAGCAAACTCGGAATTACAGAATTTCACACTTGCTGAACTTACAGAGCAGGGTGCCAGTTCATCTCATAGCTCCTGATGCAGGCTCAGATCAGAGGCAATGGAAGAGTGAATTCCCACACCTTAGTGAGGGCCTATGGCTACCACACAGCACAGATGAGTGGAACTTTGAGTGACACTGCCACCTGTGGTAAAGAGGGGTCCTGCAGCCCAGCTCTATTAGCTATGTGAAACATTCACAGAAAAGACGGAAGGGATTTTCCAAGAGTTGTTTTGTGTCAAATTATATAATTTCAGGAAATAGGAAGATTTCAAGTGGTACCAATAGAGAATTCACAGATATGGGGGAATGAGAAAGGGCGCAAAGGACCCCAGGTACAAAGGATATGAGCATGTGATGAAGGAGTGGTTCTAAAACTATTGTCAGTATTTCCATTAACCAAGTTTCCAAGCTAGATCTTTTTGAAGAATCACGTCTTTCTTTGCTGAAATTGTATCTTTGATTTCAGAATCAAGGCCATTGGGAAAGCAGGATTACCTCATAGCTAACTTCCCGAGTGTATCTATTCCAGTGATGTAAGGGACAACTTGGCAAAGAAACTCAATGAACATGTACCTTTGTAAGGTGACCAATCACAGCTTTCAGAAGGGAAATCTTCCCATTCATCTGGCTGTGGTTTTGCAAATGGGGCTTGAGCAGATTGTGGCTTTAAGAGCTCATCAGGTTTCTTTTCTAATGGTGAGAAGGAAAATAAGGCCAAACTTACCTCTGTCATGCGGGGCTTGCAGGAGCTGGATGGCACAAGCCTTCCTGTCTCAGGATGCGGAGCTGTGGCCATGGTGTATGTCTCTTTGCTCACCTTCTGCTTAGACCTCAGGAGGGACAAAGCAGCTTTAGTGGAAACCCCTGGAAGGTTGGGGTTGTACAAACTTATGCACCAACCAGCGTAAACAGAGGACCTCCTATCTGCATGCTGGATGTGATTTGGCTTAATGTAGTTTAAATAGCACCAACTGACATTAGTGGTCGTGTGGAGGCTGGGGAACTGCAGTACCTTCTTTGAGTCCATACCTTCTTGTGACTTGGCTGGTCTGGGGGATGTTTCTGAAAGAGGCAGCGAGCTGGGAGGCATCTGTGGAGGGAGGTCGGGTTGTTCCTTGGAATCTTCCTTCTTTACACTCAGTGTGGGCAATGCCCTGCGGTGAGGTTTGCTAGGTGACTGGCTATATTCCTTCATGACTTCTGAGCCTGGAGCGGTCTCATGGGGTAATGCAGGGTGAGCAAGAGGAGGAATTTCCTTTGGCTCCAATGGATCTGAGGATACACTGGACTGTGTTTCCAGCTCCCTCTGGCCCTGGCCCTGGCTGCCCGGGTGAGATTTCTCTGGCCTTTTCCCATCCTCAGTGCTGGTAAGCACGACATTGCATGGCTTTACCAGCTCGAGTTTTTCATCTCCCTTGGAAGCTTCCTCTTCCTTCACCCTCTTTTGCTGCTGGGTTTCCATGGTGAGTTCAAGGCTGCCAGCTGGCGAGAGGACACGTTTGCTCCCTCCTGCTGTCGATGAACTTCCCTCCAGGCTCAGGACACTCTCTGATGACAGGGAAGTGCTTTTTCTTTCTGGCAGTGTCACAGGCACTCTCAGGTAGGGAGTCGGAAAACCTCTGCTTTGTTCTTCACTTACTCCAGCCAATCGGGGACCAACCTCATAAGCCTCTGTCCCACACACGGTTATCCCTTTGGATGGGGGCTCCTCAAATTTGGGGAGAGCCACGGTTGCTGAGCTGCCTTGGGACTGGGTGACCAGGATCTGGGAGAGGGTAGTGTACATCGCGCTCCCATAGGCCGGCATGTTGGTCTGAATGCGGACGGGCACAACCAGCGACACCATGGTGTCTGGGTAGGTGGGTGGGGCCAGCGGAGGTGCCGATGTGGGTGTGGAAGAGCTGGGCGGGAGAGGCACGGGGGGCAGTTGGACATCTCTGCTGTACTCTGTGGTTGGAGAGAGGCCGGCCGTTCCTGATACCAGAGGGGCCAGGCTAGTCTTGAGCTGGGGCAGGTGGCTTTCCACATCACCCGGGAGCTGAAGTGAAAACTGGGATTGCAGGGGCAGGAAAAACCCCGAGGAGAGGGCTGAGGAGGCCGGGTATGGCATGGGGAGATAGGCAGGGGGCTGCCGAAAGGGGATTGTGGTGGGGTGAGGCATGAGCTGGGGGAGGTGGAGTTGGCCTGGGTGCAGAACGGTAGGCTGGAGAGGAAGAGGTGAGGGCTGAAATAAGGAGGGAGGAAGTGGGGGCATTGAGTATGGCGACGACAGGAGACTGGACATGGCCTGGGTGGAGAAGAATTCTGAAGACTGGCCTGGCTCATGCTGCAAAAGGTGCTGAAAGGAGAAGAGGGAGACGGGAGGGGGCAGGTAGGGTTTCTCCTGCAGGGGCAGCGGGGCTATGGGTTGGGGGAACACCTGCAGTGCTTCTGTGTAGGGGGGAGTGGACCCTAGAGGAGGTCTGTCTGCCACCTGGCTCTTGTCTGCTGGGTGCTCGCTGTGTGAGGGGGTTGCCATGGAGATCTGGGGCAATAAGCTTTTGGCCGATGATTTACTACTGCACAAGGGCTGTGGGGCCTCACTCTCCTGTCTTCCTTTGGGGACGGGCTCCAGCTCTGCTTCTGGAGGCCTGCTCAGAGATGCTTGTCTCACCAGGAAGCATTTTCTTCTTTCTGGCGGGGCTGCCTGAGCCGGTGGAGCCACTGGGGCTGGTGTGGAAGGGCCTGCCAAGGACAAGCTGCCGTAGTCAAATGATTTGCTGCGGGTCTCAGTCATCTGGCTGGGGTGGGGCACGTTGGGGCTCTGCTCAGAGGCTGATCTGCGCATCTCTCGGGAGTGCGGGTGGTGGCTGGGGACGGTCAGCATGTGAGTGCCCAGGAGCTTGGAGCGTGGGTCTGCCAAGGGCCCCGGGGCCTCTGATTTGCCATGATCTTCCCTCTCAAATGAGGCTGAGTGGCTGGACCCGCTCAGCGAGATACTGCTTTCCTGGCTTGGGCTGCGAGTCAGGGACATGGAAGACTCAAAGCTGGACTCCCCAGACGACTGGGCCATCTCCGCCAGCCGCAGTCTCTTCTTCTTGGGGGGCAGCTTCTCGGCTGGCAGCTGGGCAAGTGTCTGGCTGCGCTGGGGCCACTGGAACTCCTCTGTCTTCTCGGGCTCCTTAGCAGGTGGCTCCGGTTCCGCTTCGGGCCGATCGGGCTCCTCGGTCACCAGGATCTCCGGAACCTGAATGTTGGGCTGGCGGACAAGCCGGGGCTGCAGGGAGTGAGCCGGCCGGCCATGCGGGGCAGCTGGGGGCGATGTGAATGGGACCAGGGTCTTGTCTTCCCCTTCCAGGCCGCTGGACTGCTCGAGAGAGTCAGACTTCTCGAAGGAGCTGGTGTGCTGGATGACAGAAATCTCTTTGGACGTGGTTCTCCTCTCCGTCCCGGATTCTGAACTGGAGCCTGGCTTGGGCGTCCTCGGCTGGAAGCCCGTGGGTCCCTCTAAGGAGGGCACTGATTTACTCGGCTCTGCTGGTGACTTGGTGGGCTCCGCGGGGAGAAGGCTCCGGGCTGGCTCTGCCGGCCCGGCACTGCCGAACTGCCCTTTCTCGGTCTCAAGGGCAGGCGGCTCTTCCTCGTCCCCCAGGCTTTTCTCCTTCCGCCGCTTCCTCAGGGGAGTCAGCTCCAAAGTGGTCCCGAGCTTGTAGTGCAGCATCTGGGACCAGGGCTCCTGCTCGGCGGGACTCTTCTCGGCGTCTGGGGCCGTGTGGGCACCTGCAGAGACGGGCTTGGTCACCTGAAGCTCCGAGCAATAGTACTTCTTATGGGCTTCGTAATTGTCCCTCTTCTTGTACCGAGCACCACAGATGTTACATTCATAGATCACCCCTTTCGTTTTTAATCCCTTCTTGGTCTTTTTGGCGAGCTCGCTCTCCTGGGGTTCCGGTTCGTCGGTGGGTTGGGAGGTGGTGTCTTTCCTGCTCGGTCCAGCCTCCTCCGAGCTGTACTCGCCCCCCAAGGGGAGCTCGATGGCCGGTTGGCGCCTCAGCATCCGCGGGTGGGAGGAGGTCAACAGGTGACTGCGGCTCAGGGCGTCGGGGTCGGTGATGTGGTCATCGAAGGAGTAGCTCCCTCGGAAGGTAGGGTGTGGGGTGCGGAGGGTGCAGGCAGCCGAAGGCATTGAGTGGCTTCTCAGGAGAGGCACAGGGGGGGTGGGGGTGGGGGGGTGCTGGAGGCTCAGCATCGACGCTTCCGGCTTCAGTTTCTCGCTGTGCGCTGCCGACGGGGGTTCTCGGTAGAGACTGGCCTTGGGGGACTCCATGCTGCTGCGCCGCGACAGCGAGCTCCTCCGGGGCTTCACGCTGTCGATCTCGCTGGTGTCCACCACGGCCTCATTGATGGTGATGAGCTTGGTGATGTGCTCGATCACCTGCGTCCGGGGCACAGACATAGGCACCAGGCTGGGCTTGTCTTCGGTGGACAGGGGCAGGAGGGGCTGGGTGGCGCTGGCCGTCAGCATGGTGGTCCTCTGCCCCATGCGCCCGCATTTGCCGAAGATGATCTCAGCGTAGGACTTGGCGTTGGTGTTGGGAGGGCTGACCTGCTGCTCGGCGCTCTCTGAGCGGGAAAAATAGCCCGACTCGGTGCTCCCTTTGCTGCCGGGGCTCAGAAAGGCCTGCTCGTCAATCACCTTCTTCCTCTCGCTCAGGCGCAGGGCCAGCTTCTGCTTGATGGTGTGGGTGTCCTCGGGCTTCTGGCTCACGGGGTGCTCGGACGAGGGTTCTGCAAAGGGTGTGGGGTCCTCGAGAGACTGGGAGGTGCCGGACTTGGACAGGAAGCAGTGTTCATGGCTGGAGCTGTACCCCCCGCTGGAAAGGAGGGGGTGCTTGGGCCTGGGGGAGGCCTCCGGGGGGTGGCTGGAGGGTGGCCCGGTCTCCTCCTCGGAATCTGTGCTTTCTCCCTCGGTGGGCTCCTCAAACTCTTCACCGGGGACCCTCTCCAACTCCAGGCCCGGCGGGTACACCTCGCTGCCCATCCCCGAGGCCAGGCCGGCTTTGATGCGGTGGGCGTGGGACTTCCTGTGCTTGTAGAGGTTGCTCTTGGTCTTGAAGGAGAAGCCACAGGGCCCGCAGGGGTAGGGCCTCTCCCCCGTGTGTGAGCGGATGTGCTTCTGGAGCACGCTGGGCTTGGCGCACGGCCGATTGCAGTACTGGCAGATGTACTTGCCCGGCTTCTGGGGCTTCTTCTCCTTCTTGTGCGCCTCTTCTGTGGGCTTTAGGGAGACCTGGGAGGGGCGGGGCACAAAGACCTTGGGGATGGCAGGCAGGTCCTCCGGTGGGATGATGGAAGCATGGGAAGGGAGGAGCTGGCTCGGTGGGTGGATCCCAGGGGCCACAAAGGAGCCCGAGGGCCCCGGTCTCATAGGGTCCACCAGCTGCCATGTGGAGCCCTCCAGGAGATGCTCAGGCTTGCCGGGCGACATGAATGCTGGTGTCAGAGGGTGTGGTGGAAGCTGCGAGATGTGGACGGAGGCTTCGAGGGAGGTTCTCTTGGGGGGTTTCTGCTGCTGGCTTGGTTTCTCCTGAGAGCCTTCCCTAAGAACTGCTGAGGAGCCTGGGAAGGGCTGCGGGGCTAGGAGCTCTTGGAGGGGGCTTTCCTGGGTGGCCCCGGGGGCACCGCCTGGGTACAGGGTGCCGGAGGGAACACAGGTCTGGGTGGCCTCTCCTTTGGTTAGCCGCTTCCGGGGACTTCCCTCCGCTTTCTTGGTGCCCTTGACGGCGCTTTGTTCAGGATCCATGACCTCCTTGGAGACTGGAGATGCTATTCCGGGAGGGCTGGGGTGGGCTGCATTTATGGGGAAGCCAAGTGATCCAAGGAGGCGCTTGGCTTTGGCCACATTGGTCAAGCGCTGCAGAAACCAGACCAAAGACAGCTTCGGGAGGGTGCTTTTTTGTTTTGTTTAGTTTTTTTGCAAGTGTCACTGGCGGTGAGTGGACTCAGAGCAGAGCATCAGGGCCGGGGACATTCCGATCGTGCATCATGACGCTCTACTTCGCAGACAGAAAATGCACCAGCAGTTCCTGCCTGAGTGTCTGTCTGGGAAATGTCACGGAGGATGTCAATATTGCCATTGTATTACTTCAGTGGGCAGTGGCAGGTGTCCCCCTGGAAGTCCCCTGTGTGCTATGTGGACTATGGAAGGTCAGAGACGTCTGTGTCCATGGCCCAGTCATGTCTGGTCCTGGCCTAAAAGAAGCCACTCTGGATGCCGAGGGTGGCCTCGTTCTGGTGTCTTCTCCTGTCTCTCCCCGAGCTGGAGGTCAATGGCCGTCGAGGAGAAATGAAGCTCTTCTGCAGGGACCGGGGCCAAGCACACACAGAGACACACACAAGAGAGAAGAGAGTTACTACGACTTGTCCACCAGGCACGCAGAGCTGACTCAGCAGTCACTCTGGCTGACATTCCTAACAGTTTAACCAGGGAAGCTCAACCAGAAATCCAAACTCCCAGGCTTCCTGTACCCAAGAACCCACACTCTCTATTCGTCTGTTTTCCTGTGGGGCTGGAGTGGCTGGACACCTGTTGTGGCTCTGAGGCCCATGGCTGTGTGAGGTGCTGGGAGCAGAAGACAGGGCAGGGTTCTGTGAAGTGAAGGACAGTTAAGAGACAAGAGGTCCCAATGCCATTCTCTGCCCCGGGGTGGACTCGTGTGCCCAAGTTCAAGTCCTGGGGTAGCACAAATGGCTAAAGTACTTAGCTGGGAACCAAGCTGCTAACCAAAAAAGAGTGAAGTGCCCCCCAGGGGCACCTTGGAAGAAAGACCTGTTGATTTATTTTTGAAAAATCAGTTACTCAAACCACCAAAGCCCCCTGTGCTGCCCTGTTCTAGTACTGCACACACGGGGTCACCATGAGTGGGCATGAACCAGGTAGCAACTGGTAGTACCTCTGTCACCACTTAGTCTCTAACTGGGCCACATCAATTCCTGCCTCAGTGCACCTCAGGGTCACCAGGGGTCCAATGAGCTCATGGATGTAGATGCTGCTGCTCCAACACCGCTGGTGGTGGGGGTGGTGCTGGTGGGTTAGTTGGCTCCGGGGTTAGTATTAGTCTCTATCGCACCCTGACTTTGAAAGGGCCCTTGAGGGGCTCCATCACTCATCGTCTTTTCTCCTGGCTAATCCTGAGGCTATGCTTCAGGGTAAAGTTGAAAGCACACCGCTCCCACGGCCCCTGGAAACTCAGCCTAACACAGCCGTGGCCGCCTGATTGGTCATGCAATTGTCGGTGGACCGTGGTCTGGCAGGGGCCTCCCGATTGGCTGCCTTTCCAGGAGGTCAGTGCCTCAGGGATGCCCTGGACGGCACTGGAAAGTGGGAGCCTTCCCAAGCTGAATGGAACACTAGTTCTGAATGGAACCTGCTCCCATGAGGCTCCTCCCAGGCACAGCTGGAGGCTGGTCTGCTTACGCTGATCCTTTCCACTCAGGAGCACTGGCCGTTTTAAAGCTGAAAATCACTGCGGGCTCTGTCTCATTCAAGCCCTGTACTTTCCGACTGAGGAGACAGAGGACCACGGAAGGAAGGTGGCCTATGAAAGGGCCTATGGTTCCTAAGAGGCAGCGCTGGTTCCTGAACCCAGGCTTTCTGTGACCAGCCATCCCCTCAGCTGTCCATCCCTTGGGTGAGGGCCTGGTTGAGTGACCTGCGTCCTTGTGAACTCCTTTCTTTCCTCCAAGTGCAGCCGGACCTGCTTCTCTGACACCAGCCGCCCTTCATGCCCCCGCCTTGATCTCCACCAGGCATGTGCTGACACAGACTTGAAGAGCTCACACTTTGCCCTTCAATAGGGGAGCTCAGAACACGGACGCATCTGTGAGACTCCAGTAAGTCTCTAACACGGCAGATGCTGTAACCTGCCACGAACTAAAAACGACGCCCTTTCCTTTCCTCCTTGTGCATGTTTCTTTCCTAGCTTGGTTCCACTGGGGATTGAAGGTAGCTTCCCACAAAATCATACTAATAAAGTAATGATAAATAAATATAAGAAAACTACCATGCAGCATAGCAAGTCAAAAACACAGGAAGCTATAAATATGGCAAGAAGTCAAGATCAGAGGGAAGACTAACCATAACAAAGACAATGCCTGTATACTCCACACCAGGACTTGCAATGCTTCTATAACTCAGCTATGTGTTCAGATAGCTTTCTGGGAACCAAGGAGAGATGGGAGATAGGCTCCATTACAGAGCCCTTGAAGTAGAAAGAAAGAAACATCTCTTCTTGTGGATATGTTCCCTGTAGGAAGCAAAGGGTGGCTCACAAACACCTTTCTCGCGTGGTACTTCAGAGCGGGGCAGTGAGTGGTGCAGGGGATCACATGTGTCTTCACTGACACCCCTCCAGCAAATGCAGTGATGGATGATGGTCAATGGGAAGCCAAGGAAATAAAACCACAATACAACTCAATACTGGCTACGCTTTGAGAAGTTACATGTCTACTCCGGAGAGAGTGATTAAGGAAGGTTCTTAGGCAGAAAGGTCGTCCTTCCAGATAGGGCTGAGGGATGGGAGGAGAGTAGGGGAGGAGATAGAACACATCACAGCACAACAGGGTGGCTGTAGTAGATATCATTCAAGCTAGAATACACATTTCAACATAATTATGGGGAAACAACAGAAATAAACCAGGGTGGTCTCAGGTCAACTGGGACATTGATTGCCCCTTATAATCAGCATTTCTATTGAAAGATTCTATGGGCAAAATATTGAATGATGAAGGACGCATCAAAGACGATGGGATGAACACACAGAATGACTGTACCCAAAAGAACCAGCCAGCATTACGCTATTTCAGGAGGTAGCGTATCAGCAAGAACCAATGGGGCTGATGGAAGAGTCCGAGTGGCACTGAAAGCACTAACCAAAAACAAGCTTCCAGAAATTGATGGAATACCAATGGAAACATGTCAACGACTGATGAAGCACTGGAAGCACTCCTTCATCTAAGCCAGTTAAATTGGAAGACAATTACTTGGCCAACTGGCTGGAAGAGATCCATATTTGTACCCACCCCAAAGAAAGGTGACCCAACAGAATGCTCCAATTATAGAACAATTATCTTTGACATCACATGGAAGTGGAATTGTGCTGAAGATCATCCAATAATAGTTGCAGCAGCACATTGACAGGTAGCTGCCAGAGGTTCAGGCCGGATTCAGAAGAGGACCTAGAACAAGGGATATGTCAGCTGGATCTTGGTTTAAAGCAGAGAATACCAGAGAGATGTTTACTTGTGTTTCATTGATTGGGCAAAGGCATTAGGCCTTGTGGATGATAACCAACTATGCATAGCCTTGAGAAGAATGGGAATTCCATATCCCTAGTTGTGCTCCTGTGGAGCTAAGAGGCAGTTTTGTGACAGAACAAGGGTTTAAAATCAGGAAAGAGGGGCATCAAGGTTGCTTCTTCTCACAAACTTCTTCCATCTGTATGCTGAACAAACCATCAGAGAAGCTGGGTGATGTGGAGACGAGCGTGGACTCAGGGTTCAGGTTCAAGGAAGGCTGATTAGCAGCCTGTGGTATGCAGATGCCACACCTTGCTTGCTGCAAAGTGAAGAGTTGAAGCATTTGTTGATGGCGACCAAGGATTGCCACCGTCAGAATGGATTGCGACTCAATGTAAAGAAGAACAAAATCCTCACAATTGGACCACTAGGTCTCATCACAGTCAAGGAGGGAACGATTGGAGTTGTCAAGGAGAGCATCTTGCTTAGATCCACCAGCAGGAGATGAAACAACACACGGTATTGGGTAGATAGATCTACTGCACAGGACCTCTTCAAAGTGTTGAAAAGCCACGAGGCGACTTTGAGGACTAAGGTGTGCCTGACTCAAGCCAAAATATTTTCAGTCGCCTCATCTGCAGGTGAGAGTTGGACATTGAATAAGGAAGACTGAAGAGGAATCCGTGTATTTGAATAATGGTGCTGCCGACGAATACTGACAGAAACATGGACCGCTAAAAAGAACAAGCGAATCGGTCTTAGAAGATGTACAGCCAGAATGCTCCTTAGAGGCAAAGATGGTGAGACTTCCTCTCTAATCAGGAGAGACCAGTCCCTGGAGAAGGACCTCATCCTTGGCAAAATAGAGAGGTGGCAAGAAAAAGAGGAAGGTCCTCAACCGGATGCATTGCCACAGTGGCTGCAGCAGTGGGCTCGAACATAAGAATGATTGTGAGGATGGTACAGGATAGGGCGGTGTTTCATTACGTTGTACATAGGGTACTAGTGTAATTCCTAAGACCAAGTGGGATGGCAGTGTGGACAGGAATGGCCAGGTGTCTCACTGAGTCAGTACCCCCTGCCTAGGTGCCGTGTCCAGCCTGCACCTGTGAGCTGGCCCGGTGCCGCTTGTCCACACAGGGGTTTCTTCTTCTCACCCTCCGAGGCCAGAGCAGCATGGACCTGCCAGCAGAGACCTGCCAGAGAGAGGCGAGGAGCATGCCGCTCCCCCCTTCCTTCTACAGCCAGGACATCGGAACCACAGTGGGAATGACTAGCCCAGGGCCACACTCCTCAGACTTCTGGGCCAGTGCTCTCTGCTATCCTGCTGAACTGCCACAGTGCTGGAAGTTCTCAATGTAAGAGCCAGTGGGGGAGGGGGGCTGTGGGGGCTTGGCTGTAAGTGTAGACAGCAGATGGCAACCAGCAAGACCCAGGAAGGCGCCAGCCTAATGAGCCAATTCCAATTTTGATTTGACATAAACAGTGTGTGATTTACTCTTTTAGGTCTTTTTAAACCACTGTGACCAAGTGACCCTAAGAAAATGGCCTCTTCTATCTTCAACACAGGTGAAACTTTGATATACAGTGACAGAGAAGGCACACTCTCCAGGGTATTGGGGAGGAGACCTCCACAAGTCACCAGAGAAACGGGGTCCATGACAGAAGGTTTCCCAGCACGGACCAGGAGCTGGGTCAACAGGCCTGCCCCTCAAGCCAGAAGGAAGATGTGCACCCTCTGCTGAAGGTCACACCATGCACATGGGGGCCAAAGAAAGCCCTGGCTGCACTGACAGTTGGTCAAGATGTCTGACCACAAGATGTTCTTCTTTCCTCAGAAGCTGCCCTAGATCCAGTGGCTAGAACAAGGACGAGAACCCAGCTAGCTGTGGCTGGAGCCCCGGAGGCCTGAGGAGGGGGCCGTCATGGACCAGCCACCAGGGCTGAGGCAAGGCTACCTGAGCCAAACAGGAAAGCCTCTTCCATAGCCAACGAGTCTCAGGACATCTGGCTAGAGCCCAAAGTGGGCACCCCTGGGCTGCACCGGAGGGAGATGGGAAGGGACGTGCTGTGCTCAGGCAAACAATCCCACCAGTCTTGGCAGGAGGCCACCTTGAATGTGCCATGGACTCCAGACGGAGGGACGTGGGCCATTAGCCAAGTCAGACAAGGCCGAGTGATGGGGGCGGAGCCTTGATGGCCAGTGCAGACCCCAGACGTGGAGACGCGGGATTCATTTCGCTTTTCTGGGCTTGTAATGTAGTCACACACACACACACACACACACACACACACACACACACACCCCAAAATACCCAAACCTAGTCCAAAAAGCTCTGGTAATACTGAGATCTCAAAATACCAGGAAAGTAGACCTCCCTTCTTACTATTTCAATCTCTGAGACGCCGAAGCAGAAAGGGCACAGGCTGGGGAAGGACTCTACACCAAGACCCTTTCTAAGGACCGTATTACGTGATACCGCGTGAGTGCATGTGAGACGGAGTTGGCTTTTGCACGGGAAAAGTAACAGTGGCTGTGGGTTCAGGTGGGGGCCACCCACCACCGCCCGTCTGCCCGTTTGTTGTACTGCGGTGACTCTCATGGGACTACAGTGCTGGAAGCAATGCGATTGGCATTTCAAATTCCGACGCCATTGCTCATGGTGGACAGGCTTCGATGGTGTCTCCACACTCAGAAAGGCTAGCAGGAGAGGCGAGGCAATCTGCTTCTCAAAATTAGCCCATGACCATCTTATGGATCTCAACAGACTATTGTCCGACTAGCTTTCTTTGGATGTATTATCAAATCCAAAAACACATGGAGTTGATTACAACTCACAGCGAGCCTAGAGGACAGGGTAGCACTGCCCTGTGGGTCGCCAGACCACACATCTTTCCTGGAGTAGAAGGCAGCCTTATCTTTCTTCCGAGGGGCTGCTGGTGGATTCAGACTGCTGACATGGTTCAATGAGTTTTCTACTGCCGGTGTAACAAAGCATGAAAAAAATGTGGAAAACACCTAAATACAGCATGAATTTAATCTGGTACCATTCTGGAGGTCATAAATCTAAACTCCAAACTCACTGTCACCGAGTTGATGCCAACTCATAGCTTCCCTATGGGACAGGGTGGAACTGCCCCGGTGAGTTTCCAAGACTTTCCCTAGGAGCAGCTGGTGGTTTCAAACTGCCGACCTGATGGTTATCAGTCCAGCCAGTAACCACTAGGGCCTAGGGCTGCTCTCAGAACCCTGAGTCCCTGACTAAATGCCTTTCCCAGCTCAGCTCCCTGAGGCCACCTGCATTCCTTGGCCTGCGGCACCATCCTCCATCTCAGGTCAGCACTGTGGGTCTTTCTTACATGGTATCACTCTGACACTCACTCTCCTTCTCTCTCTTTCACTTTAAAAAAATTTTGGAGCTGGATAGTGGGGGGGGGGGTGTTTTAATAACCTTTTCAGATAGTTATGAAGATTCCTCTTCAACATTATATCCCAAAGGCCCCAAATCATCAGAACAATCTTGAAAAGGAAGAACCGAGTTAGACTCTCATTTCCCTCATCCACTTAGAACCCTTGGGTGGGCGGGATAAGCCAGGTCAGCTACCCATCTCACGAGCCTTCATTTCATAGCTTCTGCAAAGTTCTTGTGCTTTGTGTCTTCGTGACCTGGTGCTCTTGTGGTAGAAGTACCACGAGGGTGGCTTTAACAAACAGAAAGGTAGCCTCTCACAGTTTAGGGGACCAGGCATCTGAATCCAAAGTGCTGGCTCTGGGGAAGGCTTTCTTTCTCTGTTAGGTCTGGAGGAAGAGCCTTACCTGTTTTGAGCCCATACTCCTTGGCATCCCTCTTTCCTCATTTCTGCACCTTTTGCTTGCTTGGGTAATCTCTTTCATATCTCAAGAGATTGGCTCAACACCCAATTTTACACCAATCCTGTCTCATTAACATAGCAAAGACAAACCAGACTCAAAAGGGGCTATAACCTCAGATATGGAGGTTAGCATTTACAACACAGTTTAGGGGACTCACTTAATCCAGGACAGCATGCAACGTCACACAGTCACAAGTTCTGAGAATTTGGACACGGGCCTCTTTGACAAGGAGACCCTCATTCTGCGTATAAACCAAAAATCCCGTTGGGTCAAGTAGATTCCAACTCATAGGGACTTAGAAAATCTCAAACCCACTGGTATCAAGTCAACGCCGACTCATAGCAACCTCACATGGGTTTTTCGAGGGTGTAAATCTTGACGGAGTAGACAGATCTCATCTGCCTCCCACAGAGTGACTGGTGGGTTTGAATCACTGACCTTTTGGTTAGCAGGGGAGCATTTAAGCACGAAGCCACCAGGGCTCGCTAGTCTGTGTAACAGCCAGTGTTTTCTTTTTGAAAACCTGCCTTTCCTGATCTCTAGTGAGGTCTAGCATCTTTGGATAAACGTATGACCAAATTATCTTTATTCACTGGGAATTCCCATTCATATACATTTTCTATGTTCCGATTGTATTTTTCTTAGTTATTTATATGGACTTGTGATGTTGGAGATATTATCCCTTTATTTATATTATGTATGTGCTGCAGACATTTTCCATTAGTCTTTAACTTTGTTCTATAAACAAAACATACAAAAAAGCAACTCACTGCCATCAAGTCGAAGCCCATACATAGCTGCCCTGTAGGACAGGGTAGAACCACCCCTGTGGATTTCTGAGACTGGACTCCTTTATGGGAGTAGAAAGTCCTGTCTTTCTCCTGAGGAGCAGTTGGTGGTTTCAAACTGTTGACCTTGCAGCTAGCAGCCCAACACATAACCACTGTATTAAAAGGGCTCCTTTTAGCTTATAGAACCCCCCCTGCCCTTCTATGCAGTCACATTATCAACACCAATTGTATGGTGTTTGAAATCAAAACAGTGGTTACCTTTGGTGCAGTGGGTGGTATTGGCTGGGAAAGGGCATGAAGGGACTTTCGGGCTGATATAAATATTCTATCTCTTGATCTATTTGCATGTGTATTACATGGGCATACCTATGTAAGCAACTACTAAAGTTTTACACATAAGAGTTATGCAAATTCTTGTAAGTTAAGTACTCAATTATCAGCCCCAAAGCTGGAGGCTCAAAGCTACTCAGAAGTACCGTGGCCCTGCCCTAACCACCTGCTTCTGAAAGGCCAAGCCTGGAAACCCAATGGAATAGTCTACTTACCTGCAAAGAGTTCTCCTGAGTCAGAATCAACTTGACAGCACCTAACGACAACACCCCGTTCTACCACAGTTAACAACACATAACGTTACAGACTTTGTGTTGAAGGAGAGAGACAAAACTAAAAACGGCTCATGAGACGTGGTGGGTGCCACGACGGAAACAGGTCCTGAGTACAAGTTGAACAGGGAGGGCTTGTGAGGGCAGGCTTTGGAGGTAAATGAGACTCTGTGCCTCGCTCTTGGATACAGAGTAGCTAAAGGAAACGGAAGGAAATGATGAAATACAAGAGCTGGACAGAAAATTCCCAAGGGCAGCTTGAGAAGACAAAGCCGTGTATCATAATGAAATGTACAAAGACCTGGAGATCGAAAGGGAAAAAGAGAGAACATGCTCATCATATCTCAAGTTGAAAGAACCGAAGGAAAAAAATTCAACCTTGAGTTGTCATATTGAAAGATTCTATGTGATGCAAAAAGCCTCAAAAGAAGATAGAAGGAATACACAGTTACTTACCAAAAATAATTGGTCAATGTTCAACTGTAGCAAGAGGTAGCATGTGACCAAGAACTAATTTTAGTGGAAGACGTCAAAGCTGCTCCGAAGGCATTAGCGAAGAGCAAGGGTCCGGGAACGGATGAGAATGACCACTGAAGTGCTTCCACAAGCTGAGGATGTAGCGCACGAGTTACCCTGGCTGCCGTGAGACGGATCGTGAGTGAAGCAGCGACTACCGAAAGATGCTTACTTGTGGCTTATTGACTGTGCAACAGCACTCGTCTGTATGGATCGCAGGGTGAAAACGGGAATTCCAGACGTGCTCATGGAAACAGAAGAAGGGACTACTGCAGGTTTTAAAATCAGGAAAGGTGTGTGCCAGGGATATGTCCTTTCATCATTCTAACTCAAAAGCATTCTTACCCAATCTGTATGTTGAGAAAATAATCAGAGAAATGGAACTGTATGAAGAACACAGCATCAAGATTGGAGGAAGGTTTATTAACAAAGTGAGATACTCAGATGATACAACTTTGCTTACTGAAAGCAAAGGGGACTTACAGCACTAGCTAATGAACATCAAAGATTGCCCACCTTGGTATGGATGGGTTGCAACTCAAGGTAAACAAATCAAAAGTCCTCCCAATGGAAGAAAAGACAACATCATGGTAAATGGAGAACGACCGAAGTTGTCAAGAATTTCATCTTGCTTGGATCCACAATCAACGTTCACAGACATATCCATCAGGGAATCAAAGTACATACTGCATTGGGCAAATCTGCTACACAAAACCTCTGTTCTTTAAAGTGCTGAAGAGCAAGGAGGTCACTTTGAGGGCACAGATGTGCGTGACTCAAGGCATGGTATTTTCAATCACCTCGTGTGCATGCGAAGGTTGGACAGCGAAGAAGTAGGGCTGAAAATGAATTGATGCATTTGAATTATGGTGTTGTTGAAAACATTGACCATACCGTAGACTTCCAGGAAACCAAACAGCTCTATCTTGCAGGCAGTACAGCCAGAATGCTCCTTAGAGCTGGTGGCAAGACTTTGTCTCATGTACGTTAGACATGCTATCAGGAGAAGCCAGTCCCTGGCAAAGGATATCATGCTTAGTAAAACAGAAAGTAAGCAAGAAAGAGGAAGACTACCAACAAAACGGATTGACACAATTGCTGCAACAACGGGCTCAAGTGTAACACCAGTTGGGAGGATGGTGCAGGAGCAGGGTTTCATTCTATTGTACATAGGATCACTCTGAGTCAGGATGGACTCAGTGACACAATAACAACAACACTGGGTTGTAAAGAACGAGCAGGATTTCAGCAAGCAGACAAGGAGAGTCTGTGGGCAAAAGCAGGAAGATGTTGGGAGAAGTGGGTAGGCTCAGGGTGGTTAGAGCAGCAGTTGGGAGAAGTGGGTAGGCTCAGGGTGGTTAGAGCAGCAGTTTTCACCATTGGGTCGCGACCCCTTTTGGGGTGGAATAGCCTTTCACAGGGGTCACCCAATTCACAACAGTAGCAAAATGAGAGTTGTGAAGTAGCAACGGAAATAATGTTATGGTTGGGGTCACCACCACATGAGGAACTGTATGAAAGGGTCGCGGCATGAGGAAGGTTGAGAACCACTGGGCTAGAGCACAGAAGTTGGAGATGAGGCTGAGGACATGAATCAAAGAAGGCTTCAGATTTAGTTATCTAGATGAATTCCTCATAAACCTGTGTTGGGCCAATGAGTGAGCTATCCCACGGTAGTCAAGAAACATTTGATATCTTAAATTGTACTCCAGATACGTTTGGATGACAGCAAGTAGTGATAATGCTACTGGTGTGGCATGCCACTGTGGTAGTTACGTAATCGTGTTGTCAACTTGAGGCTATTCAGAGTGAAGGGGTGGAGTCTAGCCTATGAATCAGGTCACAGCCTGATGATGCCTCCTTGTGGGCGTGGCCTTCCCATGAGGATTCTGGGAACGTCCTCTCTTTCTCCCTGGCTGTGGGCCACACGCCTTCTCTCTGCTTCACTTCCTGTTGAGGAGCCACACTTGAAGAGCTGGAGGAGACCTGCGCCAGCACTAAGATGCTTCCACCGCCACTGGATCCACAGTTTGCACCCACCGGCCTGTGATCTTCCTGTATTTTGCATCATTGCATGTGCTGCATGAGTCTGAAGAGAGATTTATGGACTAGTATTGGACTTATAGGCTAACACCAGACTTATGGACTTGATCTGGACTGGATTGGGATGTTTCCTTACTATACAATTACTCTTTGATATAAAGTTATTCCTTATACATATATGAGTATCTCTGGATTTGTTTCTCTAGCCAACCCAGACTAATGTAGTCAGGAAGTCAATGTCTTCTAACACTGTTAATTTCCTCCCAGTCTGATGTCTTTCATGCCTCATAATTCAAAACCATCCTTACTTGATTTTGATACTGATGGTATGGGTTAAGTTGCACTTCCTCAATATGGAACTCTGACCCCAACACTCGAGGACACACAACCCTATGTATAACAGAATGAAGCACCACCTGGTGCGGCCACTCCGTCAGCCCATCTCACCGAGGACCTTCCTCTTTGACTTTAATAAGCAGGCCGTTCTCCTCCTGGGACTGTTTTCTCCTGGCAACATGTCCAAAGTAAGTGAGACGAAGCCTCATCCTTCCTGGAGCACACTGGCTGTACTTTTTCCAAGACAGATTTGTTTGTTCTTTTGGTAGTTCACGTTACGTTCAACGTCCTTCACCAGCACCATAATTCAAATGCGGCGATTCTACTTTGGTCTTCCTTATTCAGCGTCCAACTCTCACAGGCATATGAGACCACTGAAATATCATGGCTTCGGTCAGGTGCACGTCAGCCCTCGTAGTAAAATCCTTCCTTCTCAACATCCTAGGAGATCTTGGGCAGCAGAGGTGCCCAATTCTGCTGACATGAGCATGGATTGTGGATCAAAGCAAAGAAATCCTTGTTGACTTCAATCTTTTCTCCATGTAGGATGATGCTTCCTATTGGTCAGTGGTGAGGATTTTGATTTTCTTTATATTGATTTGAAATCCATACTGAAAGCTGTACCCCTTGATCTTCGCCAGCAAGTGCTTCAAGTTGTCCTCACTTTCAGCAAGCAAGCCTGTGTCATCTGCATATTGTAGGTCGTTAACAAGCCTTCCTCCGATCCTTCTGCTGTATTCTTCATGGTACCCAGCACTCTATTTGCTCAGCATCCCGATGGACAAAGTACATGAGAAGATACAGCCCTGCACACTGATTTTAAATCACGCGGTATCCCCTTGTTCTGTAAGCACAACTGCTCAGACAGGGAGCTTCCAGAGGTTCAGTCTGAAATCAGCAGAGGATACAGAACAAGGAATATCACTGCTGACGTCAGATGGCTCTGAGAACACCAGAAAGGCGCTTACTTGTGTTTTATTGACTATGCAAAGGTGTCTGACTGTGGGGATCATAACTATGGATATGCCCGGAGAAGAATGGGAATTCCAGAACACTTCATTGTGTTCATGCAGAACTTGTACATGGCTCAAGAGGCAGTTGCGCAAACAGAACAAGAGAATACTGTCAACTTTAGATACTATCTATCACTTCCTGCTGTGAATCATGAAGATACCGGTGCATTTCCCTTCTTTCCACCTCCAGATTTTGGCTTTGTTGTGGTTAGGTGTTACTGAGTCGGTTTCAACTCAGAGTTGTACCAAGTCCGTAGGAACAACAGGATGCAACACTGCCCAGTCCCGTGCCACCCTCACAGTGGGCGCTACCTGGAAACCACTGTTGCAGCCTTTGTGTCAATCTATTTTGGGGAGGTTTCCCCTTTTTTCCTGACCCACTAGTTCAGTGGTTCTTAACCTTCCTAATGCCACAACCCTTTAATACAGTTCCTCCATGTTGTGGTGACACCCCAACCATAAAGTTATTTTTGGTGCTACTTCGTAACTGTAATTTTGCTACTGTTATGAATCCGGCAACCCCTGTGAACGGGTCGTTTGACCCCCCCAAAGGGGTCGTGACCCACAGGTTGAGAACCACTGCTCTAGTTTATCAAGCATGATGTCCTTACTGATGTTCTTACTGATAACTTGACCAAAATACATGAGATAAAGTTTCAACATCCTTGCTTCTAAGAAACATTCTGGCTGCACTTCTTCCAAGACAGATTTATTTATTTATTTGTTATTTATTAAATAAATTTCTTTCTTTCTTTGGTGGTATAATATATATATATACATACATACATACATACATACATACATACATACATACATATATATATATATATATATATTGCCAACACCATAGTTCAAAGGCACCGAGTCTTCTTTGATTTTACATAGTCACATGGTTCACATGCAAATGAAGCAACTGAAATGATCCTGGCCCAGGTGGTGCTATAGGTTAGGCATTGGCCTAGAAACCACCAGCCGCTCCTAAGGAGAAAGATCAAGTTGTCTGTTCTCATAAAGATTTGCACACTCTTGGAAATTTTAAATAGGGTCATTATGAATCAGAATTGACTTGATAACGGGTCACTTAGCGGGTCAGGCACAACTTAGTCTTCAAAGTGACAGCTTTGCTTTTAAACATTTAAAAGAGTTATTTTGCAGCAGCTCTGCCCAATGCACTCCATCGTTAGATTTATGATTACTTTTGCATGATCAAGTTTTATTATATTTACATTGTTATGTGTTTTACTTCAGGTTCACTTATCTGAACCTAGTCTGCAGGTTCATTCTAAGACAGAAGCTATTCAATACTATGATGTGGAGCTCTCATTCTCTGTGAAACCAGTGGGTCTGATGCGCCACAAAATAAGGCAGAAAAGAAAATGTACTCCCGCATCACTAAAACCTTGTCACCCAAAGAAAAACCCTCTAGAGTTCAAGACTAAGCAATCTTTCTTCAGTACATTATAGCTCCTTTACTTCTTCTTGAAGCCCATATCATCGTTAAAAAAAGTGTTGAACTTTTGATTGACTGAAATAACTCCAGGAGGCTTGTTCTTCTTTCAGAAAATACAGGTGTCTAGTGGATAAACTTTCTGCACGCTTGCAAACCTAAACAACGATACCTTGCACTCAGAGTTTGATGGTTATAGAATTCTTTTCAAAATTACTGTCCTCCAGAACTCTAAAGGCATTATCACACTGTCCTTGGGTGTTACTGATGAGAAATTCCGTGGTAAGTTTTGGTTCTTGTTCCTTCTCTATGAAAGCTTTTTCTTTTTGGTATTCTGAATTTTCACTAGAATGGGTCTGACTTTCACTTCACTAATTCCTGACCTGAGTTCAACGTAATTTAAAAATGTGTATGTGTTTCTTCAACTCAGGGAACATTTCTTTTGCACTTTGATTATTTCTCCTCTTCCTGTGTCTGTGATCTCTGCTCTTAGGTCTTCTATTTGGTGATGTCAACCCTCCTAGATCAATCCTCCAGGAGGTCTTAATTTTTACCTCTGACTTTGGTTGCACATCCTGGGAGATACTCTTGGTTGTCTCTTTCAGATCACCTATCACCCTTCTGTGAGGGGATGTCCAATTGTCTACCGATGGGCTTTGGGTCTGTTCTCCGTGCCTCCTGGCCCCCACCTCCACCCCCCTTCGCATCGATATGATGGTTTGTTCTGGGTCTTCTGATGCCTGACACCTCATGATCACACAGACTGGTATGCTTCTTCCATGTGGACATTGTTGCTTCTCAGGTAGATGGCCGCTTATTACCTTCAAGCCTTTAAGACCCCAAATGCTATATCTTTTGATAGCCGGGCACCATCAGCTTTCTTCACCACCCTTGCTTATGCACCCAGTTTGTCTTCAGTGATCATGTCAGGAGGCAGATCACCTATCACATCATTCAGTTCATCCACTAAAGTTTTGTCACGAATAAGATTTTCACTTATCAATAACTGGCTCTTTTCTCTAGTTGCTCCATCTTCATGGCAACCCGTTTCTTTCTAGTAAATAAAATATCTTCTTGATTAGGGCAATGATAGCTTACTTTAAGGTTCTAGTATTCAAATGCTCTGTTTCTTTTGGCATGAGCTTCCCTGTTGTTCCCCCATTTGAGGCCTTCTGTTTCATGAGAATGATTTTTCCTGTTACTTGCTACACAGTTCCGGATACAAGCCTGTGTTGTAAAGTTGGTCTATGTGGTGGGATGCAGGTTCCAGCTGCTGTAACCAGGACCTAACTGTAATAGCGGTTTACGCAAGACAGCAGTCTCTCTCTTAAAAGAAGGTTTGGAAGCTGAGTGTGGTAGCAATTGTACAATACTGCTTGATGTGATTGAACTATCAAATGATACGATGTATGTATTCATTCCCAATTAATAACACGTTGTTTAAAAAAGAAGTCTGTCTCTTGTGTAACAACAGTCTGAGTGTAAGTGGTCCTGGGTTGACAGTCGCCTCCCAGCGTGGGCATCTGAGAGCTTGGATCTTGGTCCTGTGCCATCCCTGGCATGTGGCTTCCATCTCCTACGATCATCTCTACACTCCAGTCAGTGGAAAGACAAAGGGGAGGGCAGGACGGGAACCGTGCAGATCATTGCAGTTCATGCCAGCCACGTGCCCTAGATGCCAGAAAGACTAGCAAGGCTAGTCTTTTGCTGAGTGTCTGTATGCCCTACAAAATGTTTCATGGCTTCCGAAGAAGAGAAAAAGGCTATTGGTGAAACAACTAACTGTGTAGGTTTGGGTCTACTTTTCTGACAGGTCTTCCTTGAGTGGTGTAGTGGAAGACCTGGAAGGAGTCTACGTAAGACACTGAGGCATGGTGGTGGCAAGTCTCCTTGTACAGACTAAGGGCAGGAAGCTGGCCAGGGGACTCTTGTATTTACCAAAAGAAGGGCTTTGTCCCATGCGTGGGCCAGCTGTTCACTTCATACCTAGGTGGTCAAGCTGCCAGCGCTTCCCTTCTTGCTCGCCATCCTTGCCCCAGGTCTACCGGAAGAGGCCCGCAGCCCCATCAGCTGGCGTCTCTCTCAGACGGACCGTGCTGCTTTCTTTGGAGAGCATTTCTGGGGGTTTGGCCCACCCTGTCTGCCTGCCTCTCCACGTAAACAGAAGCAGGGGTGGGACGATACTTGCTGTTCAGAGGTGTTCTTTAAGAGGAACACCTAGCAGCCCATTCCCGTTCTTTGTTTGACTGGTTCTCGCCTTGAACGATGCTTGGCTTTCCGGGTCAGGTCACACGGTCTTTTGGGGGCCTTGGGCTGCAGTGTCTTTGGCTTTGATTTCTCTGCCAGTGCAACACCACAGGCTTATTCTCTTCCTAAGATACGTCACCGTTTCTGGTCCGTGGATGGCATCCCATCTTGTTTTCTGGCATTATCGTGATGTCATCCTTTCAACGCTGACCTTCCCTGTCATCATGGTGGTTCTAGGGAAGGAGTGGCCATGGGCACTTAGGCTCGGGTGGCTATGAAGTCACCATCAGCTGGCAGGGAGCCCAATGCCCTTCCAGGATGCTGACGCAGCAGAAGACAAGATGGGCTCTTGTAAGCGAGAGCATCATTTTAGAGCTCTGGGGCGTCGGTCCTGGTGGCCTGCACACTGGTGCTCCAGCTTCACCCTGCCAGGAGACAGCACGGGCCACCAGGGGGAGTGCTCTGACTGCCTGAGGGCTCCGAGGCTCTGCGAGGCTCTGCCTGGGTGCTGGAAGGTTGTTCTAGCCCTCTCCCTGCCTCTGGGTGTGCTTGTGGAGGTAGGGATGAAGTGATTGATGTTCTTTCTGTAGCCTCCTGCCCACAGGGGCTGAATCAAGGAGCAATCTATTCTAACCAGACTGGGGCTTCTGGATCTGTGCTCCACACTGCCCTCCAGAGGCTGGCCAAGGGCTGTACCCAATCATTTCCCTTCTTTTTTTTTTTTTTAATTTAAAATCATTTTATTGGGGCTCATACAATGTGTCACAATCTACACATACATCCATTGTGTCAATCACATTTATTCATTTGTTTCCCTCATTATTCTCAAAAATTTGCTTTCTACTTGAGCCCCTGGTATCAACTCATTTTTTCCCTCCCTTCCCGCTCCACCCTCCCCCATGAACCTTCAATAATTTATAAATTATTATTTTGTCATATTTTACACTGTCCGATGTTTCCCCTCACCCACTTCTCCACCGCCTGTCCCCCAGGGAGGAGGCCATATGGAGATCCCTGGAATTAGTTCCCCCTCTCTACCCCACTTTCCTTCCACCCTCCTGGCATCTCCATTCTCACCACTGGTCCTGAGGGGTTTATCTGTCCTGGATTCCCTGTGTTTCCAG
>NW_022111357.1:1724884-1729209 GCF_000313985.2 Echinops telfairi | reverse complement strand
TGGTGAAGAAAGCTGATGGTGCCCGACTACCAAAAGATATAGCATCTGGGGTCTTAAAGGCTTGAAGATAAACAAGCAGCCAACTAGCTTCCATCCAAGCCCACATGGAAGAAGCACACCAGCCTGTGTGATCATGAGGTGTCGAAGGGATCAGGTGTCAGGTATTAAAGAACAAACAATCATTTCCCTTCTTAAGACTCTTCAAGCTCCCAGTTTTGGCTCTATTGCATGCTGCTGAAGGTCTTTTCTCAGTGGGGCTTCCGCCGTTCATCCAGTCTCGCTCTCCTCTCTCTCTCCACCCCCACACCCCCCTCCAGTAGCACAGAGCTCGAGAATCCTCACAGGCATGCAGCTTCTCACCAACCCAAATTCCCCTAGACTTGGGGCAAGCTCCTTAATGTCTCCTAACCCTATCCCAGCCAGAATGCTCCTTTGAGTCAAAGATGGCAAGACTTCATCTTACATACAGAGGACATGTTGCCAGGGGAGAAAGTCCCTGGAGAAGGCCACCATGCTTGGTGAAGTGGAAAGGGCAGTGAAAAGGAGGACGGTCCTCAAGGAGATGAGTGACACGCTGGCTGCACCCGTGGGCGCAGGCACAGGAACAACCGTGGGACTGGTGCAGCACTACGCAGTGTTCTGTTCTGTTGTGCACAGGGGTCATTAGGGGTTGGAACCTACTCAATATCTCCTAACAACGACCACTGCCCTACCCCAGCAAGCTGCCTTCCCTCCTGCATTCAATCCCAGAAATGCCTAGAACATAACTCTGTGCCCCTGGCATATTCTCTTACGGCATCTTTACTGGCTTCTCTCCCTAAGAGACAAAGAGATGGGGTCCTGGACATTTGTGATCCCTAAGCTCCCAGTCCAGTTTGCTCGCTGCTCATTCGGAACAGGTGAGTGAGTAAATGAGCGCTAAATGTAACGGGTTATGAGACATGCCCGGCTACTTCTGACGGAGCAAGCTCAAATGAAATGCGTTCAAGTTGGGATAATGGAAAGAAGCAAGCAGAAAAGAGGAGCAATGTGTTGGCCCAGAGACTGGAGGCTCAAGCAAAGTGAATCGCACTCGTGATGAGGAGGCCAAGGGCAAGATGTCTGGGTTACGAACAATGAAAGACACACACAAGCAAACCCACCACCCTCGCGTCATGTCCAGCTCACATGTCCAGCTCACAGTTGCCCTGTGGGACAGAGCAGATCGGCACTTTAGGGTTTCTGAGACTGCAAGTCTTTACAGGAGCAGATAACTCCATTCCTCCCCACCTATCCTTGGAGTGGCTGAGGAGTTTGAGATGCTTCCCCCATCTCCACCCTGTGATTAGCCACCCAATGTTTAACCCATGGCACCACCAGGGGTCTCTGGCTAATCTAGGTGCTACCATTATTAAGCCCTGACTAGGTGCCAGGCTCCTTGCTAAGAACTAACACATTTAATCCTCAAAATGACCCTCTGCGGGCGGTCACGAGGGTAAATCTGGTTTACAGATGAGGAAAGAGGCAAATCAAGTGTGTTAGTCCGGGTTGACTAGAGAAACAAATTCATAGACACACTCATGTGTACAAGAAAGAGTTTTATGTACAAGAGCAATTGAACATTGAGAAAACCTCCCAGCCCAGTCCAGATCAAGTCCATAAGTCTGATATTAGCCCATATGTCCCATACCAGTCTATAAATTCCTCTTCAGACTCACGCAACACAGGCAATGACACCAAATGCAGGAAGATCACAGGCCAGTGGGTGGAAAGTCTTGTGGATTCAGTGTCGCTGGAAGCATCTCAGTGCTGGGTGGGTCTCCATGTGCTTCTTCAGCTCCAGGGCTCTGGCTCCATCAGTGTAGCTCCATAAGTCTTGTCACCGGAAAGATGAAGCAGGGAGTGTGTGTCCCGCCTCCAGGAAGGAAGACAGGAGTTTCCAGAACACTCAGGAGAAGGCCATGCCCACACAGAGGCCTCATTGGCTCTTACTTGATTGCTAGGCTAGACTCCACCCCTTCACAAATTGACAGATTATGTAACTGCCACAGCAAGTCACAGAACTTGCCCAGGGGCTTGGAGACAAAGGCAAGTAGGTAGCTCCCAACCACCTCCCCTAACAACCGAACAACTGAGTTGAATCAAAGGAACAACTGAAAACTTGAATTTTGCTACAAGTGTAAGTGGTGGGCACAGACCTGGGATTCCAGGGAGCTGGCTTCAACACGCCCTTCCTAGGTCCCCATGTGGTGACCCTGCTCCCATATTCTAAAAAGAAGGTACTGACCATCGCTTGACTCCAGGGCCCTTACCTGTCCTGATAGTCTAGATCCTGCTCCTCTCCAACCTGGTCTCTGTCCAAAGGCCCACTTCGCCCAAGAAGGTCTGATGTTGGCCTTCACTGAACCTGATGAGGGCTATGTGGATATAGACCCCTCCCCACTTCCTGACAATGCTTGGATTGTCCTCAACCTTGGAGCTAACCTCAACCTTGAAATTTCCCATATGGTTGTCTGCCATGACTACTCTATGTCCCATGTCCCCCATGCCTCCAATCTCACCACCCACCTGCAACTTGCCCGACCCATTGTATCTCAGCTCCTCCCCCTAGTTCCACCTCCTGGTCTTGGTTCAATCTTCTCCCTGGGCCTGCTGCCTGCTCCCCATTCTTCCCTTCTTTGTCCAGACAAATCTTACTTGCCCCCACAGCCAACTTCTCCCTGGGGCCTCCCCTATCCCAGACAGGGGCAATTCCCACTTGCTCTAAGATGTGCTGAGCAAAACCTCTACTTCAGGTCTGAACAGCAGCAGAGCCACTGTATATTGGTGTAATGATTTATAACTTACCACACGCTTTCACGGTCACGCTGTCACTCAAGTCTACCTCGGTTCTCCCCTGTAGACACCACTAATGGTGCCATGCTCCCTGTCAAGGTCTCTGGGGGTGCAAAGAATCTGTGCTGGCCTTTCAACCTAAAGAGCTTCACTAGTACTGGACCACTACCACAGCCAGCAGTGCCTGGCGATCTGCTTTCGTAAGATTACAGCCACGGACGGTCTTTGGAGGAGATTGATTCTGGGACCTGTAAGTTGGAATCAACTACATGACCGTGGGTTTGATTCATCCCCTCAGAGACAGCAAATAGGAGCCCTGGGCTGCGATCCGAAAGGGCAGCAGTTCAAAACCACCAGACGGGTCTTTCTGCTCCCATCAATAGTTGGTCTCGGACACTCACAGGGGCAGTTCTACCCTGTCAAGGGGGTTGCTACGAGTCGGCGCGGTGGCAGGGAGTGAGAGACAGCAAATGCAGTGTCTGCAAAGCACTTGCCGACTGAAAGACTCCTCGGGATAGTTCTCTGACAAGGGTCTTCTCAGCCTTATTTTGCAGAAGAGGAAAGAGGCTTCGGGGCAGTTGTGTGGCTCACTCGATCGAGCGATCACCAGGCTGGAAAATGGCTGTGGGGCTCACAGTGCAGGTCTCAGACTAACGCTTCTGGAGGATTCCTTGCTCCCTGACTCTGCACCCAGCATTCTGGACTCACTTGGTAAGAACCGAGGTGAGCTACATACACCATGCCCTGAACTCAGGACACCAGGTGGGGGTATTGCTGGGAAACCTGGTGCTCCCTCCTGAGCATTCCGATGCCCTCCCTGAGTCTTTGCACCCAAAGACGGGCAGAGCTTGGACCCCGAGAGCCCAACTCTTGGTCGGTACCTGGACACTGTGTCTCCTGTCTGTCCTGCAGAAATGGGCTGGCCCTTCCTGGTGGCTGTCTGACCCGATCAGGCAGAATTCATGAAGCGGCTCCCCTTGGGAGTCTCTGAGGCGCTGGGATGAGCCCAAGCAGGGGCACCATACCGAGCCGGCCAGGTAAGCATGGGATTACTTGTTCCCTTAAACAATGGCAGTGAGTGATGTCACATAGGTCACACCACTTCTTGTGGTGAAACCATGTCAACTCGCTCACTACAGATTACCAAGTAAGCACAGCTCAGATGTGCTTACCTTGCTTACTGGGCGCGCTGCCCTGTTCAGGGACTGCACGTGTGAAAAGTGGCTCTGATTCTGTCAGAAGCTGCTGAGGGGTTGGGAGAGAGACCGATGCCCACCAGCCGTGCAGGCAGAATCTTTGAGGCGGTGAAAATCAAGGTGAAATTGTTCACTACAGATTAGTAAGGAAGCACATGTAAGCCCTTGCCTACCATACTTCTTGGGTAATCTGACACTGGGAGACACCGGGAACAGGGAGGGGAGGGACACCCTGGGGCGGGAGTGGTGGAGGGCAGCCAGCAGTGCTGAGTCAGCCAGGGGACACACACACACACACACACACACACACACACA
>NW_022111357.1:1711811-1724784 GCF_000313985.2 Echinops telfairi | reverse complement strand
TGGCTGATCTCCCGGGCTGCCTGGCCCAGCACAGCCCTGCTCCCTGGCCTGCAGGGACTCCCCACTCTCCAGCAGCTTACCATCCTCTACAAATGGGTTTCCCAATAGGTTTTGGCCGAGTGCGCGGTTTCTCTTTCCCAAACATCATCACACCCCGCCTTCCCGTCCAGCTCACAGCTCATGGCCCCCATCTCCCAGGGAGGGCAGCTGCCAACTGGTGAATGTTGACACTGCGGTGCCCTGGCGGGGTCCAACCTGTGACAGTATATAGCGCCTCCCTCCCCCACAATCCTATTTTGTTTGTTTATTTCCCACATGCCCCTTTCCACACGCCCACAGCTACAGGTTTCAGAGGGCAGGGGCTGTGTGTCCATTGCTTCATGCCCTCTGCTCCCGGCACGCGTGCCCTCCTGGGCTCTTGTGAACAAATGACCAAGTGCACACCCGGATGGAGTTATACCTGTGAAAAACATTAGCCTAGGGCACTCCAAGGAAGACCCTGTAAGTCCTTTCTGAATGCAGGTGTAGAACTTTTTTTTTTTAACTTGGTGAGTATATCAGTCAGTGAAAGGATAGAATTTTCTAAATGTTGACCCTCTCTCCCCACACACACAATGTTTGGAACGGACCATCTTAGACAGTGTCTGGTCACTTGCTTAAAAAAAAAATTAAGATCTAATTCCCATGCCATAAAAACCCAGCCTTTTAAAATGTACAGTTCAGTGGGTGTTAGCATATTCAGAATTATACAATCATCAACACTTAATTCCAGAACATGCCATTACCCCCAAGAGAAATACCATACTTATTTCAGTTCCCCGCTACTCCCCACTCCCCGCCCCCCTTTACTCCCTGGCCACCACTAATCCATCAGGTGTGTGTTTCTGCAGACTTCTATACGCTCTGGTCATTTCCTATCAGTGAAGTTGCATGACACTGCGTAGCCTCTGGTGCCTGGCTGCTTGCACTTAGCATTCTGCGTCCAGCTGTTTGCTTTAAAGATAGCAGGGCTGATATCATGGTGTTTCTCAGAGCACCCTGAGGTTCTGGGACCATGATGCCTGTGCTATAGGAGCCCTGGTGGCATCGTGGTTACCCTTTGGGTGGGATGTGATCCACAAGGTCGGCAGTTCAAAACCATGAGGTGCTCCATGAGCGAATGATGGGGCTTTAAAAAAAATTATTGAGGGCTCTTACAGGTCTTATAACATTCCATGCATCAACTGTATCAAGCATAATTGTACATATGCTGCCATCATCATTTTCTAAACATTTACTTTCTATTTGAGCCCTTGGTATCAGCTCCTCTTTTTTCCCTCCCTCCCTTCCCCTCCTTCCCTTGTGACCCCTTGATGACTTATAAATTATTATTGTTTTCATATCTTATACTGACTGCTGTCTCCCTTCACCTGAGTTCTGTTGTCCATCCCCTTGCGGGTGGGGTGGGATGTGTGTTAATACATCAATCATTGATCGGTTTCCCCTTCCTCTCCTCATCCCTCCACCTTCCCCCAACCTTCCTGGTATCGCTACTCCCATTCCTGTTCCTGAGGGCTTTAAACAGAGGAAATATCTAGGAAGAAAAGCTATGGATAGATGTATAAACATAGATGTGCACTTATATAAATATATTAACTCATAAAAATAGAGGTATTGGCCAATGTACATATATTTATATGGTAATGCATTGAGGAAGTGGATGGACTTTGGGCTTCTACTTAAGCCCTCCCTCAACTTAAGAACACTGTGTTCTAACCACCTGGCATTCTGTGATGCTCACCCTCCTAACACGATCACTGAAGACAAAATGGGTGCATAAGCAAATGTGGTGAAGAAAGCTGATGGTGCCCAGCTATCAAAAGATATAGCATCTGGAGTCTTAAAGGCTTGAAGTTAAATAAATGGCCATCTAGTAGAGAAGCAACAAGCCCACATGGAAGAAGCACACCAGCCTGTCTGATCATCAGGGGTCAAGAGAATCAGGTAACAGGCACCAGAAGACTCCAAACAAACCCAAAACTCCCATATTGTTGAAAAGGAGGGGCGCCGGAGCACAGACCCAAAACCCAACTGTAGACAATGGGACATCCCCTTACAGAAGGGTCACAAGGAAGGGATGAGTCAACCAGGGCGCAGTATAGCACCGATGAAACACACAATACTCCTCTGGTTCTTTGAGGCTTCCTCACCCCCCACTTTCATGACCCCAGTCCTGCCTTTCAGTTCTGACTAGACCGGAGCATGTACACAGGTACAGATAAGAGCTCACAATCCTCAGAATCCAGGTCAGATAAACCCCCAGGAATAGAAATGAGAGTAGCGATACCAGGAGCTTAGGGGGAATATTGGGTAAGGGGGTGAGGAGAGGAAGAGGGAACCGACTACAATGATCAACACATAATCCCCGTCCCCAAGGGGATGAGCAACAGAAACGTGGGTGAAGGGAGATATGGGAAAAAGAAGGATTTCTCCCAAGTTGTCTCCCCCAAATATATGCCAGACTTAGCTGCTTGTGAATGACTTGGAGGTCATCAGGAGTAGCCATCTAGAGCAAGCAGACACCTCTCTTTATCCCACAACAAGTAGGGCCCACTCCCTTCTGATAAGAGGTCAACCCCGCCCAAGGATGACCAAGGTTAGGCTGCCATCATGAATCTAGGGTCCCCTCATCTTGTCACACGTATACCCCTAGATCTTCCCATTCCTATGGGCACACCCCTAGCTCATCCCCTTACTGTCACACTTATGCCTATCATACATCCCCTTCCTACAATGTGTATGCCTATTGTACTGCCCCTTCCTGTGACGTGTGGTTACCTGTAATCATGTCCCCCTAATGAGAGATAACTCTTGGTTAGCAATAAAGTTGGGGCTCTCCTGCTCTCGCTCCCGAGGTTCTCTCCTGCTCTTGTGGCCAGGCTCCCCCAAGGGGGGTAGGACCACCAAGTGGAGCTGAGGTGAGCAGGCTACCATGAATTGTGTCTGACTCCATTATTCCAACCTCTCCTCTACCTCTTAAGCGCTCTATGACTTTACTATAATCTTTACTTATTATGGCTGTATCTGTGATGATTTGTGGGGGACCCTCCTCACCCCACAGGGAGATAGCAGTCTGTGTAAGATATGAAAACAACAATCATTTATGTGTGACTCTTCTATTGCCATGAACAGTTAGAGTCTAGGACACTCCCAGGGGGAGCTGTGTCCCGGAGTCGGCATAGCTCCCTGGCAGTGGGTGAGATGAGCCGTCGGGGTGGGGGTGGAGCAGTGGACATCCCGGACAGGGCAGAGTGAGGACTCAGCTAGAAGAACACAGTCAAAGGCATGGCCCACCTGGGTCCACATCGGAACCAGCACGCTGAGGAAACAACTGCAGGGATGGGAGCACCTGGGAAGTTCCTGAGGGCTGGGATGGATGCCTGCAGGGTCCTCTGGGAGAGTTTGGGCGGCAGCTTCCTGCAAACTTGACTGTCCAGTGGACCAGCGGACAGGGAAAGGAAGCAAGGCCACCAGCCCTGGGTCTGGCATTCTCAGTCTGAAGGGTAAGTGACATTTCAGAGATGGTTCCCAAGTTCAACAGGGGGTGCAGGTCCCCATGGTTGTGGGGTACATATCTTGGGGTACAAAACTGCCAGTGGCCATCCCCACTCTGTCATCACCCTCTCTGTCTAGCCCAAATAACTCAAGCAGCCTTGCAGTCAGAAAGCAGTCCCTGGCAGGAAATCCCAACCGCTTGACTAGCGCCAAGAATGCTTTGGTCAAGTGTAGTTGTGTACAATTAGGTTGATTGATTGATTTCTTTTTCTTTTGCCATTTTAGATCGTTTGATGCCACAGAGGAGCTGAGACGGTTGCCATGAATTAAAGATGAACTCAATCCATGGGGACTGGAAAAATGTAAGGTCTAGCCCAGACAGGACCGAAGGGCAAGTTATTGTGAAAGCCCCACGTGGGGCTGTATCTGAGTTCAAGTTCCAGCTTCCCAGCAGTCAAAGGAACAAGGGTGACCGAGCTAGTGGCACATTCCTGACGTCCAGACCATAAACAGACCATTCCTCCGAAAAAGCTGGGCTCAGCTTGGCACTCAATTCGGAAAGAAGTCTCTCTCCTGCCGTTTTAAGTAAGGAGTCATTCATTAAGACATTCCACAGATACCGCTTGGGCCACAGCTGTGAGGCACTGAGCGCTGTGATAGGCTCTCTTGGCTTCTCAGAACAACCAGTAATGTCTAAAGTTAGGCTCCACCCTTTAGGTCATTCTCTTGGGTTTGGCAAACACTATGCCATTTGGTGATCACCAGTTTAAGTTCTGCCCCCAAGACAGTCACCTCCATTGTCATTTATGTAACATGTTCAAACAGACTTGAATTTGTCTGGTTTAGATATCGCCTCATCCCAAGCAATGGGAATCACAGAACTAATCACTCTTGCTATGCTTTTTTTAATGGAGTGAAGTAAATGAACTATTAAAATAATGTGATTCACCCATGTTTCCTCTAAAATCACTTCAACTTCTACTAGCAGCTTACAGTTGGGAAATAAAGACCCTCCCCTTGGGCCACACGGATGGGATACACCACCCTTTAGGGACACAGCAAAGCACCAACACTTCACTTCTGTTTCACTGGCCATGGTCTCCGGCTGATGGAGCAATGGGAAAAGTTCCCAAGGCAAGCCCAGGGTTAAGCTTGGCTACCAAACCGTATCATTGCAGAGTTCTGAAGCAGCCTCCGTTTCAAAGCCCATTGGACCGAATGTCAAAGTCGAGGCCCAGAGAGGAAAAGGGACCTGATTAAGATCACAACACTAGGACAAAGCGGGTGTCTGGGCTCCCCAGCACTGTCATCTTCACCAGGCAGTTAGGCGAACATTTCGAGGCCCGCAAAGACCTCAGCTCACGGACTAGCACCGCAGAAGAGTCTAGTAGAAGGACCATCCACAATGAAGGATCCAGTCTGCGCCCAACTGCACTTCACGCCCCACAAGGGCAGGAGCCATGTCTGCTTCACTTACTAGGGCTAGCCCAGCACTGGACATCCTGCTGGGGCCTAGTGGGTGCTCAGAAAACCACTGAAAGTACCATCCAGTTCAGAAGGACGTCTACTCTGGGAGCAGACATCTGCCACCATGGAGAGTGACACAGGAGCTACCACAGTGTTTGTGCAAGTTTTTTTAGTGTGGAACGTAGCAAAACTGTTGTCATTTCAATGCTATTTCACACATTCGATCCAGTGGCATTAGTCGTATGGGCAACCATCACAACTCTCCACTTCCAATTGTTTCTCAGTCGCCCTACAAAGAAGCTCCATGCCCACCGAGCAACGATTCGCTCCCCTCCCCACTCCCCGCCACCACCCTCCCCAGCACACTTTGGTCTCCATGCGTTTGTCTTGTTCAGATATTTCATATACACTTCTTCTCCTCTTGTGGCTGACTTATCTCACTCACTGGGATGTTTCACGGGCTCGTCCGTGTTGTCGCATGGATAAGGACTTCACTTGTCCTCATAACCGAGGAATAAGCTATTGTACTTATGGACCACATTTTACTTAGCCACTCCTCCATCGATAGATATTTTTGCTTAAGTCTTTTTTTTTTAAGGGACTGAGTTCACTGGTGTTTGTTATATTACTTTTAACTTCTTTTTCGGTTTGGTTAAAATGTTTTAAAAATTTTAAATATGTTTTCTTAGCATAATTTAAGCATGACTTTAAAGTGTTGAAGAGCAAGGATATTACTTTGAGGACGACGGTGCGCCTGACCCACGCCATGGTATGTTCCATGGCCTTACGTGCATGTGAAAGTTGGACGTTGAATCAGGAAGACCGAAGAAGACTCAATGCATTTGCATTGTGGTGCTGGCAACACCTGTTGGAAGTACCAAAGAACAACAGACCTGCCTTTGAAGAAGCACCGCCAGAGTGCTCCCGGAGCCAAGGATGGTGAGACTTGCTCTCACAGACTTTGGACGTGCTGTCCGGAGAGACCATCCCTGGAGAAGACATCATGCTTGGTGAAGCAGAGGGGCAGCGGAAAGAGGAAGGGCCTGGACAGGGCAGATGACCCTGTGGCTGCAACGAGGAGCACGGACATCTGAACCCTTGTGAAGAAGGTGCAGGGCCGGGCGGTATTTCCTTCTGTTGCAGATGGGGGCTGACTGATGATGGCACGGAACAGCAACGTTGCTTCAAAATATCAAGGTGTCGTGCCGTTTTACGAAGCGCCCAGCCTATCAGGGCTCTGGGGCCATAATGCTTGCTGAGTGCATGAATCAGTGTGGGATCCCTTTAACAAGAGCATTCTCTCTCTGTACCCCGCCTCAAAGGACTCGCGCTTTCAAGATCCTGCCAGGCAGCTTCTCAGTCTCTCTCCTCCCTCCACTCCTAAGGCTTGTTGAGTGTGGGGGCGAAGGGGACCGTTTCTCTCCCTCGAGGACATGGCATTCCTGGCCGGGTTCCAGAAAACTCAGCCTGGGGCTAGGTGGACCCTCACACCCCCACTGTAAGTGAGAGCTGTAAACATTTCTGTAAAACCAAGCCACCCGTCAAGACCTTAGTCCTGCAAAAAGGACCAGTCTTGCCACGTATATTTTGTAAACAATAGTGCACGTCGTTCAGTTAAATGCCAGGCTATGGCACTCCATGAGGCTGCTAGACTGGACCCACAACATCTCAGCATCTCAGGGTTGGCAAGACCCTCAAGGGAACCGATCAGGCTTCCATAGGAGATGCCCACCACTTCTACAAGACCCTTCTCAGGAGGTTACCCACTCCCTGGGGCAGTGACTTTTGGGTGCGTGTGGGCATTTTGGTGTTTCATGCACGTCCCTCTGCAGCTTGCTTTCTCCATGGGCCATCTCTCTAGGTCAAGGGCTAACATGATTTGAGCAGTGCAGCATGTGCCAAGCGCCTCATACGCATCCACTCATTGACTCTTCCTAAAATAAACCTGTAAGCAGGCACCATTCTAATCTCTCCTTGACTGGTGGGAAGACGGAGGGTCAGAGAGGACACGTACACAGCTGGGAAGTGCTGGGATCTGGATCCGAGCCCTGGCAGTCGACCTCCAGAGTCTACACCCTAGGATCCTAACCAGTAGCCGGTAGCCAATACTGCCTTTCCTAAACAGAGACAAGTTTCTTCTCATCTTTCCTCCCCTCCCCCTTTAATAGCAAAATGAGGGGCCACACTTTGGATGTAATGCTTTTGAACTTTTCTAACTACTAAGGTTTCATATTGTCACTATTTTTTGCCATTCTAATTTTGCAACACACAACCTTGGTACACATATCATTGTCGAGTGGCACTCCATAGGGCAGTTTGTGGTCCCAGAGAAGGGACCGCTGGGGCAAAGGCCATGCACACCTTTGCTGAAATAGTGGGGGGTCTTGTGCTGGAGGCATTTTTCTGGTCAAGCCGTGGGATTTCCCCTCACTGGGTTTCCTTCTGTCTTGAGATCTCTCGGCGTCTTCCAAGGTTCCTCTAACAAAATGGCCTCATGACACCTATGGGTGCTCTGCTGTGTGGGTCAGTTTCAACTCATAGGGACCCTTTGCATAACAGAAAGCACCAGTGAAACATACAACCTTCCTCTAGTTCTTTAATGTTCTGCCCCCCCCCCACTATCATGACCCCAATTCTACCTTACAAATCCAGCTAGACCAGAGCGGGTACACTGGTACAGAAAAGGGCTGAAACTCAAGGAATCCAGGACAGATAAACCCCTCAGGACCAATAATAAGAGTAGCAATGTCAGGAGGGGAAGGGGAAGGTGGGGAAGTAAGGGGGAACCAATCACAATGATCTACATATAACCCCCTCCCAGGGTGACAGACAACAGAAAAGTGGGTGAAGGGAGACATTGGTCAGTGTAACACATAAAAAAGTTATAATCATTTATACATTATCAAGGGTTCATGAGGGCGGGAGGGTGAGGGAGGGAGGAAAAAATGAGGAGTTGATACCAAGGGCTCAAGTAGAAAGAAAATGTTTTGAGAATGATGATGACAACATATGTACAAATGTGCTTGACGCAATGGATGGACGTATGGATTGTGATGTGATAAGAGTTGTATGAGCCCCCAGTAAAATGATTTTTAAAAGGGTGGCATCCTCTGGGGTGACCTGGCCTATTGCCCCTTAGGTTCCCATGGGATGACACCCACCAAGAGGGACTGGATCTTTGCTGATGTGAACAGTGAGGAGAGGAGATCCAAATGGGTGGGGCTCAGCATTCTTCCTCCAGCTCTCCCTCACCCCCCATCACCAGCATGCCTTCTGGAGAACGCGGCTCTTTGCAAGCTAGTAAAGGCCAGCCAAGTTGGACCCCGACTCAGTAAGAGAATGGAGCTCATTCTTCCAGTCCAGAAGATAGGAGTAAGTGTGGGGCTGGACAGGCTTTGAAGCATCTTCTGGTTCTCCACCTTATTTTAGACAGAGCTCTGGAGGTAAATGACCAACCCAAGTTCAAGTTCACACAGGGAGTGTGGGGCCGGATTTATGGGAGCTGGGAGCAGGGCCAGGGGCTCTGGTCATGTCTTGGCTTATGAATCGGGCTGCTAACCGTCAAGGTAAGCAGTTTTAAACCACCACCCACTCTGTAGGAGAAAGATGGGGCTTTTCTACCCCGTCAAGAGTTACAGTCTTGGAAACCCACAGGGGCAGTTCAACTCTGTCCTATACAGGCGCTCGCTATGAGTCAGCGTTGCTTGATGGCTGTTGAGGGGGCAGGGTCACTGGTGGGGGTGTGTCTCCAGATACCACTAGTTCCTAGGAACTGTCTTACTAGAAAGGCGGGCGTCGTGTAAATATTTTGTTAAGCAGCCAGGAGAGGAAACTTACCCAGGCTGAGCTGCTCTGTGCTGGGTGCTGGCCATGGACACAGTACTCAATGAGGGCCATTATCTGGGAAGGGAGGGCTGTTTGTTCCGCTGCAGGACGGTGCCAGAGCCCGGAGCCACCAGGCTTGCCACTCTGGCTGCCACACAGAAGAGTCTCCTTGGGCTCAGCAGACTCTGTGGCTGTGGAATGCTGGGCCAGGAGGTTCACTCTCCCGGACAGGAGCCAGGCCTTGCTCCGTCCTGCCTAAGCGTGTCCGTCTGAAAATGCTTAGAATCAAGGCCCCCTGAATGGCATCTCTTATGAAAAAAATACATATACACACATATCTATCTGTAGCCCTTTCTGGGGGTACTGGACTGCTAGCTATAGGGTGGGCAATTCAAGCCCACCAGCAGCAGCTCCATGGAGGAAAGACGGGGCTGTCGGCTGCTGGAGAGATGACAGTCTTGGAAACCCTATAGTCGGGTCTCTATGAGTCAGAATCAACTTGATGGCAGTGGAACACACACACACACACACACACACACACACACACACACACACACACGATGGGGTTTTGAAACGCTTGTGGAGATCTTTCATGATCCTTTCATTCTATTTTCCCATGAACGTTTTGAAGCCCCCTCCCATGTATGTATTTGAGGGCCTCATTCTTGGCAAAAATGCCCTGGCCCTGAACCTGTGGACCCATCTCAAGAGCACAGTGCTGAGGAGCTCAGGAGGGCCTCCGGCCAGAAGTGTGGCTTACATTCCTTGGCCATCCCTCAGGACATCCTTCTGCCCCCAGGCCCATGCTCCTGCCATCCCCATTTGAGTCCTTCCTACGTGTCAACTCTGCTCTGCTTCCTCAAAGCCTTCCCCTGCTACTCCAGCGCCCTGTGACCCAGGCAGAAATGGTGAGTTTACACCTGAAAGGAGTCTCAGCAGGTCTCTTTGCAAATGGCCCATTTTGCAGAGGTGGAAACTGAGGCTCAGAGAGGTCACTTTGCCTCAGAGAGCAGAGTGAGTAAATAAGAGTATCAGCATTAGATAATCTTTCTCTTACAACCCAACTCCCCCACCCCCCATGGCCTCCACAGACCTCACCATCCGGTCCACCGCCACCAACTCCTGCCTGGAGGACGGCACCAGTTTCCCCAATGGCCTCCCGGGGATGCTCTTCCACACAGCAGCCAGCGTGAGCCTTCTGGAATATTTGTCAGCCCATGGCACGCTTCTGCTCAGATCTCCTGTGGCTTCTGGACCATCCGCCTGCCCTGTCCTTTTCCCAGCTGCCTCTCCCACCAACCCCCGGGCTGCCACCATACTGGCTTCCTTGCTGTCCCCTCAGGCACAAGCTCATCTCTGCGAACACTCCTTTCCAGTTACCCACAAATTTTAATCCCTCTGCTCCTGTGGGTCTTGCTCAGGTATCAGCTCTGAGCCAAGTCTATCCTGACCCCCTGATTTAAACAACTCACCCTGACCCCGAACAACACACCAGCCACTCCCCATGTCTGGCCTGGCTGGCACCTCCCCATACACTGAGTGTTTATAATTATTTATGAACACAACTATAGGAAAATTGCCCAGAGAACTGTGCGGCTCCCTTCTTGGCCAGACAGGGCTATTGTGAGGACCAGGCATGGCTGAACACTCCTCCTTCCATTACAGCGATTTGTCCGTGTTGAGCCAATTCTGATTCATGACAAGTTTGTGAGGTCCACAGAGGGAGATTGCTCCCTAGAGTTGTATAGATGGGTTGCCAGGCCTCTCTTACAAAGCACCTCTGGTGGGGGTGCATCACCAGCCTGGTATGGAACACGTAACTGTAGGTACCACCCAGAGGTGACCTGCTTTTAGGTACCTCAAACTTGCAAGGCCAGCCATCTGTATGTTTGTAAAGCTCTCCTCTCCCGGTGACTCGGAAGCCAGGTCAGGGGTAGGGAGCTTTACCTGAGTCCTTCTGGACAGAGATTGATTCCTGATAATCCATTCTGTTGAGTGGAGATGGGAGCATGAGGAAATGAGAGGGATGGAAGGCAGGGAAAAGAGCCACGCCTGACACGGGAGAGGAAATGAAGGCTCAGGGGCCCCAATAAGCAGTGGTAGGGCCTGTCTGGACAAGCAGGAAGGCGGGGCTGAGCTTTGCTTTCCCCATATCCCCAGGACACTGGTCTGAAGCCAACAGAAGCCTGTGGTTTCAGTTGTATTGTGATGAGCATGTTTATTTACCCAGGGTGCCATTTTTTAAGGTTGACTGGCTGTAAAGAGGGGCCCACACCAAGTGAGCAAGGTTCTCTCTCTCTCTCTGAGCCACTTCCTCTCCTTTCCAACTCGGACCTAGCTTTTCTTTCTTCTCCCTACACGTGTGCTCACTCCTCGAGCTGTGGTCTGTAAGCCTCTGCCCCTCTCTCCTTGCTCTGAGCCACTCTACACAGCTGTGCACTTCCAAGCTTGCACTGCCAATGGCTAGCTAGGCCTTTGGCTTGGCTGCCTAGTTGGTCTCACAAATCCAGTATGCTCAACACCAAGGTCATCTTTCTTCCTCCTTTGCCTCTGATGTTACTGCTCTCCTAAACCCCAGGCTTGGAACTTCAGAGCCACCTTTAAGCCTAAAGCACCCATCTCTCCATCCATCCATCCATCCATCCATCCATCCATCCATCCATCCATCCTCTCACCCACTCTCTTATTTGTTCAGAAATGGTTAAGTACCCACTGTGTACCAGGCTGGAGCCCCAGGGTTCAAACCCACCAGCTGCTTCTCGGGGGAAAGAAGAGGCTGTCTAGTCCTGTAAAGATTTAGTCTCGTAAACCCTACAGAGTCGCTATGAGTCGGCATTGATTAGGTGACAGGAGATCGGTCTGTTACTGTTTGGTGCATCGGCCAGGCTGTGCTGGGCACTGGGGACATTCACATGCCTGAAGTCGGTTCCAGATCTGCCAGGTTGACCTTGGGAAAGTCACTTGCCATGTCTAAGCTGGGGTTCGTTCGAGAGGATTATTCATTCCTTCCTCACCACTCCCCCCAGCCCCCTCAATGACGCCAAACTAAGAACACCAACACAGTCCATCAGCATTGCAGGCATGCCGCAGCCTTGCCCCTTGTGCACTCCACGGCCTCCACCCTCTGCAGCCTCAGACAGGCGCCTGGAAGCAGCATTTTACAAACACCCAGGTGATCCTGATGCAGGAAGTTTGGGATCCATCGTTTCCCCAGACACTGATCAAAATCTAACACCGTCCCGATCCCAGCCCCCCAATCTCTTCCCCCTCCCCCCAAGACATAGGTGACATCAGTCTCCCCACTGCTGGAGCCAGGCACAGATACCTACTCCCCACTCTCCAAACAGACCTAGTCTGCTCTTCACTCGCCATTTCTCATCCGGACTAAGACTCTAAGGACCCAGGGGGTGAAGGCAGCATCCTTGCAGGGAGGGCTAACCTTTACAGGGAGAGAGGCAAGTATGCCCAAATTGTCTTAGTGGAAATAAAGATGGGTGCCACCAAATCCCAGCATAAGGGTTCTAACACATTGAGGGTGGGGGGAGTCCAGAAAGAGGGGCGGGCATGTGCAAGGGATTGCAGTGTGAGCATTTCGGCAAAGGCAGAGAGGGAGGGAGGGAGGCAGGTGGAGGCAGTGAACTACTTGCTGAACTAAGGGGCTGGGCTTATCCCATAGGCCAGGGGCTGACAAACCCACCCCATTGTCGTCTGCTTTTGTGGATAAAGTTTTACTGGCACACAGCTTGATCCGTTCATTTAGGTATTAGCTGTGTTGGCGGCGGTTGTGCCAGATGGCAGGGTTGGGTAATCCCCACGGAGACAGTATGGTTACAGAGCAGAGCATAGTTACCCCCCAGCCCTTCCCAGGAGCTGCTCTGTGGCCCCTTGCTGAGGAGAAGCCACACCAGAAGATTTAAGGGGGGCACACAGTCATATTTGTGTGTAACTTTTCTCTCTCTCTGGAGAGACAGGGGCTGGAGCAGCTGGGAGAGTCGTTGGACCGCTGATGTAGTTGCCCAGGTGGGGAATGAATATTAGCAATGATGTTGTTATTGCTTTTTAAGAACTCCGTGCCTGGTGGTGCGGGCGTTAAGCACTCAGCCAATAACCGATAGCCAGAGGGTTGGTAGTTTGGAGCCAACAGCTG
>NW_022111357.1:1685317-1711711 GCF_000313985.2 Echinops telfairi | reverse complement strand
TGATGCGGCATGGGGCTTCTGTGCAGGCGCACAGCCGCGGAACCCCGTGAGGCAGTTCCACTGTGTCCCACAGGGCCACTCCGGGTCGGAATCCACCCCGCAGCCTTGGGTCTGGGTCTGGGTTTTCTTGGGGAGCTCACACCTGGCTGTCAGTCTTCCATTGTCTTTTAATTCCATTTCCCCAGGAATTGTTTGAAGCCCTAGTCGGTATTCCCCAACCTCATCCACACAGCAGCTGCCTGGGGGGTTGTAGAGTGAAGCTTCTCTTACAGAGAAGGCACAGCGAGGCCTCTGGCTTGCCCAAGGTCACACAGCTGGTTTGCAGCAGAGCCAGCATGCACACTTGGATGGTCTAAACCATAGCTTCCTAACTTACTGGGCTTAAGGCCCCCTTTGCATTAAACAAACATATATATATATACATACACACACACACATATATATATAGATACATATATTACTCAGAGACCTCTGGCAATTAAAGTCATTTGTACCACAGCCCATAATCCAGGATAAAGTGTAGGTATATGTTTCTGCAGCACCTGCTGGATTGTGCCAGCACCCCCTCCTCCCTGCAGGGGGCAGTATCACCCACTTTGGGAAACATTAAACTCAACGTGGGACTCCTCCCCAGTAGGGGCCAGTCCCCAGGTCTTCCGAGGCACATGGGTTTGCTTGTTGACAGACCTCTCAGGCCACGACTGCCCTAGGGGAGAAACTGCCCAGCACTCAGCCAGGCAGGAAGTGGGAGGGAGGAGTGTGGCTATTTTAGAGAAGCGACATGAAAAACCACGAAACTTCCTACCTGTCCTGTTTTGTTCCCAGCTGTCCCCGGGAACAAGGCTGCCCCTCTCTTAGATAAAAAGGTGTTTCTCCCCACACAGTGGCTCTGCCTCTGTGGTGGGGGTGAGGGCACTAAGCTTAGCACACGTTTGCTATTTTTAAAGGACTAGATAAACAAACAGGGCCATGTAAATAAGAAAAAAATGAGGTCATCCTTTTAAAAATCTGAAAATGTTTTTTCCCCACTCCTGGGGTGTGCAGCAAGAACAGGTACCTTTTTATCCCCCAGGGACCTTCTTCAGCCCACAGCCAACTAAAGCCACGGGGCTAGCGCTTCCCTTCCCTGCTCCTCCTGGGGAGAGGGCAGGCAGGTGGGAGCTCGATTCCCCGCCTTTCTTCCTGGCTCTCGGGGGCTTCACCTTAAATGCCTAAAGCCGCTGCCTGGTCCCAGTCACCACCTCCCTGGGGTCCTGACCTCATTCCCATTCAGGTCCCTCACAAATGTTGGCCTAAGCTCACCACACCTTCCCCTTCCTGCACACACCCCGACTTGGTGTCCAGGCCCAGCCCCTGAAGCCCCTGTTGTCTGTGGCTTTCTAGGTGCCCCCCACCCCCCTCCCCTGCCCAGCACCTTGGTCTTTGGCTTGGCCACAGAGGCCCTTGGGTGCTGACAAGAAGCTCTCCACACCCCTCCTTTCTCTGTGCACCTTTTAACAGGTAGGCCTCTTTTTTCAAAACTGCTCTGGGGAGTTGTGCTAAGGCCACCACCCATGGTTAGGGGTCTTCTCAAGCTTGGGGGCTGCTCCCATGGGACCCTCTCCCACCACGGGCAGCAAGATCTCACTTCTCTCTTCTACCATCTTCTACTCTCTCCTCCTCTGCCTTCTGCTCCCTCTTCCCCCCACTGTTAGCACCCGGGGTTCCTTGGTTCTTGTTCTGCCCTGGAATGAGAACCGCCGGTATTTGCTGAAGGGGTGGTATTCAAACTGTGTCCCATGGAGGTGATCCCAAGGTTCTTCAAACATGACATGAGACTTTTATTCTAAAAATACTATCTGGCTATTATTAAAACTGGCTATTATTAAAATGCACATTCAAGTGCACATTGGAACACCCAGCCAGCTGTGCTGCGGGCTCACGTGGTTTGTGTAGACCCCAGAGTAAGCTCTGGGTGGACCTTGACCTTCAGTTACTGAAATGTGTCCTCAATGAAGAAGATTGAAATTCTTGACTGAGCTGCTGCTTCTTTTTAAATATCTTGCTCTGTTATTATTTGCCGTTTAAATCCAGGATGGGTTACACAGATGTCAAGCCATAGAAGCAAGTAGACTCCAAAGCTCTCAACATTGAAAGGATGCATTACATGGATCGCCATGAATACATACCATGGGACCACGCGCTGCTTCTTATCTCCTGCTGGAGAAAGGCAGTTCTGAGAGGACGGCTCTCAAGCAGTTGTTGGACATTGTCAGCGATCCAAACCAGATTTCCTTCTCCTCTCTCCCTACAAATGGCAAATTTGCTTCTCCTCACTCACTATAAACGGAAAGCCCAGAGCAGAAAACCATCCCTTGTTGATGTAATCTGGAGTTCTCTGACTGTGTGTCTTAGTTGTGGAGTACTGCTACAACAGAAAGTTCACCAGGGGGTGGCCTTAACAAACAGAAACTGTTTTCTCACAGTGTCGAGGCTGGACATTTGAATTCGGGGTGACAGCTCTAGGGGAGGCTTGCTTTCTCTGTCAGCTCTGGAGGAAGGACCTGTCTCCCCTGAGCTTCTGCCCCTGGCCATCCTCCTGTGGCCTGGCAGCTCTCTGCCCCCATCTCTGCCTCTGTTCGTTGCTGGTTTACTCTCTGTCATATCTCTAAAGAGCTGACTCAAAATAAGGGGTGTACCAACCCTGCCTCATTAACATAACAAAGACAGCCCATTCACAAAAGGACAACCTCTACAAACCAAAACACCCTCCAAAGTCACTGGCACTGAGGTGATGCCACCTCATGGGGACTCTATGGGACTGGGTAGAACTGCCCCTGTTAGTTTCTCAGACTATGGAAAACCCCATCTTTTTCCCATGTGCAAACTGGTGTTTCAAACTGGTGGTGTCATGGTTACTTGTTGGTCTCAATCCGAATGGCTGGTAGTTCAAAAGCATCAGTGGTTCCACCGGAGAAAGACTGGGCTTTCTACTCACAGGAAACCCACAGGGAGTCAGCATGGCCTCGCTGGCCCAGAGCTTGGTTTTGGTAATCAAGTGATTAGCAGTCCAACGAGGAAATTACTCCATAACCAGGGCTCCTTATGGTCACCACGGGCATCAAAACCAACCAACCAACCAAACTCACTGCCATGAGTTGATTCCAGATAGAGGTTAGAACTTACAGCGCCGATTTGCAAGGGTGGGGCATCATTCCAGGGAAGCAGCCAACGTCTGAACCATGGCCAATCAGGGAGGGAACGGAGAGAAGAAATCCCATCACAACTCTCTCCTCCAGCTCTCTTGGGTTGGCCGGAACCCGAGCAAACACTGGCGAACCAGGATATCTAGAGTCTCAAGGTCAGCCTCCAGGGCAGAGGAGGATGCTGGCCAGATTGAGAATGACCAGTCCAGCGAGATACAGAGGCCGTCCATCTCTCATCTGCTCAGGCTGAAGGAGTCTGTCTCGCCATGGAGGGCGCTCCTGGGTGGTGCTCAGATGCTAATCAAAAGGTGGAAGCCGTCAGTCTCCCCCGAGGAGCTTCAGATGGTCTGGGGCTCTGTTTATGGAGAACCAGCTGCTGAAAGCCCTATGGGGAGCAGTGCTTCTCTGACATGGAAGGTGGCCGGATCGGAGCTGATTTTATGGCCACAACTGATTTTCTGAGTGGTCGGACCAGGCAAATTCTAAGTTCCCTGCCATGTCTGAAAGTCTGAGTCTCTTTAGAATCAACTCCATAAAACAAAATAGGTGCCTCGGGCAAAGGAAATGCGATTTCTGAATGCCTGACTAGAGGAAGAATCTCCCTGGAAAATGGACATGAAAGTATTTTCTCAACAACAAAGCTCTCTTCCAGAAATGCAACCTTTCGGCTGGGTTGGAGGTTGGGTCCACCCAGAGGTAGCTCAGAAGAAAGGCCTGGTGATTTCTTTCAGAAAACAAGCTTTTGAGGACCCCAAGTATCCCAAGCAGCCCGAACCACAATCAATCTGAGGGTGGGGAAGGACGGTGTCCAGTTCCTCTGGTACAGCTGGGTTGCCATGAGTTGAGGTGACTCTTTGGCAGCTCACCCATCCAACCTCGATCCAACTCTTCCCTTATTGCTCCCCAGAAAATGGAGACACCCTGCCAGGGGCCACCCTCCTTCCCACAGGACACCACAATGGGGCAGCATGGTCAGGAGTTGGGGTGGGGGGGTCTGGGCATGGTCCACAGGCTTCCCTGGAGGGAAGAAACCTGACTCTCCACCCCAGCTCCATCACTAGTTTGTCAGATGAGCAGAAAAGTCACTGGGGCATCAGCTTCCTTTCCACAAGTCGATGGTGGGATTCAGATGACCTTAACAGTCGGGCGCAGTGTGGACAAGCCATGAGTTTAGTCTCGGCCACGTGGAGTGGAGACGTGGAGAACATGCAGCTGCAGCTCTCCCCGCTGGTCCAGCTCCTTATTTAAGGGGGCTATGGCCCTGGGAGACTCGCCATTGGAGAGGGCACCTCACTGGTCGAAATGACTTTGTCGCATTGTTGGCAAACAGGTTTCTGTACTTGTCTGGGCACCTGTACCTGATGTGGCCCGAGATTGAGAGCTGGAGACAGCAGCACCTCCCTGAACCTTTGGCTCCAGAGAGAGCCCCTCCTGGGGCAGTGGGACTAAGAGAAGCGGGCCCTCACCGAGGGCCTCCAACGTGCTTTTGGGTCCATGTGTCCTTATTACCACAGACGGGAACCATGAGGCTCAGAGGTCCGAAACGTCCCAGAGTCAGGCCTGGAGCTTGGACCTCCCTCACGGGCAAGCCCTGACCCTTTCAGAGCCTGCAAGCCACTTCCCAGCAAACACTGGGCCCACAGGGAGCCCAGAGGCATGGTGGGCACCCCTTCCATGTCCCTGGGACCAGGGGAAAGTTGCCACCCTTCTTCAGGAGGGGCCTGGGCTGGGCTCTCTGAAGCCCTTGCCATGCCTACAGGCTCCCTATCTCCCAGTCCTCAAATAACCCCAAACCCCAGCTGGTGGGAGCCAGCCTTCTCCCCGTCAGCATAGGAGAGTGTGTGACACCCTCCAGAGCAACTCGCCAAAATCTCTTGCCTGGCATACCTGCTGGCCAGGGCTCAGGGCCCTCCACCTCATTCTTACGCCATCCATTCTGGTGTCCTATATCCGAGTCCCTGATGGCAAGGAGAGCTGGGCCAGACGCACCGAGCCAGCCCCCATTAATCACAGATCCTGGGGGTCTCTGGGGAGAGCAGAGCCAGGGTTCTGATGGAGCTGACAGCCCCTGTCCCCGTGGGCAAGTCCCCTCCTCAGGGCTCTTTCCCCGCAAACAGCGGAGCTTGCAGGGATGAGAAGGGCGGCTGGGGGTGGGAGCAGGGGAGGGACAAATGCCAGGTCTGGAGAGGCAGCCTGGTGCTTTACCCCCTCTGCAACAGCTCCCCACACGTCTGTTGGTGCTCTGTGTCAGGCTGAGGTCAGACACGGACCATGTCAGGCCCCACAGTCATCTAACTGTGACATGGGCATGTGCAGGATGACACAAATGGAGGCACCAGGCTGTCCCCAGGACTTCTCGTGCAGGTTCACGGAGGCTCCAGGCAATCAACAACATCAATAAAGAATGCTAGGCACTAACACAAACTCAGGCAAGAGACATCCAGACGGAACCCCGGCAAGCACCTGGGGTGATAGCTGAGCTTACCTGTGCTGAAGGCACCACTTCCGGTGACCACAACTAAAACGCTGTTCTCTCTGGAAGCCAGCATTCATGTCCACTCCTGCGGCAGTCCCCTTCCTCTATGCAGCTCTTCCCTCTGGAGGGGACAGCTGGCCCAGCCAGGATCTCTTGAGGATCCTCCATGAACCAGTTCGAGGCTGCTGGCTATATGCCTTGAATCCTGCAGGGGATGGTGGGAAACTAGGGTCAAAGAGGCGTCTGGGCTGTCCGCCTGAGTCAGTCCCTAGCCCCTCCCCCCAATGTACTTCCTGGTGCAGGGCCAGATCCCAGGTCCTCTCCTGAGAGAAGTTGAGGCACAGTAGCCTGAGGGCTCACCACCTTGCACCCAGCACTTATCTCCTCTGAACCTCGATTTCTATACCTGTGTGGGAGGCAGTATTGCAGGCGTGGCCCCATCCTGCACCACCACCCCACTAGATTTTCCCTCTCCCTGGTGCATACCTTCTATATAATCCCAAGACTGTGAATAAAATGGATTTTATACATGTGCTCAGGTTACCTCATGAGACATAAATCCCATAAGGCCAAACTCTTTGCTATGAAGGCAAGGCCTACTCAGAGTGACTCTCCAGGACAAAGCAAGACTGCTCTCCAGGCTCTAAGTCTTAGCAGAAGCCAGCTTCCTCATGTTTTTTTTGGGGGGGTGGGGCGGGGGTGGGCAGCCACTGGGGATTCCAGCTTCCAGTCTTCCCATTCATGGCTGAGCGCCTAACCACCGCGCCACTAGGGCGCCTTTAGTCACACGGCATCCTTGAGCTTAAAGTAAGGAGATTATTCAGGTAGGGCTGGCTGTTCACAGAAGAAGTGCAGGAGATCTGAAATTTAACTGGCTTGACTGAAGAAGGCCTGGCCAGGTGGAAAGACCAAACTAGGGGCCTCTAGTTACCGAGAGCGATCTTCAGCCAGTCGTTCAGTCATGGAGAACTGGAGGAAGTGGGTTTTTCTCCAGAGCCTCCAGGCCAGAGCTGAGCTTAGGTAACACTCGGATTCAGCCCTGAGCAGAGAACGGAGCAAACCCGCCCCCCCCACACACACCCTCACTGCTCAAGTTGATTCTGACTTACGGTGATAAAGGTAGAACTGCCCCTGTGGGATTCTGAGACTTTGACTCTTTACAGGTACAGTAAGCCTCCCCTTTCTCCCCCCGGGGGGGTTGGTGGTTTCAAACTGAAGATCTTGTGGATCACAGCCCAACACGTAACCACTGTTGCTCCACACCTAACACAGCCATAGACAGTGACTACAGTCTGTAAAAGGAATGTATGCCGGGGCCTGGGTGAGTGTTAAAAGTTACAGCGGACATAGGAGCACACAGTAGTCCCCAGATCACTACGTGAAACTGTGGATCACAAGAATATCATCCGATACAGCGCTGGGAGACGGCCCCTGAGGTTGGGAGGCTCTCAAAGATACCGGGGCCACAAGGATGGCGAAGGGGGTGAAGGACCGGCACACTGGAGTCCACTCAATAGCAACCGACAACAACAACACCACACGCTGAAGGGCTGGGAACAATGCCGGGCATGTGGTAGCAGCCACAGAATGGCTGTGAGCTTTATCCTAGAATTCGACCCAATAATCTGGTCCTGGAGGAACTTGAATGCAGGTCTGGGGCTTTGCCAAGCTCCTGACCCGAACCATCCTGACCCCCACACCCCCTCCGCCTCTCCGGCCCTTGGTCCTGAGCATTCTGTTTTCTTTGCTGATTGGAGGAATATGATGTGCTCTTATGTCTATGACTGCATTTAACTCTCACCCTACTACCCATTACCTTTACAGGTTGTATTACGTTTCCTTCTTTTGTGCATCACAGTTTTTATGAACAGAGTCTTGGAGAGTTGGGGTTTGGGCAACCATATCACTTTACTGATTCCAATAGAATTCAAAGGCAACACGAGTCCTTATATCATCCCCTGCCCTATAAACCTGCTGCCAGTACATCCAGCCAGCTCAGCCTAATGCCCTGCTTGGGTCCTGTTCCTCCCAGTGCACCAACACTGGTCTCTCCAACTTGCTATTTTGCAAACACAATCTACAACCTCCCACCAGTCTTGCTCATCCAGTGTCTTCTGCCTGGAGTATGCTTCCCCTCCTCCAATGACCAAGTCTACTCAGCCAATCCCGCCATCCTACCTCAGAAGGCTCAGCTTGGCCCCAACAACTGGACCTCGGTTCTGCCTCTTTGAATAGCCAGAGCACATCTGCTGCATCTCTTCGGATAAACTGCAATGCTCATGGGCCACCGTGATGCCACTAGCTTTAACGCTCGCTAAACAGCACACACGTGGGGTGGACCAGTCTGACCCTACCCCCATCCCACACTCAGCCAGTGTGGAACAAGGCCCTTTGATGCCTCACTTGGTTGTTCGTTTATCGGATGTACGTTCAGCACTGGCGCGGGGTCGGGCTGGGAGGGAGATGGTAGGAGTGAGAGTGAGCAGACACCACAGTGTGTGGGACAGGAGGAGCAGGGGCAAATCCTACTGAAGTAAGCAGTGAGCCCGACAGTTCCAGGTCCTGCGTTAAATGTGGTGAGGGCATCTAAAGAAAGGAGAGGCTCAATTAAGACGGTTCCGATGATATCTGGTTGAATGTCTCTGAGAAAGAGAGACAGAGAGACAGACAGACAGAGAGAGAGACTATCTCACACAGGGGCAATATAAGTAAAGGCAACCCTTGCCTTCCGTCTCCCCCCCCAAAAAACCCACAAATCATTTGGGATAGAGTTGATTCAGACCCATAGTGACCCTATAGGCTAGAACTGTCCTATGGGGTTTCCCAGGCTGTAACAATTACAAACGCAGACTGCCACGTCTTTGTCCTGGTAAGTGGCTGGGTTCAGACTGTTCAAAGCCTGGTTAGCTATGAGTGCTTCATCACTGCCCCACCAGGGCTCACACCCTAAGCAAAGGCAGGAGACCCCTCCGCCGCCACCCTAAGCAAAGGCAGGAGACCCCTCCGCCGCCACCCCAAAGGAAGGCTGGGGTGTTGGAAGACATTGCACATGGTCTTATGCAGGCAAGAGGGGGTGACGGCAACGAGGGAAGAGCTGGCCAGGGAAGGTTTGACATACGAAGCAGCCTAGGCTTGGTCTTGCAGGTGGAATGAGGTCAGGGAGCTGTTTTAATCAGTGAGGTCATGCTGGCAGGTTGAGGAGCGTGGCTGGGGAGAGGAGGGAGCAGTTGGCGGAAGCAAGGCATCCGCAGGGAGCCTCTGCTCCCGGCTTCCTCTGAGGCAGGCCCCCCAAATGGCACACATGTGCTTTCCTCTTCCCCTCAGCACCATCGGAATCTAAAGAGAAATGTGCAAAGAAGCACAGGTCCCTCAGAGCACTGGCTGGCCAGGGGCTCTGAGGAAAAGCAGGTGCATGCGGGTGACAGAACATCTCTTTAGAGTGAAGCCAGCCTCGCCCACCAAGGGCTGGGAAAGGGCCACCTGCACCACACGGGGGCCAGTGAGCTCTTCCTCAGAGGGTGGGGGATCATGGGCGAGCGACTCTTTGAGGTTTCCAAAAAGACTAGTGTGTGTGTGTGTGTGTGTGTGTGTGTGTGTGTGTGAGGCGGGGTGGGTGATAAAGGACATTGGAAAGAGAAGCCGCCTCCTCCAGCCCGGCTCACAGCCTTCCATGTTGTCTAGCTTTGCATAGTTTTACTCTAGCCCTGGCTTAATTGTTCATTACAGAAACTTCTGGAAGGCTCCATTCACAACTCCACCAACAAATGGTTTGTACCTAGGGGTCTTAAGAGTCCCTTCCTTGACTCAAAAGTCCCTGCCACACAGTCTCCACCCACCTCTTTCAGATCCCTAACAAATCCCAACCTTGCCCTGCCCCACTCGGAGACACCGGAGGCAGTGTGGTTCTCTCCCAGCGCGGTAAGCTCAGCCTTATCAACTGGCCCTGTCATGGTAGCTACAGAGCTGGTAGCCAGCCATCTCTGCAAAAGTGTTTGAGCATCAGACTGCCGTTTGAGCTTGGTACTTGCATGGCTGGCTGCTGCGGGGCGTGAACAATGGCTATCGCTTTGAGGAAAAGGGCTTGGAATCCTAAGAGCCCATCCTCTGCCAAGTCCCAAAGAAAAGGAGAGAAGTGCTCACATGTCCATTTAGTACAACCAAAGAAATATAAAGCCACAGGCTCGCTCTCCGGAAAGACCAAGGTGAGGACCAACTGACTGCTGGTGACTCTGAGCAGCAGTGAAGAGCGGTCACAAACGAGCCGTAAGGAAGCGAACGTAAAGGGATGTGTGGGCTCCCTTTGACACTGAAGACAATGCTATATATAACTTCGTGTCAACAGAATTGAAAGGGGGTGATTTTCAAGAAAATCATAAACTGCAAAAATGGCTAAGGAAGAGGGAGAATATTGCAATAGAACAATAACAGAAAGATGGAATTCTGAAGTAGTGGAGGGAGAATACATCATTCAAATCAAAGAGCTAAGAGCAACTGATGAGCTATCTACTGGCTAGCTCTTATTCACTTAATAAATATTTATTAGGTGTTTACTAGCTGGGCACTGGTGGGGCCAATGGTTAAGCTCCCAGCTTTCAGTGGAAAAGTTGGCAGTCTGACACCCCCCCCCCCCGGGCACCTCAGATCTGGTGGTTTACTCCTGGAAACCAGCCCCAGCAGTCCTTCCCACAGCTGATCATGGGGATGCCGCAGGAGCAGGCAGGGCTTCATTCGACTGTGCATGGGCTCACTGTGACTTGGAAGCCCAAGCCCACCCCACAGAAGCCAATGGCAAGAAAACCACGAGTCAGGCACTGCTCCGGGGCACTAGAGGTAAACAAAACAGGGTAGGTCCCTGTCACTCGAGGCTGCGAGTCTGGCCAGGGGAGACGGGCAATAAACAAACAAGGGAAAACACATGAGAAAATTGAGAAACAGAGCAGGGAGAGTGGAGGGTCCCATTTTACATCAGGTTCATGACACACAAGCCCCCAGCCCCACCCCCGGGCCACACACGCAAACTCATTGATGGATTAGAGACATAACTACATCAAGGAGACAGATCCATGAAACGATAGCAGAATGGCTAGAATCCTGGTGTAATCTGGTGTTCAAGGGTGACTTCCAGAGCAGGGACTTTGGTGCTCTTAAAGGAAACAATGACCACATGCGGCCACCTAAAGATCTCAACTGGCTCAGCAGCACTAAACAAGGAAACACAGACAACGCTTACATATTCGCAGCCTCCATTAAAAAGGTCAAAATCCATAATGTGTAAAATGGAAACGATAAGCTCACTGCCATCAAGTCGCTGCCGACTCACAGGCACCCTGTAGGACCGCACAGAGCCGTCCTTGTGAATTTCTGAGCCTGCAACTGTTTATGGGAGCAGAAATCTCTGTCTTTCTCTCACAGGGGCTGGTAGTTTTGAACGCCTGATCTTGCGGATTGCAACCTAATGCATAACCATTGCTCGACCAGGGCTCCTATAACATGACGTAAGCACAACAGTGTAGTAAGAAGAGACTCCCGGTCCATTAAATGGAGTCAGGAAATGAACAGATTCTTACTCAAGCAACAAAAATATCTAATAAAGATATGAACATATGCTTGGGCCTCATTACCAAGTAAAGGAAGATCTGTTCAAAGTCAATGCCATTTCCCCCCACTTAACAGACAGAGAGGAAAAGAAGTGCTACCACCCAGTGATGGAGAGGAGGCCTCCAAGAGGACACCTCCAGCACTCTTAGTGGGCTGTGGACTGCTGCTGGTTGCCATCGATTGGCCCTTGACCAATGGCAAGGTTCTGCACATCAGAAGGAAACTGCATCATCCCCACGATTGATGACATAGTGGGCCACGGAGATCCTCAGGGTTTTCAGAGTTTGGGTTTGGAAGTAGACCATCGAGCCTTTCTGCCCAGTTCATCTTTAGTCTGGAAACTTCACTGAAGCCTGTCCAGCATCGTAGCAGTGTGGCAGCGCAGGAAGTGCAGTGTCCAGAAGTTACAACTGGGTCCCCAACTTGGAAAGTGTGAACCCTATCACTGGCATTATGAAATTGACCAAGAGTTCTATGGACTCAGATGCTTCACAAGCAAGTATGATTCCATGCATATATGCACACAGATATGCACACGACTTTGTACACAAACACAGGTAGAAACGCACACATACAGAGGCTCACTGCAGCATTATTTCTAACAGTGGAAACGGAAACAGCCTTAATAGCCACCATCAGGGAGCTGATTGGATAAGTATATGATACAATGATAAATCCACCCAATAGAATTGTCTGATGACAATCGCTTTTCTTAATTAAAAACAAGTGCATCCTCCTGCCATGACAGAGACTTGCTGTGACTTTCGCCCACTGGGGCGTCCCCCTTCCTCCCCCAGCCTGCTTCACGGAAGGTACCGCTGCCCTCTCCATTGCCCCATGAGGCAGAGAGCCCTGGTCCTGACCAGTGGTAAACTCCAGCTGGCCTGATGTGGAGTCCACATGCTTAGCGGTGACATACATGTGCTCTCAATGGGATGGTGTGAAGAAAGGGAGAAAGGCTACATTCTAGATGCGAATTCTAGAAAAGACCTAAAGGGTAAGGGGCTTGGAAACATGCCTATCTCTATGCATTTCTGTAGTGCTCACTTTAAAAGGCTCATAATTAAATGACTAAATTTGGATGCATGTGTAATTTAGAAATTAAAAATTCAAATGTGTTGTTAAAATTTATTTTACAATTATTAAAATGTAGGAAGAATTTACAGTACATTTTAAATAGATATAACATATTTATAGTTCAAAATGTATAATGACTGTTATATAAAAATGTCTTCTTTTTAAGGAAACGGCTGGACAGGAAGGGCTTGCCTGAGGGACGAGGGCCCCACCTGGAAGGTGGCACACACCCAGGACAGGAAGGACCAGGGCCAGCTCCTCCACGGACAGAGCATTTGTCTAGCTTGAGTCCAGGCCCTACCCAAAGCCACCAGGAGGGAGGGCTGTCCTCTCCCCTCCCCGCTGTCAGGGAGAACCATCCAGCAGGCCTCTCAGCTGGCAGGAGGAGAGGGCCACATCCGGCCCAGTGCTGGGGTTGGCATCAATGCAAGGGAAGTTCACTGGATGAATGGTTAGCGAGAACCCCCTGAGCCTGGTAAACATGGACCTCCCAGTGATCATGGTGACCAAGGCCACAACACAGCTGCTTCCCAGGCCTGGCAAGGAAGCCAGCAGGGCTTTGGGCCCCCACCCTGGACCTCCACACCCGGATCCCAGAGGAGGTGGGTAAGGCTGGCTCGGAGGCCTCCAGCCGTTTTTCCTGACACACATCTCTCCCCGCCACTGTGAATAGCCCACTGCCAGCAACCCTGCAGAGGGTTTTGAAGGCAGTAAATCGTGTGGGGGCAGACAGCCTTAATGCCGTCCCTCTGAGCAGTTGGCGGGTTTGAACCACTGACCTTCCCACTGATCAGCAGCCCATGGTACCTTCAGTAGTCTTCACCAACAGCATCGTTCAAATGCATCGGCTTTTCTTTAGTCCACGTGACTGTGTTACCCGATGGTACTGCTGATGTTGTGACTATGACGGCAGCAGGCAGGACATACAAGAAAGCTGATGTTTAGCTGCTCGGGGTCAGGAACTGTGGGGTAGGTCTTGCTCTTTTTATTGCGCTATTGTGGTCCAAATTGTGACCGACATGCTGCCCCAAATCTCTCTAAAGTGTTCAAAACACAGAGATGGCATTTTGAGGACTCGGTGTGCCTGACCCGCACCACGGCATCTTCTCATTCCAATCACAGTGCACAGTGAAAGCTGAACAATGACGCAGAGAGACCAGGGAAGAAGAGCTAGATGCGTTTGAACGACGGCGTTGGTGAAGAATACTGAAAATTCCCTGGACTGCCAGAAGAACAGACACATTTTCCCTTGGAGGACGTACAGCCAGACGCTTTCTAGAAGTGAAGATGGTGAGACTTGGTCTCACGTACTTTGGTCACTTCATCAGCAGAGACCAATCACTGGCAAAGGGCATTCTGATTAGGAAGGTCTCTCTCTCTCCCTTACTAGTGGAAAAAGGAAGACTGTCAATGAGGTGGGTTGACACAGTGGCTGCAACAATGAGCTCCGACAGAGAAAAGATTGTGAGGCTGGTACAGAAGCAGGCGACATTTTCCTGCTTTTGGATGTTGGGTTGCTATGATTGGATGTCGGGTTGCTAGGAGTCGGATGTTGGGTTGCTAGGAGTCGGATGTCAGGTTGCTAGGAGTCGGAGCTGACCCCAGGACACCCAACAACAGTGTGATGAGTGCACCTGTAAGAAAACCTGGGAATCCAAGACATTGAGACCCAATGTGACAGAATCACATGGACGAAAGAAAAATCGATGCACTTGAACTGTGGTGCTGGTGAAGACTATTGAAGGTCCCCACGGGCTGCCCAAAGAACAACTAGATTTGTCTCAGGAGAAGTGCAGGGAGAATGCGCCTTAGAGGAAAGGGCGGTGAGACTTCAAAATTTAAGAAGCTCTTGCTCTTACTCTTGGGCTGATACAGACCTAGTAGGGAAGATAGGCATGAAAATCAATGCTTTCTCCCAAGGAGCCCCACCCCAACACTGCTCCCAAGCTAAGAAGCTCCATGATTCCTAGTCTTCAGTGATGGAGGCCAGGGGGAGGGGAGGACACGAACATGTGTGAGGGCCTACCAGGTGCCATGGCTGTCCGTAATCCAGCTCATCCCCCCGGTGGTGAAAGAGGAGGCGCCACTGTCCCCGACTAACGGGGGAAGCAAGGCTTATAAACCTTGCAGCGCCATGGACAGCGCTACCTAGCAAACCCGAGAGCCCACGGCTTTGGCCTTAGTTAAAACTGGGCTGTGTGTTTCGGGCAAGCCCTTAAACATCTGAGTTTCGGGTTTCCTTATCTCGAGAATGGGAGCACCGGGGACATACTGGGCTCATCAACGGTCTGCTCTCCACCACCATCACCTTCTTCCTAGTCCTCTGGGGCTTATTTCTGACCGTCTCCCACATATGGATTCCCTGCAATGTCTGTGTTCGCAAACAAGAGGCGCCAGATTGCATAGCAGGGCCACTGCCTGTATGCGTTGGGGCGAAACACAAAAACAGGAGTGCCCGGGAAGGGCAGAAACGCACCCACCGGTCACCACGGTGGTGGAGTAATAGCTCTGCTTACTGAGACGATGAGAGGACCCTGGGTGTCGCAAGGGAAGTATGGTGGGGTAGTGGTTATGTGTTGGGCTGGGATCTGCAGAGTCCACAGTTCGAAACGCCAGCTGCTCCTCCAGAGGAAGACGGTGGGCTTTCTACTCCCATAAACAGAGTCCTGGCAACTCACGGGGACAGTTCTACCGGGTCCTACGGCATCGCTATGAACCGGCACGGACTCAATGGCAGTGAGAGTTTGGGTGTTGCAGACTGAAAGCATGGTGGGATGTTCGAATCAAACCTTCTTCCGAAGGGCCTCAGAAGAAAGGCCTGGCATCTGTGTCTGAAAGCCCGTAACCTGGAAATCGATGGAGCAGGTCTACTGTGCACACACGGGGGTACAGGGAGAAGACTGCAAAACAGGGTGTGTGCACCCTGTCCCCCAACATCCACCTTCTTAACTAAGAGCCAGGGCCCTCCAGGAACCCATCCAAGCTTCTGGCCTAGATTCTAACCTGCCCCAGCGCTAGACCAAAGCCGCACCTCCCGACCCCCCACTCCCAGCACTGGTTTGATGTTTCCACCGGGCAGAAGAGGCGCCTTCAAAGGCAGCTGCTTGCCACAGAGCCCGCCTGCTCCTCTGTGCTGTTCTTCCTCTTTGGACGTTGTGGCTGTCTGAATGGGTACCATTTTCCAGAGACACTTTCCATTGCATCAGTTATTTACATTGTCCCCATGTAGACAGCGTGGGCTCTGGTTTCGAGCGGCTGAACCAGATCAGGTCCTGTGGGGCCCTCCACCACATGCAGGGGCGAGGAACACCTGTGCCTGGGCCAGACCCCCCAAACCCACCGGCTCCACTGCTCTGGGAGGGACTGCTAGTCATCTGTGCTGTTCCGAGGCATTTGGGAAGGCCGACTTAAGAGCATTTAAGAGCCCAGGCTCCTGGGTTTGAATCCTGCTGCCTCTACTTCCGACCGTGTGACCGTGAGAAGTTATCTAAATAAACTCTTGGTGCCTCGGTGGGCTCACTTGATAACAGTAGAACCTGCCTGGCAGGATCTGGGGCTGGATTCAGCCGGTTAATCCACATAGGGAATGGGCGCTGATAATCATGAGCACAAGCATGAAGAAAAAGGTCCCAGACGGACAGTGGTGATGGGCACGCAGCTCTTTCAACTATCTTTAAACCACTGGGTGACATGATATGTGACTGATCATGTCAATGAAACCATTGGCATTAAAGTAAACGAACAAGTTCTCCTTGGGCAGGAGAAGAAAGAACTTAGAGCTGTGCCTGGTTCAAAGTCTCAATCCATGCCAACAGACGCAGGCCACATCCTCTTTTGCCCCTGATCTTGCTCACATCCTGCGTCCATACCCTCATCTGGAGCCTAACACAAGCATGTCCGCACGGTTTCCCTACCTTACCCTCTGCACAGGGTGAGAAAACCGGATCCGACGGCTCGTTCTCAGAGTGCTGCTGCCCTACCCTGCCCCCAATCCTCCCGTGGCTTCCCACACAGAGATGAATGTAGGCACAAGAGTTCCTTGACAGCTATGCCAGCTGCCTCTGACAGAGGCACCCACCAAGACCCCTGCCCTGGCCAAACTAACATGCTCAGGGTTTCCTGCCTCTGTGCACTTCTCCGAAAGGTTCTCCACTTCACTGCGGCCCAATTCAAACCCATATCAGCCCATGGGTGCCCAGCCCATGTGTCAGCTCTCCCCCCACACCCTTGCTCTGGCAGTGGATGGAGCCCTAGGGGTAGAGCGATGCAGGACTTGATTGCTAACAGAAAGACGGTCAGTACGAACCCACAACTGCTTCTGTACAGAGTGCAGCCCTGGGGACCCCAGGGGCCAGTTCTGCTCTTCCCTATAGGGTGGCCATGAGTCGGAACCCACTGGGTGGCAGCTGGTGATTGTGCCACTCACTCACTGAGTGAAGCGTGGGATGTCAACAAATGCTTGCTGGCATCGCAGACAAACCACACATTCATTGGGGAGGTTTGGGGTGTGTAGTTCATCTCCATATTTCTTTCAGGGCCTTCAATGTGGCAGGTGATCCTATAATACTGGCTATTACAGGGGAGCATGGAGTTCCCTAATTTTACCTCCTCTGGGTGGAAGGGGCAAACATTTGAGGGTATGCTGTGAAGAGGGGTCCATATCCCAACAGCAGCCACAGGGAACCCAAGGGGCTCTCAGCTGCCCTCCACTCCGCCCCCCAGGTCCCGCTGCTGAGTCTCAGGGGAAGAGCCTCTAGGCAATAGGGGGTCTGTCCAGGGTCACACGATGACTCTTGGCCAGGGTGTCCTGAAAGTCCTCTGAGGTCCCCACGAGAAGCCCAGAACCACCTCTGACTCCTCCCTGGCTCCCCTGTGCTCTCTACCCCCAGGTCCACATGCACTGGCCCTCTGCCTGTCTCTCTGTCTACTGGCTCCTCTCCTCCACACAGCCGTCACCTTGGCCAGGTGCACCAGCTCTTACATAGACCACCGGCTTTTCCCTTGGTATCCCCACATGACACCTCGAGCCCACCCTCCCTAAGGCCCGTGGTGGCACTTGTTTGGATTAAGCCACTGTGACCCGTCACCACTTCTGGTGCTTGCCAACCACTGTCTGAAAGCCAGACTCCTTAGGAAGGTGCTGGAGCCCCTCCCACACCAGGCCTCAGACTTGTCCCTCTGCCCCTTAACTGCCTTGTGATACCTGGACACACTATCTTCTTCCCAGGCATCAAATCCTTTGCTCACACTGTTCCGACCCTCAAGGTGGTCTTCCATCTCTCCTCTGCCAAGAGTCCCCCCCCCCCAATCCTTTGAAAGTCCAGCCCAACCTTTGCCTCCTGGGGAGGGGGGATTCTAGCCATTCCTCCTTCTCCCCTCTTCCTACCTCCGCTCCAGGGACACAGCTAGAACTCCCTTCCCTAATGCATGTACCCTTCTGCCCAGAGCTTTGCTATAAGCTTGGCCACACCACACAGCATGGCATTCAGGTTCCTGGGTATCTGTCTTCCTTGGCAAGAACCACATGCATTCATCTGGGTGCTCCAGGGCTTAGTGCAGGGTTAAGTGTGGAGTCGGTCTTCTGTCAAAGGATGCTGAGTGAATGAACACACCCGCCACCACTGGCCTGGCTGCCAGGCTGCTGCCCCGTCTGACATCACCCTCTTCAGGAACTGGCTTCCCCGCATCAAGTAACAGGTAATTTGCTGAAGCGGCAGGGCCACGGGTCACTTAGACACACGGGCTACCCAGGGCAGCTGCTGTCCTCTGTCTGTGCCGAACATCCAAAGTCAGGAGGGAGATTCAGCAGGGAGGCAGCTTGGCCTGAGCAGCTGGAGGCTTATGAGAGGTAGCGCCAGGGTGAGGGGAATCCAAGGAGCATTCCGCCAGGACCACCCGGTACCAAGACCTTCCATGTTGTTGCCATCCCTCCCGCTCAGCCTCTCATACCCACACCGCCAGGCTGTGCCAACCTGACCTGGGTCCTCTTACCCTTCAATGGGCGCTCACATACCTCCGCTGGCTTTGAGCAAGACTCACCAAACCATGGTAAGTGCACGGAGCAGGGGGAGGGGAGCAGGACCTAGAGTCTGACTCCAGATCTGCCAACCATTGGTCACACGACAGAGAAACCATCCTGTTCCCTTCCAGGCCTGACCATACCCATGTCAAACCACAGACCCGGACACGCCCAGCCCCCAGGGCCTTTTCTGTGCCTGCATGGAAACCCTGGTCCACGCCCGGGAGCCCATCTGTTTCCCAGCCAGAATGATTCTGCCCAGTTTACCTGAATACGAAGCGGGAGAGAAACGCGTGCCATTCTCCGCTGCTCCTGAAAGCCAGGTGGGGCCTCTTACGCTGAGAATGGATGGTGGGTCCCGAGTAGATCCCCAAAGGAATGTTCCCAGTGGATGGCACATGTCCACGGCCTCGTCAACCAGGGATTTCAAACAACCTCGTGGATGTATCTGTTCTTCCGTTTGAGGTTAACACTGACTAAGATAAGTCTTTGTTACTCCCACTTGACGGATAAAGTGAGGGCCAGAGAGGCGAGGCGCTTGTCCGTGTCCCCCAGATGGAAAGTGAGAGAAGTGGAGTTGACCCCCAAGACACACGACTTGAGCTGCCTCAAGGGATGGACCCAGGGGCTGGTTCACCAACAGTCAAGCGGGGCACTTTAGGGAGGCCACAGCACCCACACCCCTCAGCTGCCCACCCAGGAGCTTTCCTCATGCGAGCACAGCCACCCAGAGGACCACACGCTCTGCACAAGGCCACACAGCCGGCTGCTAGGAAGGGGGCTGGCTAACTCCTGGACGCCAATACTCTAGGGAACAGGCAAAGCTGACAGCTGGACTTGCTCAGACTCAGGGACTCTTATTTCTAAAGATGCCAGTACTTCAGACCACCATAGGCTTCCACGCCCTTGGGTCCAATCCAGGGCTACAGAAGCAAAGCCCCACTCCTGCTGCTCGCCCTGACCCTGCCCACTACAGCTCTGCTCTCCAAGTTCCTCCAATGTGGGCTGGTCTGATGTGGCTTCTCCACCACCCAGAGAAGGCGAGAAGGTGAAGAAGACCCAGGTTCAGTTGCTGTTAGGTGCCATCCGGTGAGCCCCGACCCATAGCGACCCTGTGCACTCCTGAAGGAAACACTGCCCGGTCCTGCACCATCCTCACAGTTATTCCTGCTTCGGCCCATTGTTGCAGCCACCAGGTCGATCCATCTTGTTGAGGACCTGCCTCTATTTCGGTGCCCCTCTGACCACACGTCCAAAGTCTGTCAGATGAAGTTTCACCATCCTTGCACTAAGGAGCATTCTGGCTGCACGTCTTCGGAGACAGATTTGCTTTTTGTTTGTTTTTTCAGCAGTCCATGATACCTTCAATATTCTTCAACAACACCATAATTCAAACGCATTGATTCTTCTCTGGGCTCCCTTATTCGATGTCAAACTTTCACATGCATAAGAGGTTACTGAAGACACCACAGCTTGGGTCAGCCTCGTCTAAATCTTCAAAGTAACGTCCTTGCTTTTCAGCTCTTTAAAGAGGTCTTTAAAGAGGCTCTAAGACAGAAGAAACCAAGGGTGCCTTTCTGGGCCTTTCTTCGAAGCTGGCTTTCCATTGTTACTTAAAGGGCTCTCGCCATTCTGCCTTCCACGTTTACACCGTCAACGCCCTGATGGAAGCCCTGCAGGAGGAGCTCCACATGCACTACAGCCCACAGCTCTGACCACCCCCCACAGAGCATTTGTCCTCCGTGTAATTAAATAACTGACTGGATAATTACTTACTCTCTTCTCACAGAACACAATTCTCAAGGGAGGACCAGGCTCTGCTGGTCTAATCCCCAAGCTGTGCACACAACTTTAACATAGTATTTATCAGAATGAAAAGCTCCAAACTCCCTGAATTGACATATTGGGCTGCTAACCCAAAGGTCAGCAGTTGGAAACCATCAGCTGCTCCTCGGGAGAAAGATGAGGCTTTCTACGCCCTTCATCAAGTGTTACAGTCTCAGAAACTCACAAGGGCGGTCCGCCTCTGTCCTAAGGGGACATGACATGTTTATGCAGTAACCAGACACAGGATTCATAAACCCACTCTCAAAAACCCCTAACTCATGCACACGGTCATTCCAAGATGTGTACACTTGGCCTGGAATTGAAGGCAAAAGACCTTTACTTCGATCCCAGCTTGACCACTGCTTCCCCGTGGGCCCTTAAAAAATCCATACCAAACTCACAGCTAGGGAGTTGATGCCGACTCATCGCAACCCTGTACGACTTAGTAGGACTCCCTGTAAGTCTCGGAGCCTGTAACTCTTTACAGGAGTAGACAGCCCCGTCTTTCTCCCAGGAGAATGAAACCTCCTCAAACTTTGCACTTCAGGCACCTCATACTCCTCACCCTAGTCTGAGCCCTGCTTTCCATGTTTTCTCCAGGCTTCCTCCACAATTTGGTGTACAGGAAGAGCTCAGCTCAGCCAAGGAAGGGAAGAAGTGTTCCCAGGCCCAGCAGACGGCTGGGAATCGAGTTTTCACCCTTGAAAGCAGTGTTCTCAAAGGCCTGTCTATCTAGTTCTGTTTCCCTCCAGAGGAGGTTGAGGGTGGAGAGGAGAGTGCTTTGCCCAAGATCTGCTTTACACGGGCTGGAGCCAGACTGGACCCGGGGCCCCTGGGGTGAAATCCAGGCCCTCCCAGCATGCTGGACAAAGAACGGCTCCTAAGAGTGCGACCAACAGCTAGTTCAGAGGGCGGAATGGGCTCTCCCCACACTGTTGCTGCGCCCGCGGGGCCCTGCGCCTGGGCGCCGCGTGCTGAGCTGGGTAGGTGTTGTCACCCATAGGGCTTTCATCAGCTGTACACAGACACCCTGCCAAGTCCCTGTGTGCGGTCTTATTCCTCCTCTCCTGTGACATTCACATGGTCCAGGGAGGGAGAGAGTTCGCATGATGGCAGTTAAAACACAAAAAACAAGCGTGTAAAGTACGAGAAAGATAGACTCAGGAGAGGCACAGACAAACTGTCAGAGGAGGTAACTTTGAAGGGACTGGACAGGAGGCCCAGGAATGGGAGTGTTCCAGGCTGAGGAGGCTTATCTGCAGGGTCTACAAGGGAATGACTTTGGGGGTCTGAAGAGCTGCGTGCTGGCTGTGAGGCAGGCCACTCTCCTTCTTGAAGAGAGACCTGGCCCATGGGACCCGCACCTAAGAGTGTGGCAAAGGCCTCCTACCTGGAAAACGAGAGCAGGCCCAGTTTTCCTTTCCATATGGGCACCCGAGCACCCTGCCCCATCAGCTGCCCTATGGTGCTGCAGGTGCTAGGAGGAGCCTTCAGCTGCTATGGCACAAATGGCTTGCCGCTCAGGGTCATCGATTTGACTTTGACTCAGTGTGACTCAGGTGGCAGCACAGCGTGACCTGCCGTGCAGGGCATTCTCGGCTGTCATCCATTCAGGAGCTGCTCTCCAGTCATTGTCCCTCAGAGAGGCTTTGGTAGGTTTGAACTGCTAACCTTTTGGCTTGTACCAACAATGGTTAAGACAACGTACATGGATTACCTAATAATTCCTCACAAAATCCTCACAACTGGACAAATGGATAATTAATGGCGGAAAGATTGAAGCTGTCAAGTTTTTGTCCACAATTGTTGCTCATGGACGCAGCAGTTAAGACATCAAAAGATGTGTCACTGGGTGAGTCTGCTGCATAAGACCTCTTTAGAGTAGTGAAAAGCAAAGATGCTACTTTGGGACTTAGGTGCACCGGACCTTAGTCGACCCCCCCCCTCCATGGCCTTTTCAATTGCCTCTTCTGCATATGAACGCTGGACATGGAATAAATAAGACCCAAGGAAAATCGATACATTCGCTTCGTGGCAGCAGAGTATGGAAAGTCCGTGGACCGCTCAAAGAACAGACTGATCTGTGTTGGAAGAAGTATGGCCAAAGTGCTCCTTAAAGGCAAGCGTGGTGAGACTCCATCATACTCGGACGTGTTGTCAAGAGACTGGTCCCCTGGAGAAGACATCGTGCTTATACAGTAGAGGGCAGTGAGAAGGCCCTCAACAAGATGGATGGACAAGCGGCTGCAACACCGGGCTCAAACCTAGCAGTGGCTGTGAGGGTGGTGAAGGACCAGGCAGTGTTTCGCTCTGTTGTGCAGAGGGTCACTATGGGCCGGAGCCGACTCCATGGCACCTAACAACAACGACATCCTAGTCTAGAAGCTCTGCTAAACCGGTCCGCCCCAGGTGCTCCTGAAGCATCTAGAAATACCTGGCCTAGCCTCCTTCAGCAGAACAACACACACACCACCACCATAGTGGGACCAACTGACCCAGGGGGGCTGGGGTCAGCTCACTAGTCACCTCTTTCCATCTGTTATCCTCACCTCTCTGCCACGTGATGTAGTGCAGGCTCTGGGGATGAGGAGGTGGGCACCTCCGGGAGGCCATGATTCTCTGTCCTACAGTGCAGGAAGCACATTGCCCCCGGCCTAGCTGCAGGAGAAAGGCAGCCGGGAAAGAGAGCACGAGGCAGCTGGGAGTGGGTGGGGGTGGGTAGGGAGAGAGAGAGAGACAGAGAGACAGACAGGCAGACACATGCTCACACCTCCCCACCACCAGCAGCAGCAGCTTCCTGGCTGCCTGCTTAATATACATCGCCCTTGGAAAACTCGTCATGTTTCCACACTGAACCCGGCGCACGCAGTTTCCACCGTGACGGCAAGCAAGAGCAGAGCCAGAAATAACCCCACCGAAGGAGGAAAGGGCTCCCTGCCTCTGTGCCCATTCATTCTCACGCACAATCTACTCTCCTGTCATGGTGGGTTTAAGAGGCTCCGGGGGAGGGAAATCAGCTTGCCCCCACCTTGGGTCTCAGAAAGGCACCTGGGCTCCTGTCCCAGGGCCGGGCCTCACCCAGGGCAGCAGCTGGAGGCCCATTCTTGCAGGCCAGCTGGTTCGCAGCCTTTGCTCTGACAGGTCCTCGCCTGCTCGGTCTGCACATCTTGGGAATGTCATCTCAGAAGCCAAGTTCAAAAACTGCCTCCTTCACAATCTCCCTCTCAAGGAATTTTACTCTCAGAAGCAGGTCTTCTCTACTAGGGGTTAAAACTTTGCTAAAATAGAAAGACCCCCATTTACTCCTAGGACACTGTGTCTTTAAGGCCCTGGGAAGTCCCTCCCACCTCCACCCACCCCAACTGCTCAATTTCTCCTGTGTACATGGGATTCTATCCCAGGGAAGGAAAGTTAACACTCATGCGGCCCTTTCCACGCGCTAGACATCCCACTTCCTAGATTGCTCAATCCACACCTCAACTGTTACATCCGATTTTACAGGTAAGAGAGCTGAGAGTTGAGAGTCGGGGCAGGGAAAGAAGCCGCCCGAGGTCACACACGTGTTGGGCTGTGATCCGCATGGTGGCAGTTCAAAACCACCAGCAGCTCCTTAGGAGGAAGATTGGGCTTTCGACTCCCATGAACAGTTACAGTCTTGGACACCCATAGGGGATTGGTCTGAGTCAGTAACAGCTTGATGGCAGTGAGTTTGATCTGAGTTTGCTGAAGGTCACAGAGCCAGAGAGTAGCAGAGGGCAGACCAGACTCTGACCCCGGGTTGCAGCCGCTCTGTCACCCTGAGGCTTGGGGAGTGGGGGAGTGAGCACACAGGTGCCCACTCTGACATTCAAAAGTAAATACTTCCACCTTCATTGCAAACCCTGACAATGCAAGGCATCTCCAGTTTTGTTTGGCGTGGGATTTGGTGTGAGATTTTATTGGGGTTATCAAACAACGGGAGAAGGGGAGAGGTTCCACTCTGGGGCCAGGTCAGAAGTCACTGATGCCAAGATTGGAGAAGGGAAGTGGCTTGCCTAAAGAGGAGCTCCCAGCCCTGAAGCCAGAGCGCTCAGCCTGCTCCTCCCACTGGAGGGAGAACCCACTTACTCTCCATTCAGTCCTTTGTGCTGCTTGGCAGAGAATTTAGAATCAGATGTGGGTGTGGATCGCGGGTTCTGCTCTGACAGGGCTGCGCACTGGAAGGCTCGGCAGCTAAGACTCTTCTCCATGGCCTGGCCTTGTCTTTAAGGCAGGGCTCTTGTGTCACCAGCACACCCAGGGTCAGCTGTGAACAGTCATACTGGACCACGGGTACCAGCACCAGCCCTGAGCTTTGGCTCTGGAGGGGGCAGGGGAGATGTGGCAGAAAGAGCCTTCTGTTTACAACCAGAAGCCCCAAACCGACCCCGGTTCTGATGATCGCCACTGCGTGGCCTCCCTTGACTTCTTTTAAGTGGTACTCTCTCGAAGATACAAATGCCTCCATGGGAGCTGGCGAGAGTTTGAAATGAGACGACCTGTGGAAATGCGGGCCCAGGAGTCTCGGGGTGGGGTGGGCTGGGCTGTTGCAAGTTAAAAATGCAGAGTCCCAGGCTCCACCGTATCCCACCATCTGATTCTATAGGTGTGACATCGGGCACAGGAATCTGTATTTTCCAAAACCCTCTACCAAAGCCCTGCCCTCGGCCCCATGATCCATGCGAAGCAGTCAACAGCCCACACTTAGAGAACTCACTCTAGCAAGTGCTGGCTACCGAGACGAGTCCCCAACCTCTGTGGAGCTGTACGTGGCTGCCAGAAGGAAGCAGCTGGAGGAGCCAGAGGAAATAAGTCGTTTTCTCCAAATGAGTTTCCTGAGAAATCCAAATGATGGACAAGAGGCTGGGGCATCTTGGACTGGAAGGAGAAGGCGCTAACCGCTCCTTCCCCAGGAGCAGAATCTGAGCTCTCCTCTTTAGATGGGGAGGGACCTGCTAAGGGGTCACATACGCAGGGAGGCTCCATGGGCCCTCTGGGGACCAGGTCCAGATCCTGCTCTCTGCAGCATCTTCATGAAGACCAGAAAGAGGGAGCTGAAAACGCGCTCATTAAATCTGCATCTGGCACCCAGTTTGGCAGGGTTGCCAACATTCTGTAAGACTAGAATTAAATTAGCAAATTGGAAGTAAAACGATTTTAAGCAGACATGATGGAATTTAGCAGGGCCAGGTGGAAGCCAGTGGGGGAAGGGGGGCCAGGAAAGCCTGCAGCCTGGCCTTGGCTAGGATCACACACAGAAAAAACACGAACCTGAGAGCAGAAAGGACCCAAATGGTAAGATGCACCCTCCAAATGTGGTGGTGAGGAAGGCGGCCCCATCTGTCTTTTTCAAGGAGCCCTGGTGGAGTAGTGGTTACGAGTTGTGACCCGAAAGGTCAGCAGTTCAAAACCACCAGCCATTCCTCGGGAGGAAGACGGGGTTTTCTACTCCTAAAGAGTGACAGTCTTGGAAACCCACAGGACAGTTCCTGCCTGTTCTACTGGATCTCTATGAGTCGGCATCGATGCCAAGGCAGTTAGTTTTGAGAGTTTGGATCCAGAAATGAGGGAAGAGGCCCCCACGGGAGGGGAGGGGGTGCTCGGTCAACAACCAGTAACTGGATAGGAGCTCTTTATAAGTGGGGCCAGCGGGAAGGGCAGGTGATCGCTGGAAACAGCCAGGGGGCCGTTCTCTAGATGGGTGCCCCCTGAGGGTAGGGGCTTGGGCATGGAAACAACACTGGTGTGTGGCCAACTGCCTGTTTAATGAGCACAGAGTCTAGAACAAGCACTGTGTGGCCATGTGGGGGCAGGGGTGGGACAGGCGGGAAGGTAGGTGACCCAGAGCATTTACTGGGAGGAGCCTTGGTGTGTGGTCATGAGTTGGAAGAAAGACTGGGCTTTCTACTCCTGTAAGCAGTTAGTGTATCAGAAACCCACAGGGGGTCGCCGTGAGTCAGCAGTGCCTCGATGGCAGCACATTTGGTTTCAGATGAAGGATCAGGCACTGTGTAGGAGGCTTTTTAAGAATCACCTCATTTAAAAAGTAAAAGGAAATAGAGGAAAGAACTAGGAGGCAAAGGGCTTTTATAGCGGTCTAAATACAGGCATGTGCATATGTAAATATATTCATATATGATGATGGGGAAATATATCTATGTGCATATATTTGTAGGTTTAGTATTAAGGTAGCA
>NW_022111357.1:1679138-1684493 GCF_000313985.2 Echinops telfairi | reverse complement strand
GATGAGGGCAACAAATGTACAAATGTGCTTGACACAATGGATGTATGTATGGATTGTGATAAGAGTTGTATGAGCCCACAATAAAATGATTAAAGAAAAAAAGAATCACCTCATTTAATCTTCACAATAACTCTGGCCTGTGGAGATTGTTAGGCTTTTTTCTTCCTATTTGTGAGCTTTCCGTTTTGTTTTCTTTTAAAAAATAAAGACTTTGAATACAGAAATATATGAGCCTCCCCTACCTTCATGCTCCTGGATCTTGCCCAGCCCTCAGTAACTACCACTAATAATTCACTGGTGGCTTCCCAGGTGGTCCCCATGAGACTGCGGCCCAGCTCTGCAGTGCACACATCACTCTTTAGATTTTTCTGTACAGAAGTGGGATTGTAGTAAACACATCAGTTAGGACTATATATGGCTCTAGTGGTCTCTAGTGGTGGTGTGGGTTAAACACTGGGCTGTTATCCACAAGGTCAGAGGTTCAAATCTACCAGCTGCTCCATGGGAGAAAGGTGAGGCGATCTGCTTCTGTAAAGCTTTAGAGCCTCCCAAACCCTGTATTAGGGTTGCTATGAGTTGGACTCGGCCCATATCAAGAGTTATGAATTCACCTTCTTGACCACAAAGTATTCCATGATACAAACGTGCTGCAATTGATTTAAGAATTGCCAGGCACTGAGAATGAGGTCGGCCCATATCCTCCTGTCTTCAAACGGCTACAAGGGAATGCCCTTGACATATGTTCTAGTACACTGTGTTTTCCAGTTGGTGAGGGATGGCTGCATTGAAGCAGGCCTGGATCATGTTCACAGATACCAGTTCACACTCCCAGGTCCCCTTCATCCTTTTCAGCGCTAGATCACCTCTGTTTCATAAATATATATATTTGTTAATACAATAGACAATAAAGAAGAGAGACATATTTTACTTCACCACTGGTGGTTAGTAGGTAGAGAGATTGTTCATCTCTTTATGAGCCGTTTTTATTTCCATGAACTACTCCTTAATACATTTTACACTTATTTTTAACTTGGCTGTGTTTTTCATCCGTGGACTTCTTTCATAAGTCAGATTATGAAGTTGTCTATACACCAGGCACTGTTCTAGGCTCCCATAAGCTTCACAGCATTGAACCAAAACCCAAAGCACAAGGAGGTAGCCTCAGCTCATGTTCATAGTGGGAGGCAGTGGAATGGGGATAGTACCCTGTCTGAGGTTAGCCATGGTCCAATACAGGCTTGGCCAAAGACAGAGGGATTGACTGAGCCAACCACTTCATCCTCAAAGGAGACATTTCTGAAGCTCCGTCCACCGCTTCCCACGCTTCAACTTGTCTAAACGCACACCAAACTCATTGCCACCAAGTTGTTTACGGCTCAGTGTGACCCCGTAGAACTGCCCTGTGGGTTTCCACTCTCTTTAGGAGAGCAGAGTTTCTCTCCGTGGAGCAGCCGGTGGTTTGCTGACCTTGCGGTTAGCAGCTGAGCAATAAGGACGACTTCACCAGAGTAGAGAAAGACAATTCTCCCTTACAGTTTCTCTTTGTGTTATGAATCCTGTTCTTTACTTCTGGAGTCTTTAAGCGCGTACCTGGTGAAACAGTGGGCTATGTACTGGCTGCTAACAGAAAGGTTGCTGGTTTGTAGCCACCAGCTGCTCTGGAGGAGAAAAGACACGGCAGTCGGTAAGTTCATCCAGCCTCAGAAACCCTGTGGTGCAGTCTTCTCTGTCCTACGGGGACAATGAGTAGGAATGACCGCTATGAGTTGGGGCCAACTGGACGACAGTGGATTTGGGTTAAGAGAGCATTGCCCTCCTGTGCCAGGTAAAGAAATGGAAGAGCAGTTTCTGATGAGAAGCAATCATAAGATGAAATGGGACCCAGCACCTTAGCCGGGACACCTGGTGTGCCCAGGGACATCCCTAGAAGAGGAGGGAGCCGGTTTGGGGCAATGGCAGGGTTTGTGCATGGGGTAAGAGGCCGAGAAACTGGAAGCCATGGCAGCGGCCAGGCTCTGGGCAGCCCAGGCAGTTTCTAGGCCTTTCCTCTATGAGTAGAAGGTTCTGACTGGGGAGAGGGACAAGCAAGAAACACTCATCACACCAAAGGGCATTCTCACCCAACCTGGCATTTCCACTAAGTGGGCATGCCATCAGAACAGTATGACAGATGCAACAAACACACTCACCACCCCTATGCATATGGAAGTGCTGGGGTGCGGGGGATGCAGGTTGGGGGAGGCGAGCTCCTCCTGTAAAACCCACTCTTGGTAAAGGCTGCCGTTTGGTCTCATAACCACCTGTGGTGTGTCAAAGGCTGAGGCCTGGGGAAGCAGAGGGCCCAGGCATTGATCATTGTGGTCCTGTCTCTGATGGCCACAAGGGTCCTTTTTAGCTTTTGAAACATGACGTCACCGGGAGGTTTCTGCATCACAGACACTCTGCCGTGGGGTCCCGCAGGCTAGGGCATCCTCATTGTCCTGGTTTGTTTCAAAGAATGCAGACAACAATCCTGCCTCCCGTGAGCACATGCAGGGATAGAGACAGGATTATCTGCATGCCATTTTTCTTCTCCAAGAAAAGAAGTTAGCGGATGGAGAGAAAACGTGGGAATGTGACACGCCTAAGCTCGTCACGTTGTACAGGCGCCTGCTTTGCATTTATTGTGTTTTATTCAGCTTTGACCTAAGGTAACCTTGCTGTTGTTGCTAGGTGCCCTCCTCTCGGTTCTGACTCGTAGGGGCCCGATAGAACCATAGAACGAAACTCAGCTGGGCCCCTGGGCCATCCTCCAAATCCCTGTTAGGTTGGAGTTCATGGTCGAAGCCGCTGCCTCAATGCGTCTCCTGTGGCCTCTTCCCCCTGCTCGCTGCCCCTCTGCCTTATTGAACAAGCAGAGTGTCCTCCAGGGGCTGGGGCCTCAAACGTTTTTTTTTCCCCCCCATGGGATTCGAGTTCATCTATTTCTTAAATTAAAAAAATAAAATAATAAAATAAATGAGCCTTCTGAGCAATCAAGCATGGAAAGCTGCACATGATATCCTCCCTACATGAACACACCACACACACACACACACACACACACACACACACACACACACACACACGGAAGTTCACACTCCTCGAGTCAGTTCCCATGCCCGCAGCAAGTGTGTTCCGCAGAGCGCACATGGACCGTGGGCCTTCGTTACTCTCAGGCTCGGGGCGAGGGAAGAGCAGTCCTTGGCGGAAGGATAGCACGCTCCCAGAAATGTTCTGTGCTTCCCTATAGACCCGGGGTGATGACTCCCTGTCCGCCCATGCCTCTCCTGCTTTTCAGAATAACACTAAATGTCAGCCTGCCCAGGAGATGTGCAGGGTGGCAAGAAGAAGATCAGCCTGGACCAATCCCTCCCCCTGGACTCCGTGGGTCAGCTGGACAGTCCCCAGAGACTTTGAAACCAACGGAATGGGAGGATCAAGGCAAGGCAGGGACCAGACTTCAGAAATCCGAGACCCTCCTCTCTTTCCTTCATTCCAAGAGACAGCTCTCCCTGGGCCCTTCTGCCACATGGAAACACGACGGTACTAGGAGTACTCTCCTCACTACTCACACCAGCCATCAGGGGCCTTACTCACGTCCATTCATATACTCACAGGGGAGCGCTCCACTCAGGACAGGAGGCTGCTGTGGGCCTGCTGGGGCGTCTGGGGAAAATGAGTTGGTGAGCTTGTATCATCTATCCAGGGAATACCTGCTTTGGTCTAACTTACACTCCAGGCCATGTGGTATCTTCAGTGCTCACTTAGGACGGTGGCCCCAGCCCCGAGGGCACCCCTCGTCCAGGCTGGGCACAGGCACTGGTCTGTGGGGTGGGATGAGGGCTTTGCCGGCTTAATGGTTGTTCATAGCTTTCCTCGGTGACCCTGTGGCGGCCCGCTAGTCAGAATGTTTGTGGGCTTATGCATCTAGTTTAAAATAGACTTTTCATTTTAGAATGAGTTCTGACCGGCGGAAAAGCAGCAGAGAGCGAGCAGGGCCTTCCCTCCTGTCTCCCCCCATGTTGGCGTCTGTCACACGGATGGGGCATGTGTCAAAACTAACAAAAGTCACAGTGGAGGCTGATGAGTGGCGAAACTTCAGATTTGGTTTGGATTTTACCCAGTTCCCTCATACATGTCCTTTTCTTCTGGGATCCCACATTTCTTGTAGGCACCACGCCTCCTTCTGTGTTTTTAAAAATCACTACCAGGCTCAACTGTATGCAAGACAGTACATGGAGCACCATGGCCAGTTCCGGCCGCCCTGCCTGGACAAGGAGCGGTCCAACGGGCACCAGACCCTGGATGAGTGTCCACTCTGCCCCCTGCTGGTGAGGTGGCTCTGAGGTCATCGCGGACACACCTAGGTCGCAGACTTCTCATCTGCTAGGGGTTGAAGGAGCCAGTCTACGTGGTCAGGCATTTGAGGGCTCAAAGCCTTCTCCATTAGTTGGTCACAGGTTTTATGATTAGTGTTACTGCAACAATGACCATAAAGTGGACGTGCTATTGTGTGCCTAAAGTGAGACAGCTCAGAGGAGCGAACTGAACAGAACAAAGCACTGCCTGTCGCCAGGCACCCCCACGAGACGTCGCAGTTGGGACTGTTGTGAACCACAGGATTTTTATTGGCTGATTTTTAGAAGTCAGTCACCAGGCCTTTCTTCCTAGCCCAGTTTAATCTAGAAACTCCCTGGAAACCTGCTCAACATCCTGGCAACATTGTGAGCCTCCATTAACAGAGGGGTGACAGCTGCATAGGAAGTGCATCTACCCAACAGAGACAGGAACTTCTCCTGAGTCTATCCACTTCCATATTTCCTTCAAGGTGCTGCTCAAAAGACACCTTACCTGTGATACCTTCCCTGACCAGCCTACAAGATAGAGCACCCAGACTGCTTCCTGGGGCTTTGTCCACCTCCTCACCCTGCTTGATGTTTCTCCCTGGCACTCATCCACCTAGCAGTTTTCACAAGCTCTGCCTTCGCCGCTGGCTCACAAGGGCACTGACTGCTATCTGTTTGGGTCACGGCTGTTCTCTGGTGCCTGTACCAGTGCCTAGTACTTGGGGAGTATCCCCTAGACATTAGATCAATGGCTGGCCAGATGCTCACTTCTGCTCTACAGTGTCTTGCCTCCATCCCTGTAACCTGCAAGCCACACTGCACATCCAAACGGACGTGTACTGTTGAACTCAAATCAGAGAAAGGCTGTTTGAAAGTGGGTGATTTAGGGCTGTTTGGGTCTTCATTAAGAAAAGAATAAGAGCCGTCTTTTCATTTAAATGAATGTTGTTAATGCCCCCCCCCAGCCTCTTTCACAAGGGTGGAGGGT
>NW_022111357.1:1672998-1679038 GCF_000313985.2 Echinops telfairi | reverse complement strand
CCCCCGTGATAAACTACACCCTCTGTCTTATGCTGAGACTGTCTGCTGGCCTTGCCACACATGTGGTTTCAACAGCAACAGAGCCCAGGCTGGAGAGAGCTGTGAGTTCCCCACATGCAGCGGGTGTCCCCACTACGGTATCCACTCAGCATGTGCACAGCAAAGGCTCATCGACCTCTCTGAGCAAGAGGAAGCCCAGGGATCCTGCAGGCCACACTGCAGACAAGAGCACTGAGGTTTAGAAAGGAGACGTGTCTTGGTGATCTACTGCTGCTGTAACAGAAACCCCACTAGGGGGTGGCCTTAACAAACAGAAACTGTCTTCTCACAGTGTTGAGGCTAGAAGTTTGAATTCAGGGTGGCGGCTCTAGGGGAAGCTCATTCACTCTGTCCGTTCTGGATAAGGCCCTCATCTCCCCCAAGACTTCTGCCTCTGGCAGTCTTCCTGTGGCCTGGCATCTCTCTTCCCCCACCTCTACTTCTCTTCCTAGCTGGTTTGATTTCTTTTATATTTCAAAAGAGATCTTCTTAAAACACAGCCTACACTCATCCTGCTTCATGGACACAACAAAGGCAAGCCAGGCCCAAATGAGATTATAGCCACAGACAGAGAGGTTAGGGTGTAGGTGTATTTGGGGGGACATAGCGTAATCCATAACAGGAGGCACTAAATAAAGGACACAAGGACCCCTGGCTGGGGATCCTGACCCCGACTCTTCAGTAGGCTGGAATCACTTTCCCATCCCCACCTTTCACCGAAGAGCACGTGCTTGCTAATTTGAGCTCCAGCCTGGCTCTCTGCCCGGTGCTGGCCATTCCTAGGTCCTGGCTGAGCGTGCTCAGCGAAGGGGTTGAGATGCCTGACTCTCCAATGCATAGGAGAGGAGGGCCAAGGGTGAGACAGAAAGGAAACGAGGATGAGGTTGTCGAAGAGCCTGGCACTCCAAGTGCCCTGTGCGTTTTTTAAGAGTTAGAACTGCGTTTTGTCTGAGTGGAACAGGAAACCCAGCTTACTTGAACAAAGGCTGAATCACACAGCAAATGTGTGACGGAGCCCTCCGTGGTCACACCAGGTTGGGGCATCGTGGACCATCGTGAACTCCGAGCCTCACAAGGAGCCTGGGGCTCAGTCAGAGGCATGGAAAGTGATGGTGGCCCTGCCCCCACTCAGGCCTCAGCTGTCCACCAGAGCCCTTTGGGCCACCCAGAGGTCTGCAGATACCGGGGAGCTGGTAATTCTTTGGCCCAAGGATTGCTGTTTACAATTGGGCGTATACCTTCTTCCCAGAAGGCTGTGAGGAGGCAAAATGATCCACTTTACTGAGGCCACACGCATCTCCAGACACAGGCTCTCATGAAGCCCCCTTGGCACCTGCGGATGTGGAGGCCCGGGGTGGGATGAGTCCACAGCAGTGGGAGTAGCCCCCTCCCCACTGCCCCCAGCCCCCAGCTCTTCCCAGTGCCGCCATCACCTCCCTCTCTCCCCCTCCACTTGGCAGATTATTCCACAGAGCCAACAGGATAATAGGAGAGAGTGCTCTGCCACCGCCGATCAAGACTGCACAGATGCATGACATCATGGTTATTAATAATGGAAACAGCACAACTAATTCACGAGCCCTCCAGATGGGCCACCTGAATGGTCACCTCCTGCACATTCTCTAACGGTGCAGTCGGGAGGGGCCTTTCTTAGGAATTCAATCCTGCCCTCACTTCCGGGGGCAGGGGGTAGGGAGTGGGAGATGGGGAGGGGACAAGATGTAGAGGGCCGCCTGCTGATAGAGCAGAAACAGCCCTGCACAGCTCCCCACCACCACCACTCACCAAAGCCCAGGCCACACCCAGTTCAGTGATTGAGCCACAAAGATCCTTACATCCCAGATCTAAAAAGCAAAGTAAACCAACCCAGAACATTAATGCCGAGTCAGTCCCAACTTCTGGCCATTCCGTGTGTTACAGAGCAGACCTGCTCTACAGGATTGTGTGGGGTGTAATTGTTACAGAAGCAAACAGCCAGGCCTTTCTCCCACGATCCTGCTGGGTGGGTCAGACCACCAACTTTCAGGTGAGCAGAGGCATGCCCACAGCTTGTGGAACCCCGGTCCCAGATAAAGCCCCTGCACTGAACCCTCCAAAGGGTGCGGAGAAGGGACATCGGTTGTGAGCTGGGAGTGTGGTCTCTGCACAGCTGTCTCTTTTCATTTTTCAGGTCTCAGGCTAAATGTCAACTCCTCAGAGAGGCCTCCCTAGCTTGCACCCTCAGTTCCCTGCCGCTCCCCGGCATTCTGAGCCACACCGCCTGGGCTGGGTGTCTTCAGAGTGTGTTTCACTATTTAACATTAGCTTGTTCATTACTATTTATTACCCCTCTTCCCACAGGAATGCCAGCTCTGTGAACAAAGGGATCAAACATAGTTTCCACAGCTGTAAGCCCTCAGTGGGTGCCTAGAACCCAGCAGGCACTCAGCAAACACATCCAGCACCGCTCCCTGCATGCGGGCTGGCAGGGCCACCTCTATCCCAGCAGCCAGCAGGCACTCCCTCACTCATCCACTCCGTGCCCGGTGTGGCCGCTCCTCTGCAGGGCATTCTGCTGGGCACAGGGCCTCCAATGAACTGGGGAGGCACAGTCCTTGCCCTCCCAGCTTTGACAGTGGATTCCAGTAACCAGCACAGGAAAGGGCTGTGGCCACCCCTCCCAGCATGTGTGAACAAACAGAAGCCAACCACGATGCGAGTACACATGGCAGGAAACGGGAACACTTGGGAAAGCCCAAGGAAAGGCAGCATCGGGCTTCCCACCGGCTGGATACTAATTTGGGGGTGGGGGTGGGGTGGGTGGGAGTGCTTACCCCAGGTACCTCCACAAACTCTGAGGACACTGGGTAAGGAGACATGCTCCGTGCCACGAGGGTCCCCTGGGCACAACAGGATGGACCAATGTGTCAGATCCATCCTGATCCGTAGGAGCGTCTGTGTGAAGCAATGGTCCTGTGAGTGATTAGGGGCATGTGTGTGAGTGAGTGTGTGTGTGTGTATAGGAGCAGGTGTGTGAATGTAAGTATGTAGAAGCATGTGTGCTCATGTATATGAATGTATATGAATGCATATATTACATGTATAGACATGGGTATTTAAGTGTGGAGGAGAGAAACCGTGTGTGTGTGTGTGTGTGTGTGTGTGTGTGTGTGTGAGAGAGAGAGAGAGAGAGAGAGAGAGAGAAACCTGGTGCTTGAGTTCTTCACCACAAGTTGCACATCTGGTGGAATTTTACATGCTAAAGTCACCAAAGCAAATAGCCCACAGTAGGTACCTAATCGTTTTGACTGGCAATTCATTCAACAATAAATCATTTAAGATTAAAAAAAAGGTTTTCAAATACAATTTGTAAAGTGTCCACATAGAGTAAGACTGGTTCCAGAAGAGGATTCTCATCTTCTAGAGCAGTGGTTCTCAACCTTCCTCATGCCACGACCCTTGAATACAGTTCCTCATGTTGTGGTGACCCCCCAACCATAAAATTATTTTCATTCCTACTTCACAACTGTCATTTTGCTACTGTTATGAATCAGGCGACCCCTGTGAAAAGGTCATCCGACCCCAAAAGGGTTCGTGACCCACAGGTTGAAAACTGCTGTTCTAGATGTAATTGAGGAGTTGTGGTGGCCTGGTAGGTATGGGCTGGGTGGCTAACTGCAAGGTGGGCAGTTTGATTCCACCAGCTGCTTGCTCCTTGAGGGAAAGATGTACTCCAAAATTCAAAGGGCAGTTCATTCTGCCCACAGGGTCACTGTAAGTTGGAATCGATGGCAGTGGGTATGGTTTTGAGTTTAGATGTAACTGAATGGGGTGAGGCCCTTGGATAGGGATCTGGCTTCTGGTCCCTGCTTTACCACTACTGCGTGGTCTTGGGCTACTATTTAGATGGGTGATTTCAGGTAATCTCCTTAGCTTCCTGGGCTTCTGCTTATATTCATCAAACAGGGTGATGAGAATGTGATTGTCAAAGTAGGATGCCAATTCTACAACACTACATCATCTGCACTTGAAAAGCATGCCAGAATCCATGGGGTAGGGGGTGCTGGGAGGGGGGGCGGATGCTGACTTTAACAAAGCTGTGTTGGCTCCGTTACTGTGGGACTTCTCAGAGCCTTCGATTTGCTGGTGCTGACTGTGATTTGCCAAAGGATAATCGACCCAGCAGCTCTCAGAAAGAATGGTCCATGGAACACACTTTGGGACTTCACAAAGAACAGACACACAGGAGATACAGGCTGAGGCAAGCACGGAGAGAGTGCTGGTCTACCTCCGCCACAGAGCAGAGCCTGAACAAAGACACCAGCCCAGAACAAGCCACACCACTGTGGCTGACTATACCTTCTTCCCAGAAGGCTGTGAGGAGGCAAAATGATCCACTTTACTGAGGCCACACGCATCTCCAGACACAGGCTCTCATGAAGCCCCCTTGGCACCTGCGGATGTGGAGGCCCGGGGTGGGATGAGTCCACAGCAGTGGGAGTAGCCCCCTCCCCACTGCCCCCAGCCCCCAGCTCTTCCCAGTGCCGCCATCACCTCCCTCTCTCCCCCTCCACTTGGCAGATTATTCCACAGAGCCAACAGGATAATAGGAGAGAGTGCTCTGCCACCGCCGATCAAGACTGCACAGATGCATGACATCATGGTTATTAATAATGGAAACAGCACAACTAATTCACGAGCCCTCCAGATGGGCCACCTGAATGGTCACCTCCTGCACATTCTCTAACGGTGCAGTCGGGAGGGGCCTTTCTTAGGAATTCAATCCTGCCCTCACTTCCGGGGGCAGGGGGTAGGGAGTGGGAGATGGGGAGGGGACAAGATGTAGAGGGCCGCCTGCTGATAGAGCAGAAACAGCCCTGCACAGCTCCCCACCACCACCACTCACCAAAGCCCAGGCCACACCCAGTTCAGTGATTGAGCCACAAAGATCCTTACATCCCAGATCTAAAAAGCAAAGTAAACCAACCCAGAACATTAATGCCGAGTCAGTCCCAACTTCTGGCCATTCCGTGTGTTACAGAGCAGACCTGCTCTACAGGATTGTGTGGGGTGTAATTGTTACAGAAGCAAACAGCCAGGCCTTTCTCCCACGATCCTGCTGGGTGGGTCAGACCACCAACTTTCAGGTGAGCAGAGGCATGCCCACAGCTTGTGGAACCCCGGTCCCAGATAAAGCCCCTGCACTGAACCCTCCAAAGGGTGCGGAGAAGGGACATCGGTTGTGAGCTGGGAGTGTGGTCTCTGCACAGCTGTCTCTTTTCATTTTTCAGGTCTCAGGCTAAATGTCAACTCCTCAGAGAGGCCTCCCTAGCTTGCACCCTCAGTTCCCTGCCGCTCCCCGGCATTCTGAGCCACACCGCCTGGGCTGGGTGTCTTCAGAGTGTGTTTCACTATTTAACATTAGCTTGTTCATTACTATTTATTACCCCTCTTCCCACAGGAATGCCAGCTCTGTGAACAAAGGGATCAAACATAGTTTCCACAGCTGTAAGCCCTCAGTGGGTGCCTAGAACCCAGCAGGCACTCAGCAAACACATCCAGCACCGCTCCCTGCATGCGGGCTGGCAGGGCCACCTCTATCCCAGCAGCCAGCAGGCACTCCCTCACTCATCCACTCCGTGCCCGGTGTGGCCGCTCCTCTGCAGGGCATTCTGCTGGGCACAGGGCCTCCAATGAACTGGGGAGGCACAGTCCTTGCCCTCCCAGCTTTGACAGTGGATTCCAGTAACCAGCACAGGAAAGGGCTGTGGCCACCCCTCCCAGCATGTGTGAACAAACAGAAGCCAACCACGATGCGAGTACACATGGCAGGAAACGGGAACACTTGGGAAAGCCCAAGGAAAGGCAGCATCGGGCTTCCCACCGGCTGGATACTAATTTGGGGGTGGGGGTGGGGTGGGTGGGAGTGCTTACCCCAGGTACCTCCACAAACTCTGAGGACACTGGGTAAGGAGACATGCTCCGTGCCACGAGGGTCCTCTGGGCACAACAGGATGGACCA
>NW_022111357.1:1671604-1672898 GCF_000313985.2 Echinops telfairi | reverse complement strand
CACAGAGCAGAGCCTGAACAAAGACACCAGCCCAGAACAAGCCACACCACTGTGGCTGACACTCTCAAGCCAAAAGCCAAAGCTGTTGCCATCGATTCATGGTACTCTGACCCATGGCCACCCCATGGGTGGCAGAGCAAAGCTGAGCTCCACAACATTCGGCGGGCTGTGAGCATTCATGAACAGGTTCCCAGGTCTTGCTTCCAAGGTGCCTCCGGGTGGGTTTGAACACCCAATTTCCGTCGGTGGACCACTTAACTGTTCGTGCCACCTTTGACATGTACAACGGGTTTTTGCATTTATACAAAATATTTTTACTGACATGATTTCAAGTCTCCCTGACAATAATTATGTGGTGGCCGCTCTCTCCTGTGTGTATTTTTCAGATGATCAAATCCAGTGGAAGACATAAGGAATCGTCCCAAAGACATTAAATGATGGGTTCTTAAAGTGGCTTTATCTGTTTTCTCTATACCCCCCATCAAAGAATCGGTGAATACCTTCTTCAATCAACAACTGTCGCTACTGCCTGCAAAGCCAGTGTGAGAATGTGTGAAGCTGACCCCACCTGCACCTGTCTGCAGTCACCAGCACCACTGTGCCTGGACCCCAGGCGCCCAGTGCTGCTTAGGGGCTGGGGGTCAGGGGAGCTCAGAGAGATGCCCTGGAGAGAGGAACTTTTCTGGAAAGATGGGGCTGGGCGCTGAGAGTAGCTCCCTGGGAGTTACCACATTTCCCAGATCCTGCCAGGTACTGACCTCCAGGGCTGTACCCAGGGTCAGGCTGTTGGGGGCTACCAGGACAGTCAGAAACTGCCACCTCCTCCAGGGGGAAGCGCCGCCGGCCGGGCTGCCAAGCCCATTCAGCAGTTGCCACCGGGTTAGCCTGCGTACGAGCGGCTGTACGTCGTCGTGGTGTGGCGGGCGAGGGTCAGCAGGCTGGCCACGCCAATGACGAACGGGGCTGTGCCAGGCGCGACTGTTCCAGAGAAGTGTGTGAACGCGGGAACGATTGTGTCACCCGAGGGTGACCGAAGTAATGCCAGGCGGCAAGCGTGTGCTTCAGGCAACCCCAGGCTTCGGAGAAGCCGGCTCCCAGCGCACCAAGGGTCCGGGGTTGGCACCTACACCTTCCTGCCCCTGCACCCGAGAGCCGGTGCCCAGCCCTCTCCCTCCCTCCAGCTCCCGCCAGTCCCTCTCTTCCCGAGCTCAGCGGGGCTGCTGGCCCGCGCGGCGGCGCCGGGCTAGGGGGGCTGCTGGGTGGTTGGGGGCGCGGCGCGCGGCGCTCCCTCCTT
>NW_022111357.1:1656980-1671072 GCF_000313985.2 Echinops telfairi | reverse complement strand
CGGCGGGGCCGGCCTCGGAGGGAGGGCAGCTGCCGCGGGAGGGTCTCCTGCCTGGGGATTCCCCGGCTCCGGGTGGCCCGGCGGTGGAGGAGAGGCTGCGCGGCGGCCTTCTCGGTGACAGGCTGTGTCACTCTGGGCGCCGCCCCTCCCTCCGCGCCCGCTCCGGCTCCCGCGCTGTCATTTCCTCCAGGACCCTCCCTGGACAGCAGCCAGGGAAGCCCCTGCCGCCGCGGGGCCACGCCGCTCGCCGCTCGGCGTCCTGCCTCAGCCGCACCCGGCCTGCCTGGAGAGAGAGACAATCGTCTTGCCCAAATTGCTCCCTGGTGCCAGCCCCGCTCCGGGAAAGCCTGAGCCTCTCAAGGCTAGAAGCTGCTTCCCTGAGCGCTGGGCGGGGTGGGCCTGCCAAAGGCCTCTCTGGGCTCTCAGGCCAGGATGGGGGTTGGGTAGGGGCTCCCTGGGGCTTCCCAAGGGCGGGGACTTTACCTGAAAGAAACTGCTGAATCCTGGACTGGGGCTTAGGTCAGGAGGTCAAGGCTCTGGTCATGACTGAGCTAACCACACTCGGGTCAGCCCGCCCCAGGTCTGCTTGGGGGAGCTGGGGACAGGGAGGTGGGCCTAGCCAAGCACAGGCTCAGCACCACCTGTGTTCCTTGGATGCTCATGTAGAGGCTCAGACCCACAGGTAACTCCCCTCAGGGCACACCCTCACTGCTGGAGAATCAGGCTGAACCCGGGTTTGGCTGACCTGCATGCCTGCCCCAGAAGGTTACAGAGCCCCAGCCAAAGCCCGGACTCCAGTGAGGCAAGCTCAAGGAGGCCCTGTCAGAGTCCCCCAAGGGCCGGGCCAGAGCGTGACTGACCACTCTGTTGACCAAGGTTTCTGGGAAAGCCCCTGGGAGGCTCTGTCATTCTTCAGTTCCATGGTGATTGAGGCCTTGTCCGCCTCAGAGTGGGTTTCCCGCTGCCCAGAGGCCACGTGGGCTGAGAGCACAGGGCGAATGGCCCTGCGCATTCTGGCATCTTTTTCATGCTACAGGCTCCATGCTGACTGAGCCACTGGCCTCCCTCGAAGCCAAGTGGGAGCCGAGCTCCGATGCCAGTTTGCACAAAGAGCACATGGCGCGCCAGGGCACACTGCCCTCCTAGATGGCAGGGAGGAAGGCATGTCTCCAGGGCTTGCCAGGAGTGAAGGGAGGTGAGACTGCAGCTGGACAGGGGTCTGCACACCCATACTACCAGTTGCCCAGCCTCCCAGCTGTTCGGTGGACCACCACCACTCCCGTTCCCCTCCGTTTCCCATGGCCCCCCACCTCCCGTCCAATTCCAGCTCAAACCTGGTCATCCTCCTGTGCACGGCGCCCCCACCAGGTGCATCTCCTGCAGCTCAGACCCCCAGGCCCTTCACTGGTCCCCACCTCACACCTGCTGACATTCAGGAGGTCCCTTCCTAGGCTCATTCCTTGGCCTGAAATGCCCTTGCTACCCGAATAACTGTCCTTCACACCTGAATTAAGCATGCCGCTGATGCAGGTCCTCCCCTTGAATGAGGCAACTGGGGGTGGGAGTCTCTCTTGGAGCCTCACTCCAGTTTGTCACTCAACACTTGCCCTGCCTCCTGTTCTTGGGCTTGAAGCAATGGCAGGTGGGAGGAGGGGTGACATGCTAATATTTCCGTTCACCTGCCTCAGGCGGTGACTTTCTGCCTTGTGCCCAAAGGCTCCTGCCCCAGGTTGAGTGGCCCTACCACCCTCTTCAAGGGGCAGCCCTGTCCTAGGAATTAGTCACCTTTCTGCACTGCCAGAAACAGCTCCGGGATTCCTACCTCTGTAGTCACACCCATCACCCCAAACTGCAGTCAGTTGGGAGCTGCAGGGAACTTTCCCAGCTTGTTCCCCTCACCTCCCAGGACTGGGGACTTCACAAATATTTGGTAAGCGAATGAATGATCTCTGGAGGCAAAATCCAGAGGCAAAGGAAACCCAGAAGGAGCAGAATTACCCAGCTCAGAGCTGTGGCTGAGGCTCCAGGCTCCTGGCTGGGATGGAAGGTGAACCTTCCCCCAGCCTGATGGCTCAGACTGGATTAGATGCTTGGCCTCCTCCTTGGCCTGCTTCTTTATCTCAACTTTCCATGGCTTGGAGCTTTCCTATCTCTCATTGGCCTCTAGAGCCTGAAGGTAGCTGGGGACATCCCCATGTCCACTCCCAAACACGCAGCTGAGCTGGCCAAAGCACAGGGAATGGGAGGGGTGAAGGAAAACATAAGTCCCTGAGCACCTGTTGGGTCAGACACCACCATACTTGATCCAGTCATGCTCCCAAAGACCCTGCCCTGTACTTCTGAAGCCATGCAAGCCCTGCCCAGCTGTGGGCATCGTCCACTCCAGGGTCCTCAGCCCTGAATCCCTCTCACAGCCAGGGCCACCCAACCTCACCTCAAACTTGTTCTCCTCCAAGTTCCCGCTGGAGCACAGAAGGTTTTTAGGACTCCAGCCTCAGAGCCTCGGGAAGGGGGAGGGGAAGAAGCCCCACTTCCAGATTGGACCTGGTGTCACCTCCGTGTCATAACTATCCCCCTGCCACCTCCCCACCCTATAGACAGATCGGCCCCAGCTTATAAGACAGCCAACACCAGGTGCCAACTTCTTCTTATTCGCTCCATCCCCATTATCTAGCTCAGCCAGGATTTGAGCAATTCCCAGAGCTTGTCTCCAGGGGCCTCCCCACATTCCTTCATTCCTTGCACATGAATCAGGTGTCTTCCCTGTGCCGTGAACACCCAACCCTCCCTCAGACCTGCGTTGTAGAAATTCCACCGCAGGATGGCAAGCCCGACAGGTGGACAGGCATCCTCATGGGATGTGCTAACTGCTGTTTGCCACGCTGGGGAAGGTGTGGGGACCAGGGTGGACACACAAGCTGGGGGGGGGTGGTGGAGTGGAGAAGGGAGCCATAAAGGCACTCTACTTCCAGGATTACAATTTGGAAGCCCGAGGTCCAGGTGTCCCTGGCTGGGATGAGGAACGCTTGTTTCCATGGAGATAACACACACACACACACACACAGCTTGGTTCTGCTATAACACACACACACACACAGCTTGGTTCTGCTATAACACACACACACACACACACACACACAGCTTGGTTCTGCTATAAAGCCAGCATCACATTGTAGTGACTTCACACACACACACACACACACACACACACACACACACACACAGAGCTTGGTTCTGCTATAAAGCCAGCATCACACTGTAGTGACTTCCCAAACTGAAGGAGGCTGGAGCAGCAGCAGCAGGGCTGGCAGCTGACCTGTCATCTAGACATGTTCCCTCTCTTGGGATTTTGATTCCAGTTTCTGACCACCAGCATTCAAATATACTTTTGGAAGACTGACTGTCCTTGAGCCCTGTTCTCAGGAGCATCCTCAGAGTGGGACTGAGCAGCCGCACCATGGGGTCCTGGGTTATTTATGAGTGGGTCTGGCACTGACTTACGAGCCCCTTCTCTGCCCCCGACCACCCCCATCTGGCTACAGTTCATCCAGACCCAAATGGCCTGTGCGGCTATGTGTATGTGAGTGAGTGTGTGTGTATGTGTATCTGTCTGTATGGCTGAGGCACACAGGGAACTTCAACCTGATTTCAGACCCAGCCTGCCATTTCCTTCCTGGGACAGAGATCAGGAGACTCATGCTGTTCATGGTGAAGTCCTCCTGCGGTCTCAGGGGTCTTGGCTCCAACCTCTCTCCCCAGCCTGATGGCTCAGTCAGACATTGTCAGGATGCCTACCTGATGCCTCAGATTCACACACACAGTGGGGTTCAGACCCCAGCCCTGCCCTTACTTAGCTGTGTGACCCTGGGCACTGAACTCTAACTCCTCCCCTCCCAAGACTGCTGGGAAGATGTAACATGGACCTAACAGAGCTCTTGATAACATAGCCAGCACAGAGTAGGTATTCAGGAAACAGTAGTGGTTATTAACTTGTTTCCCTATTGACTTTCCCTAGTGTCTTACATGAGAATCTTCCCCTTCCCACACAGCTTCTCTTCATCAGTGGGGACCTTCATCCATCATCCCAAACCTGTGCCAGAATCCCTTGCTCATCCCTGCAGTGCCAGGTAAGGCCGCCAGCACCCACCCTGTCTCCCTCCATTATAATAGGTCTCCCATCCTTCCCTCCAGCCCATTCCCGACCCAGGAGGAACTGGGGTCAGGTGCTGTGCAGTCAGCTCTGACTTGGAGCGACCCTATGCACAACAGAATGGAACGCTGCCTGGTCGTCCACCATCCGACCAAACATTGCCACTGTGGCAGCCATGAAGTCAATGCATCTCGTTGAAGGCCTTCCTCTCTGCTTTGCAAAGCATGCTGTCCTCTCCTGGGGACTCGGCTCACCACGCTGGCTTCATTTTAAAGGTCTCCTAGTTTCCCTCAGTTTACCTTTCCAGCCTCCTCTCTGCACGTATCCATGGCCTCACCCAATGGGGGACCTCTTGCTGCTCCTGATGCTGCCGAGGGCATTTTGCACCTATGGTTCCCTGTGCTGCTGGATTGGCTTGCGCACAGCCTGCCAGGTCGGCTCGGAGGCCCTTTCCTGATTCAGGCTTCTCGGGGCCCCACATGGCACTACTATGTCCTTCCCCAGGAGCCTCCAATATTTGGTACAACCAGTCCTGCCTCTGTTCCACTGGGTGTAATCATTTATTCAAGTATCAATTGACCCTTTTAAGGATCCCTGGTGGTGTAGTGGTTATGAGTTGGGCTTCTAGCTACACGGTCAGCAGTTCAAAACCACCAGATGCTCTTGACTCGTAAAGAGTTACAGTCTCAGAAACGCAGAGGGACAGTTCTACCCCGTCCTCCAGGGTCGCTATGAGTTGGCCTCAAGTCAATGGCAGGGAGTTTGCTTTTAGTTTTGGTGGTACAGCAGGTTAAGCATTGGGCTGCCACCCCAAAGGTCAGCAGTTCAAACTCACCAGCTGCTCCAGAAGGGAAAGAGAGTTGGGACAGTCTGTCCTTGTAGAGATTGACAGCCTTCTCAGGAACTCCTGTGGAGCAGGTCTACCCTGTCCTGTGGGGTCGCTGAGTAGGAAGTGACTCCCTGGTATGGGCTTGGTTTCTGGCTTAGGGCTTCCCCTTTAGACTCTGCATGGCTTACTCAGCACTGGGGACGCCACAGGCACTCAGATGGCTTAAGGACAGGACTCCGGCCTCTGCAGTCATCCGTCCCGTAAACAACGACTCCAAGCTGCCAGCTGGCCTCAGGCCCACTGGCTGCTTTTCCCTAAATGACAAAGGCACCCTTACTTCCCACACTTCGGACTGAGGCTTTGGCCTGCCTCCTTCTGACTTTTCACTAGGGTTTCTGGGGACTCCCTCAGGGGCCAGGGGGCTCCAGGTAGAGAGGGCAGGGCCCTTATTTTCAGGAAACCAGAAGCTTCGCCAGGCCGCCTCCCTTGGCAGCTGCGAGAACAGGTTTTCCCGAAGCCAAGGGACTGACTTGCAAGCTCATCAGTAACAGCAAATATTTACTCTGCACATGGCTTTGTGCTCGCCAAGGGGAGGGGTGGGGAGGGGGGCCATCAGCTTCTAAGGCTTGGGCTGAGACTGATCTCAGCTCAGGCCCTGGCTCTGACACTTTCTAGCCACTTAAATCCCCAAACCTCAGTTTCAAGCACTGCACAGTCAGGAGGAAATAACAGCGTGGAGGAAGCCTGTGAAGATGAAGCAGTGGACTGAAAGGAGAGCATGCACCTCATGTATGGAGGGCAGGGACATGGTAGGTGCTCAGTGAAAAAGCCTCCCTTTCCTCATGCTCTTTGTGGGCTATTACGACGGTACAATTTAATCCTCACTGTTAGCGCATAAAGTGAGGAAGGGTGGTGGTGGTGGTGGTGGATTAGAATGAAACCAAGCTCCATAAACAATCAGACGCCGTCAGCAGGCACCAGCATGACGAGAAACAAGAAGGAGAAACTTCTGGGATGGCCTTCAACCTTCTCCTGGGTGCCTTTCATCCAACGGTGGTGGATCCTGCGCAGGACCGTGGCCCACACAGAGGGCTGTGCCCGGGCTGAGAAGGGATCTCAAAGGAAGACAAATGAGGGACAAGTCATGCATTCTGACACCTGCCTGTCAGGTTGCAGAGGGCCCTCGCCCATTTGAGACGAGCAACTATGACGAGCATGAATGCCATGGTGACTGGCGCTTGAGGATGCGGGAGGAACAGAGCCCGGTGGAAGGGGCGGGGCTGGTTTGAAGCAGACTTCATCCAGTAACAGCAGACTGAAGCCACACTTCCTGCCGCTGCATCAATTCTGACTCATGGCTACCCATGAACTACGCCGGTGGGTCCCTGGACTGTAATTATTTATGGAAATGGAAAGCCTCATCTTCCCCCTGAGAAGCGGCTGGTGGTTTTAAACTGCTCACTTTGTGGCTAGCAGCCCAATGAGTAACCCACCATACCAGCATGGCTCCTCATAACAACAGCAAAGGCATCTGAAAATGGTCTCACCCCACCCCTGCTTGGGCTCCCCTCTCCTGGTGGCTTTTTGGACCCCTCAAGGCAGCAGAGGAGAATGGCCAGACTTTGCCTGCCTCTCGGCCTGGGGGATTTCCATGTGGGGTCATGCCTAGGGAAAGGCCTCACCCCGCCAAGACAGTGCTTCATCCCCCACAGAGAACTGTCATGCTCCTCCTCCATGCCTTTGATCATGCTGTTCCTGCTGCTGGAACGCCCTCCTTTCCTTGCGCACTCATCCACGTTCCCCCAGTGACTTCCTTGACTCCCTAGGTCTCCGCGAAATGCCCTTTTGTTTTCAGTTTTTCTTGACCAACTTCCACCCTCAGTAGGATTACACGTCTCCCAATAGACGTTCCTCTGTGGTGTGGTGGTTTGTTGTTGCTGTGATCCTGAAAGCTATGCCACTGGTAGCTCAAAGACTAGCAAGGTCACACATGATGGAATGGCTTCAGTGGCATTTCCAGACAAAGATAGATGAGGAATCAAGGCCTGGTGATCCGCTTCTGAAAATTAGCCAATGAAAACCAAGCGAGCGTGGTCCCTTCATCAGGAGGGTTCATATGCTGGAGGAGGGCACTGTGTTCGGTGAAGTTGAAGGGACAATGAAGGGTGGGAGACCCTATGTGAGATGGATTGGCATAACGGACTCAAACCACAATGGACTCAAACCTGCTGGCAATTATATGACAACGACATGGGACCAGGCAATGTTTCTATTGTCCATAAGGTTGCCATGAGTCAGCGCTGACTTGATGGTATGTATGTATGTATGGTTCATTTATACCATGTTATATTAAAAACTATGCCAGGCATCCTGTAGGTCATTCAGCAGAGCCCCAGGGGAGAAATTCCCATACCTTTGGAATTGTGCAGTATCTGTCTCTCCGTCCAGGGGTGCAGGTGGACCCCGCATGGAGCCCAGAACTCCAAGCCCCTTAACAGGTGCCAGGCACCCTCCCTCCAGCCTGAAGCAATCCCTCTGAGGACGGTCTTGCCCCAGGACTTTCCACTGAATTTCTGACCCTGCTAACTTCCTGCCTGCCCAGACCGCTCACCGGAGGATGGAATTCCAGAGAGTGTCCTAGGCATCTGTCCCCCTGCCTGCCTGGTGCCACTTATTAAGGACTGAGTCAGGATAGCTTGGGAGCAAAGGTGGCGAGTGGCTAGGACAGGCAGAATGGTGTTGGGACAGTCCGGGGACTCAGGAAGGAGAGGAAGGCAGGCCGTGTGTATGCTGGTCTGGACTGGAAGGCGAAGAATCCAGAGCAGTGATGGGGGGATAGGGGGCGAGGAGGAGGGTTAAGGCAGTCCCTAGATTCCCACCCACCCCCCACCCCCCGCCGGATAAGGCTCCCACTTTTTTTATGTGGCGTCTCACTTTTCTACCAAGTCTCTGAAATAGGCGGGCACCTCACACCATCTCACACCTAGGGCAGCATTTGGGGCGCCTCAGCTGTGAACCTCTAACACTTCAGTAATGGGCCCAGAGCCAATGGTAGGCACTATGTTGAACAATGCTGATTGGACAAAGGGCTAGATCACATTGGTGTGTGCGGGTAGCCCTCTATGGTCCTGAGGGAGTACCCTGGTGGCATTCACGACTAAGTGCTTTCCTGTTACCTGAAAGATCGACAGATCAAACCTACCTGGAGATACTGTGAAAGGCAGCCCTGGTCATTTGCTTCTGAAAGGTGCTAGCTGTGACAAGCCGGTGAAAGCACACGCAGTTCCACTCTGAAACGTGGAGGGCCACGCCGAGTCAGGACTGAGTCAAGGGCTTCCCCGGCCTGTGTGTTCAGTAGTGTTGGGCATGGCCACACACATCCCTTCGAGCCACCACCAGAGGACACAGATGCAGTCCTGGCAGGAGCATCCCTGTCTCGAAGGATGGGCTTCCTCGGCGGGGGTTATGACCTGGGGGGAGAAAAGGATGCTACCCCTGGCCCAGGTGCCTCTGCTTCCCTTGAATCCATGCCTGCTCTCAAGGAATGTTCAGGGAACTCACCTGTCCCAGGGGCTTGGAATGCCCTGGCAAAGAGCAGTGGCCAGAGCTGTATCTCTGGAGAAAGATGAGGCCGTCTGCGCCCATGAAGGTCTGCAGCCTCGCAAACCAGATAGAGTTGGGATTGACTTGATGGCAGTGGAATGGGCCCGGGGTCGGAAGGGGGTGGTTATAAGGTTGCTCTGAATCTGAATCAATGACCTTGGTTCTCTCAGAGTCACTCTGAGTCTCAATCAGTGAGTTCAGATTTTTTGGGTTTTTATGTGTGTGTGTGGTGGGGGAGGACACAGCTTACATTCTAGATGGAAAATACAGACAGTAAACAAAGAACAGAGTAAATAGTAAATTAAACAATACATTAGTAGCAACACATACTCTGGAAATAAGAGAGAACAGAGTGCAGGCCGGGGAGGCAGAGGCGGGGGTGGGGGTGAAAATGTAAGTAGGCTGGTTGGCACAGGGCTCATTGAGAAGGAGGCATTTGAATAGTTCCTTGCAGGAGCTGAGGAAGTGAGCCAGGCAACTATTGGGTGAGGGTCTTTTTGGGCAAAGGGCCAGCCAGGGCCAAGCTCTTGAGGTAGGCAGGTGGGAGCCAAGCACCTTCCACAGGAAGGGCCCCGGGCCATGGTAGGAATGGAGGCTTGAGGTGGGAAGGATGAAGGCAATGGCGTGGGCCTGGATGCCACTCTGCCCAGAGAGCGGGGCCCAGCAGGGAGGCAGGGCCAGGACACAGGGCACCCGATAGCAGAGGACAAGCAGACAAAGACGGCCGGGGCCCATCCTCCTCCGCTTCTAGCCACTTCACCCTGCTCCCGTCCGCTTGAGTTTGACAGCGGGCTGCAGACCCGCTCAGCCCCTCCCTGGTGGGATGACATGTGCCAGACCGCTGAATCTCCCGGCTGTCCTCTGGCAGAGAAGGCAGGAAGAGCTTCAAAGCCAGAGCCAGGCAGACCCAGGCCCCACCTTCCCTCACCCCAGACACTTCCCTCACTGAAGACAGTGAGAGGTCAGCCCAGGGCAGGCCAGGGAAGCCCTCCAGGGGCCTGGCCGCCCTCCCTGAACAGCCTGCATCTCGGCTTCCGCAGGGAGCTGGGCCCTGTCTTGCCTCGGCTGCACACGGACAGATGCGCGAAGCGGATCCACTCCGGCGGCCGAGATGAAGGCACAGGCAGCAGCCTAATTTTAGATGGAGCATCTGCTCTTCTGTCCTGGAGACGCAGCTCTGTCTGGGATTCGCTCCGTCTGGAATTGCCAGAGAAACAACTCCTGTTCTCTGGGCACAGACGCTGATGGAGTCCTGCTCTGAGCAGACTGGAGGGGGGCGGGGGTTGCTCAGCCATTGGGAGACCCCTCTAGGAGCTGTGCCCCCTAGGCATATCATGTCCCCCTAAGCCGTTCCCTGTCTCACATCCAACATTCTCTGATCCTTCTGGGGAGGTCGTTGGTCTGCATGCTGCCTCTTCACAAAGCGTGTGGCTCTGACCCAGCCAGGGTAGGGGGACCTCTCCTAAGGGGGACTCTTCCTATCCCACACTGCCCGCATAGGGTCCAGCTGAGACCAGGACTAACAGTGTAAAGGGCGGCGGGCTTCTCAGGGGAGGTGACTTGAGTTGGGTTTTGAAGAGTCGGGTGTTTATTGGTGGAAAAGACTGGGCAAGGTTATGCCGACAGGGCAAAGAGTGTAGACGAAGACCAAGCAGTTCAAAAGAGGCTGCTGATGGACAACCAAAAATCTCAGGGATTGGTTCCCTTGGTTTAGAGGTTTGGGATCATGGTTTCATGGGGCGTAGGTCATAAACGACCTAATCATGCATTTAGTGCTTCTCTTCTGCCTCCTAGTTTATCGATCGTGCCCAAAGGCTGACCATTCGCAGGCGGCCCTCCAAGACACAGCTGTTGGTGTTTATTCACCTGGAGCCACAGAGAACAGAGTCGGGAAGAGAGGGAGGATGGAACGTGTGACCAATGGCCTCCATGAACAAGTGCCTCATTTGCCAGGAGACCAGAATAACTGGATGGTACCCAGCTACTGCTGCTGTACACTACAGCAATGTTAAATAAGTACGTTACAGAATTCTGATCAAAAGGAGGAAGATGCAGAACAGAATGTGAGATTCTCATGGACTCTAGATTTTCTGGAGCCATGGTGGGTGGCTAAACCCCTGAAACTATTGCCCTGAGATCATCTTTACACCTGAAACCCAAATCACCCCCCTGAAATCTTCTTCAAACCAAGCAATTGTCTAGCTGATCGAGGCAAAGTGTCTGTCTTAAGGACTGTGCTCTTTCAAGAGCTATCAAAATTGGATCACATTGGCACTACAACTCAAAGAGTTGATAGGGACCTTGGGGGCCACTGGGTTGACTGCCGCTCGGGGAGGGACAAATCCAAAAAGGAGGGTGAGCGTGGGCACACCACCCAGGAGTGTAAGAAGACTGTGGATGCACGTGGCGATGTCCAAAGCTGCTGGATGGATGCATCGTTTTCTGCATGAGTTCTCAACCACAGCACCCAAAAGAGCAAGGGTTGTTTGAGAAAGGCCAGAAGTAGAGGAAGACGGAGTAAGAAAGGATGGGCAGTTGGGCTGAGCCATGAACTCCAGGCCAGAGAGCAGGTGTGCTCATCTGTGAGGCACGCACTCCGACAGAAGGTGTGGGCAGCCTCCAGATGGGAAACCCAGGCCTGTTCAATCTGGAAGAGCCACCTTCCTGTGTCTCCTTCACTGTGGTCTACCTGGTCTGACTCCAGGCACAGGCGGGGCAGGTACCAAGCACAGGCCATGCTGGGAGGACCCTTTGGTCTCCCGGACTCTCCTCTGAGTACTGGACACACACTTCTTTCCACCAGGTCCACACATCTCCCGCTCTCTTGGCTCTCTTGGCCACCATGCTCACTGCTCCATCCTTGCCTGTTAACCTTTCGTCCCCACCGGCAACTCCACCCCAGCTCCCACTGGCAGCATGCTCTGCACTGCTCTGGGCTCTGGTGCAGCTGCCTCCAGATGCCTAGACCAGGGTGCTGCAGTCCAACAGGACCTTCTCTTGCCCCCCAGCCCTGCAGAGGATCCAGAAGGCTCCCTTGATAGAGAGCCAGCCTTAGTCTGTGGGTTGAAGGTTTTATATGCACTATGTATATATAAACAGCCCTTGAAAGTGTTTATTGCTTAACCCTTTCTGCAGGGGAGGAAAGGGGGGCTCCAGGTGGCTATCCTACCCATTATCACACTGCCAGAAAGTGATGGGGGCTAATGTGTGGCAGACTTTCTGAGGCCGATGGACATAGATGTGGTTGGACGCTGCCTGGATGGATGTTAAGTGATGTAAACCTGTGCTTACAGGCCTCTGGGGAACGCACATTCTTCCACAGTCCCCTTCTGAGAGACTCTAGTTTACCTACTCTTCCTCTCCTCCTGGGCGCCTCTCTCCCTGAGAGAAGGCCTGAGCAGCCTGTGCTTAGAGCAGAGTCAGCCCAGGTCTCTGGCCAGAGTGGGTGGGAAGGGAGGAACCTGGACAAGGAGGAGGTGCCATCCAGAGACCCAGCCTGGATACTGTGGAGAAACAAGGAGTTAAGGGCTTATGTAAAGAGATTTGCAAATAGAGCCTACAAAACAACCTTTAAATGATTTAAGTGCTAAGGAATCAGAGCCATATGGATTAAATGTCCCTGTTGTTACGTATGGTTTTAAAAAATTAGGAGTAAATGTACTGGGAACACACACACACACACACACACACACACACACAATATGTAAGGCCAAAACACACGTTCAGCTTTGTGGACATGGAGCTATTTGAAAAGTACGATGTAGCACCCATCCAACTTCTCCCAGGCCGGCCCTTGTCCCACCCCCTCCCCAAACCTTGTCTTCTCCCCTCCACCAAACAGGGCTCAGCTGGCCCCCAGGGGTCCCGCCTGAGCAGAACTTCCCAGAACTGCAGGCTGATGCACTAACCACAGGGCTGTCAGAGCCAAGAAGCTGGATCAGGAATGGCCGGGGTCTCCCAGAGGCCAGATGGGTGGTCCCAGGTGGAAGGGGACACGGTGAGTTTCCTAGAGGGGGGTAAGTCCAGGTAGGTACCACTTACTGTCTGTTTGGGCCAAGTCCAACTGCACATATATTACCTGTCTCATACAATTGGTGAGTTTTAAGGAAAGCAGTTCTCTTTTTGTTTATTTTCATCTCATGGGTCTTGGAAGAAGTACAGCCAGAATGCTCTTTAGAAGCGAGGCTGGGGAGGCCTCGGCTCACATACTCTGACGTGTGATCAGGAGGCCCGTCCCTGGAGAAGGACTTCACGCGTGATCGAGTAGAAGGGCAGCGAGAAAGAGGAAGCTGTTTAGCGAGATGGCGAGTGACACAGCGGCTGCAACACGGGGTCCAACGTCCGTGTGGGGATGGCGCCGGGCGGGGTGGTGCTTCGTTTCGTTCTTGTGGGGATAGGGTTGCTATGATTCAGAATCGACTCCATGCACCTAACAACAACAGTCACAGCTGGTCTGAAGACCCTACACCCAGATTCTTGTGGCACCGGGCAGCAGAGGGTGGTGGGGTGGACACAGGTGGGTGAGGCAGACACCACTCTGAGGCTTGAGGCACAGGCTCTGGAGAGCAAGTAGGCAAGCAGGGCATGCGGCTCAGGTGGGTGCTGCAGCTGGCCTGGCTGCTGAATTAAGCTCCGCCTCCACCACCTTCTGCCTCATACTCTGCTGTCCTCAGCCCTGGCCTAGTCCTCTGGCCTCTGGCCTCCCCCAGCAGCTTCAGCGGTGGCGGCACAGAGGCCAACTGGAAGAGGGTTTCCATATTGTTCTAATCTGCTGTTCACACAAAATCCAAATCACATCATGTCCTATTTCACAGAATATACCATGGGACTTAAGTAACACACCTGGGCTTCAAAGAGCAGGCGTGGAGTTGCAAACATTTTCAGGTCCACACTTTCCTGCTCTGCACTCCTTCTGCACCACACTCAATTCTCCCAGCAGCCTTGGGAAGAAAGGGTTATTACATCCACTTAACAGCAGTGGAAACACAGGCTCAGAGGGGACAGGGGTCTGCCCAGCTGGGAGGTGGTGCGTCAGGACCACAGCCTGGGTGTCCTGGCCACCCAGCCTAGGCTTTCCCTTGAAACCCCTCACAGTCTGTCATAAACCAAGAGAATTAGTACACTCCCAATTTCTTAAACCCCAAGACTTCAAGAAAATTTTTTTTAATTGTGCTAGACCCTCAATGTTGAAGGGTGCTCTGGCTTATATTCTTGACTTGCTAAATATGGACAAAGTCGGTTTGCTTGTCACTCTGCATGGCTGGTGGCATGGCCCTGGGGGAGAATCAGATGACCAGGAATGGACGGTCATGGGGGGAAGAGAAAGGATGAGACCAGGAGGCTGCCGGGTTTGGAATCATGGCAAGGCCAAGTGTCTCACTGGACCCTCCTCAGTCCTGCCTGCATGGAAGGTGGGGTTGGCTTTCTTCTCCAGAGAAGAAAGCGCAGGTTCCGAGAGCTGAGCGAGTTCTCCCAACACTGCACAGCCACATTTTAAAGCTGGTCTGCTC
>NW_022111357.1:1655079-1656145 GCF_000313985.2 Echinops telfairi | reverse complement strand
GAGGACTGTCCCATCTCTGGTGTCCAGCGCAGTGCCTGGCACTGCTAGGCGCTCACTAAATGAATCAGTGGCTGGGGCAAGGAGGTGCTCAGAGCCGTTGTTCCCTCTCCTTCTGTTTTCCTCTTTTCCCTTGTGCCGCTGTTTGGGGAAGCCCTCACCCCGCTGTTGTTATCCTGGGGTCTCTTGTCCTCTGTAATGGGGTCGATTCTCTCTCTCTCTTTTTTTTTTTTTGCGATGTTCAATCTACACTTTTCTTCTTTTAAAAAAATCATTTTACTGGGGGCTCGTACAACTCTTATCACAATCCATCCATCCACCCATTGTGTCAAGCACATTTGAACATTTGTTGCCATCATCATTTTCAAAACATTTACTTTCTACTTGAGCCCTTGGTATTGGCTCTTCATTTTCTCTCTTCCCTCTGTCCCTCATGAACCCTTGATAATTTATAAATTATTAATTTTTTCCATGTCTTACACTGACTGATGTCTCCCTTCACCCACTTTTATGTTGTCCATCTCCCTGGAAGAGGCTTATATCTAGATCATTGTGATCGGTTCCCCTTTTCTCCCCCCACCTTCCCCTTCCCCTCCTGGTATGGCTACTCTCAGTATTGGTCCTGGGAGGTTTATGTGTCCTGGATTCCCTGTGTTTCCAGCTCTGATCTGTACCCATGTACATGCTCTGGTCTAGCCAGATTTGTAAGGTAGAATTGGGGTCATAATAGTGTGTGTGTGTGTGTGTGTGGGGGGGGGTGTCTCTGCATGTCTGTCTAGATAAGATAGGCGGGAAAAACAATCCAGAGGAGAAAACAATGGGACCAACGGTTTCGGGGGGACATGGGAGAGGGGGAGGTGAGGGAAAGGAAGTGGTATTAACCAACCCAGGGTCAAGGGAACAACAAGCGATCCAAAATCAGTGGCAAGGAGGGTTTAAAAGGCCTGGTAGGCCTTGATAGAGGGCAGTGTAACCAAGAAGAATTACTGAAACCCAAATGAAGGGTGAACATGATAGTGGACAAGAGGAAATTAAAAGGAAATAGAGGAAAGAACTAGGCGGTAAAAGG
>NW_022111357.1:1630011-1653434 GCF_000313985.2 Echinops telfairi | reverse complement strand
TCTATTCTTCTAGCATGCCCAGAGCTCCTGGGGCCCTAATTTAGAGCCTGGACTATTTCCAGGGTACAGAACTCTCAGGGCAGGCAGCAGAACAGACAAAAGGAGAGAGGGCGGAGGAATTGGGGACAGAGAGGCCAAGGTTGACCCTTGCCTAACCCTCACTTCTGGAACGTTCTCCCTGTCCTGTACCCAGGACCGCCTCAAAGAGTTCCCTGCAGATCTGACTGCTGGTGACATTCTTACAGTCGTCTCTCGTCAGGTACCCCGCGCTGTCTGGTCTCATCCCAGGCTGCTTTGCCTCAGGCCACCAGGCGACGGTCTTCATACATCAGGGGTTAAGGGCCATTCGGATGTTTATAACATGGGGCCATACTGGTCAAGCATTTAATTATCTCTTCCCTAATGTGATGGCTGGAAGAGTTTCTCTGGTGAGCGTCTGCTGTCAACTGGTCTGGTTGATTTTGTAGGCCTTAGACAGACAGACTGCATACAGAACCCTCCAGCCCAGCTAACAGCACGTGCCCTGGTGGCGTAGTGGTTCTGTGTTGGGCTGCTCACTGCAAGGTGAGCAGGAGTCATAAGGACGGTTCCACCTGTTACACAGGTTGCTGTGACTTGGCATCCACTCGCTGGCAATGAGTTTGGGTTTGGATACATGGCCCTCAGACTGGATGTGCCCTACCCCTGTCAGACAGGAAGCAGACCCACTAACTTTTCAACTCAAACACCTCTGCCGAGTGTCTTTGCCCTCAGCCTTTATGAACAAATGAGTCCATGGTTGAAGACTTTGGGAAAACTGCCGACCACACAGACTGCTTCAGGATTCTCAATATACACTCGCAGGTCAAAGCCCTGGGAGCGGCTCGTCTTGAACCCACACTGACTGAGGCACAACAAGGACCCGGCTCTCCTCCCAACATGGGCTTCATCCTCCATGCACAATCTTCAAGCCCATGAGATACCGACACTGCCTAGAAGGGTCACTATGATTGGCATAACCCATCCTCCCAAAGACATCCCTGTGCCCCACCAGCACACCAGTATTGTTGGCTGCTGCGCACACCATGGGTCCCGTACCCCATTGGAATCCCGTCAGTGGTTTCCTCAGGCAAAGATGAAATTCCTTTACATGGGCTCCAAAGGTGCCACCCGTGCCTCCTGCTCCCTCTCTCCTCACTCCGCTGGAGCCACGAAGTCTTCTTTTTCTGTTCCCTTTGCCTCTGGGACTTTGCACAGGCTGTGCCCTTTGTTTGGAATTCTCCTCCTTCCCCAGCAGACTCCTTTTCAACCTTCACTTTCATCTTGCATGTCACCTCCATAGGGAAGGCCTCCCTGATTCCCCCCACCCAATCCCATGGCCCCCACCACTAATCCAGGCTCCCCGAAAGCCACTCTCAAGGCATGATGTATTTTCCCCCTCAGGGTTCATCAGTTATCAAAATGTGTAAGTTGTTTTTAGTGTGTGATCTTCTAATGCCTAGTTCTCCTTGTGGCAATATATCCACAGTGGGGAGGTGTGTATGCTTTTCTCTCCTCTAAATCCCCAAACCTCTTTCTACAGGAACAGCTCAGGCAGGCTCTTCCTCAGTGCTGAGCTCTGACGGGAGCACCAGCCACACTGCAATGTCATTGCTGGTGTGCGTTTCCTGAGGGGCAGGGAGTGTGTACCGTTCAACCCTGATGTCTCTGTGCCTGGTTTAGGACTGGTAGCATAGTGGCTACGAGTTGGGCTGCTAACCCAAAGGTCAGCAGCTCGAAACCATTAGCCGATTCACAGGAGAACGATGAGGCTTGCTACTCCTGTAAAGAGCTGCAGTCTGAAACCCACGAGGGCAGTTCTACCTTGTCCTATAGGGTCACTATGAGTTGGGATTGACTGATGGCAGTGAGTTTGTTTTATTTTTATAGGATGTGGTTCAAACTCAGCTCTCAATGAAGCTTAAAATCAGATGTTGGTGAGTCCATTCCGCCTCGTGGTAGCCCCACCCCCTCTCCCCACCCCCACCCCTGGGTAGGAGCATAGATTTTTCAAAAGTGGATCTTTTAGGCCTTTCTTCCTGGGCACCTCTCAGTGGCCTCAAACCACCAGTCTTTCAGTTAGCAGCTAAGTGTGCTGACTGTTTGTGCCAGTCCCTGTCCCTCAGGGAGTCCTAACAGAGGGTCAACTGGGGACAGAGAAGGTCTTGGGCTCCTCTGCTGACTGAGGGAAGCAGGTCTGGGCTCCACCCATGTGGGTCAGCTCAGACACAGGTCATGTCATTGTGCTGAAGTGACACAGAGAGCCCTGGGAACTGGGGACAAGTAGGGCAGGTAGCATCTAATGGTGCACTTTACCAAGCTTTTCCCAGCCTGCCCTGAGAGGCCTATGATGAGGTCAGAGATACTGGGTAGGTCACTGTGACCTTGGCTTCTTTCCCAAGCAGGGTGAGGTAGACCAGGGGACTCCGACTTTAGCCTCTCAGAGATTCATCACCAGACGGTGACAAGGTTGTGCAATACTTCCCAGACGGCGACAAGGTTGTGCAACACTTCTGAAGCTCAGTTTCCTCATTGACATGACTGAAGGGATGAGTCCAGATCAAAGGACTTACACTTTCATATGACCTTGTAAAAGATACCTGGTCTCGGGGTAAGGGGCAGCAATGCTTTCCATCTGTCCAGTATGTTCTCTTCCTTTTTTCTTATAAGGGTTTCTCAGGGGGACTGTCCTCCCCAACCCCACTCATACCACCCTAGCCAAAGCAACGGACGGACTACCTATAGCTTAGTGGTCTAGGAGTGATCGTGTGACTTAAGTTGGGCCAATCAGAACACTTCCCTGAGGTTCTTCACACTGTAGCAACTGGGATGACAGGGTACTGTTCTACCTGGGCTCACTGTCAGAGGGTGATTTAAGACAGAAGTTATCAGAAGACCATGACCAAAGGCAGAGGTGAGACTGAGGTCAACGTAAAAAGGAGAACAGGTGATAAGCATGGAATAAATAAGAGTCTGATGAATTGATGACATCATATCAGCTCCTTGATCTAGCCATGCCTGAGGTCTGGCCACCCATTGATCCCAGCCACCCATCCCCACCCGTGAAACAAGATGACGACGATACAAAACACAGGCGCTCTCCTCTTCTCACCCTTCTCCTTTCTTAAGTTGACATGCAGTTTTCATTCCTCCTCTCTGAACAAATCCTGCCTATATAGCCAGGTTCCAAAATCACCCCACCAGACTCAAGCAGGAACCTCGGACAGACAGCAGTTATAAAACGCACAGGCACTGAGAGCAACGCATCGCTCCAGGGCAGTGCTTGTGCATGGTCTAGGCTAATCCTCCGGACAAGGCTGGGAGGTAAGCGAGAGCATAACTGCGTGATGGAAGACAGGAAACTTCAAAAGCTGATTCTGCCGCTTCAGATAGCTGTGTGATGCTGAGCTAGTTTCGTGCCTTCTCGGGGATTACCTTTCCTCCTCTATAAAATGCGATGGTGGTGCCGACCTCAGAGGCTACCATGTGGAATGATGAGGTGAGACAAATGAATGAGCATGGCACGATTTCTGACTAGGAGTGTCTTAATAAATAGATTTTAAAAGAGAGTTTATGTGCCTATATGTCTTATTTCTAAGAATTAGTGTTGGCTCTCAGTAAAAGAGACTACCTGCCTGCCTGTCTGCTGTTCTGCGATGGTTTGCATGTTTCTGCGATGCTGGAAGCCATGCCACTGGTATTTCAAATTACAGCGGGTCATTCACGGTGGGTAGGTTTCCATGGAGCTTCTAGAATAGGAAGAAAGGCCTGGAAATCTTCTAAAATTTAGCCGATAAAAACCAAATACATTCTAAGCACATTGTCCAAATAGAGTGCCGGGACATTAGCATGGAAGGAGGGAAGGCCCTTGGGATCCCCAGTGGCTCCCACACGGGCTCAAACGCATCGCGAACTGTGCCGGGGTGCAGGACGAGACAACCTTTTGTTCTGTTGCACATGGTGTGGCCCTGAGGGCAACTAACAACCACAAAGCCTCAAGGGAGGGAGGACAGCACGACTGCCTCCCAAAGTTCAAAAACTGGTTAACAGCAGCAATTGCCATGGTGACTACTGGGTCTCCAGCGAATGTTGATGTCACCTGGCAGTCAGGTGAGTCCACAAGCCTAGCAGCTGCAGTGGACTGGTTATAGCGCAATCACTAAAGCAAGAAGCCTATTCACGGCACCCAGTGGGACCTAGGCTGCTTCCAGCCTCCTGGAGCATGTTGAAAGTATGAGCCAACACTTTGTAAAGGCGGAATTTGACCCTGAGTCCCATGTCATGGGCTGCTGACTTTACTGGGTGAGGAGGGCAGGGCATGCCCCCTCTGTGCGGGGCTGTCTGGAAAGCTGGATCATTCATGTTGTCTCCCAAAGAGGAATTTTGCAAACTGCTGGCCTGAATAAATATTTTGCTTCCATTGCATTGTGGCTGTGGGGGAGATTTCCATCAAGTGTGGTTTGCAAGACGATTCTCCTCTGCTGTTTACGCTCTGAGATTCCCCACAGCCTCTTCCTGGCAGGCATCTGCATGGGCTGCACTCCTGGGCCATTGGGACCCAAAGGCTCCATCCACTCCAGAGAGAGGCTGGGTCTGCCCAGCCCCTCCATCGAGGGTCTGATTGCGACAATCCATTAGGCAGCTGGACACCAGGCCCCAGGGCCTCCCTACTCCCCAGCTTAACCTTGTCGTCCTTAGCGAGTCCGGGCCAAAGACCGGCAGTCTGTTAGGAGCTTCATTCCCACCAACCAGGGAGGGGTGGGGGTGGGGACTGTAATTAGCTGCGCTGCTCTGGGCCAGGAATTCAGAATTCCTGTGGGCCTAAAGAAGCATCCACATCTATTTCCTCTTTCCAGGGCTGGGCCTCTTGTCCTCTCTAGTCACTGGACTCTTCACTGGAGCTCCAATCTCACAGCAACCTCTTGAGAGAGAACTCATCCACACGGGACCCAAACATGTCATGGCCTTTGGTTACCATGACTGTTACTGTGACCAGTGCCCCATCCACTTGAGGCCTTGTCCCCAGGATGACAAGGCTGCACATGCCCAGGGTTTGAGTATCCTTGGATATTAACAACAGCCTTCCAGCCAAGAGGCCACACTGGGTCTTAAAGAAGAGGCAAGCAGAGGTGGGAGCCTCAGCCTCCTTACTCCCATGGCCCGTCTTCCAAGGAGCAGGTGGGTCAGAAGGATCCGAGTCTGGCGATTAAGACAGAGAGACAGCAAACCGCAGGGCGGGTGAGACTCCAGGCAAAGTTTGTTGGATGGAGTCATAGCCCAGGGAGGAGCTGGACCGCAGGGCCCTGGGTCTGTGCCACTCACCTCACACTGGGACCTCTGGAGGGGAGCAGATGGGTTCTTTCTCCCAATTGTTTTTATCTCCCCAAGGTCACTCTCCCGCAGCTTGTGGATGAGGCTCAGTTCTGGTGGATCCTAGAGTTTCCTCGGCCTTCAGGATCCTGTCTTATGGGTGAGCACTTGAGGTTCCGGAAGGTCTGTGGCTGAGGTTGCAGAGCAGGGTGAGGCAGAGCCTGGAATTGAACTCAAGTCCAGGACCCATCTCATGATGCCACTTTGAACCTACACAGGCCACCCCCACCCACTGAGTTGGGGCTGGGAACGCTTTTGTTTGTGTCTGCATTGGAAGATACTGGTCTCTCTCCCGGTCTTCCAGCAGTTCTGAGATTGGGTGCACACATGAGGCAGGGAGCAGGACCCGGAGGTCTCTCCTTGCCCTGGGAATAGACACACACTAACAAACCACCTAGTCACTGACGACTAGGGCAGCTTCCGGCATGGTGTGGCATGCGCCAGCCTCCCACACTCCCCCCAGTCTCACCCATCACAGAGCTCATTCTCTGCAGGCCTGGGAGGATGGAGAGATCCGATTCCAACCTGGGCTAGAATTCATGTTTGACCCGAGCGACATGCCCGTGTAGCGGTCATCAGGAGAGATCAGTCCCTGGAGAAGGGCATCATGCTTGGTAAAGAAGAGGGGCAGGGGCAAAGGGGAAGGCCCTTGACCGTGTGGATTGACGCAGAGGCTGCAGCAATGAGCTCAAACATAAGAATTGTTATAAGGATGGCACAGGACCAGGTGGTGTTCTGTTCTGTCGTACGTGGGGGTCACTCCGATGGGGGTCGACGCGATGGGACCTCACATCAATAACATGCCTATGAGTGGCCTGGGCCTGGGCTTGATTGTGCTCACCTGTGCGGTGTTGTAGCATCTTTAGAAGGACAGGGTGTCTCTCCGGGGCCTGGCTTGAGATGAGTCAGGTGACTTAATCAGAACCTCAGTGCCAGCTCACCTTGCCCAGACCCAATGCCTTCCTGATTAAACAAGCTTCTCTCATAGCTTCTCCATTCCTGGTAGAACCCAGAGCAGCTAAGTCTGGACCCTGCTCTGCAGAGTGGACTAGCCAGGATCCATGAGCCCCCTTATAAGGGACCCCGGCCGCATTTCCAAAGTACACACCAGTCCCCTGGGCTGTCTACACAGCCCCGGCCAGCCACGGCAGCGATTCTGTCATTTCTTTGCAGGCCAGACTAGGGACCAAGCCAGCAAGGGTCCTAGCCGGCCTCAGTGCCAAGCGTGTCCATGGGGACAAAGGGCTCACTCCAGCTTTGGCCTCACACTCTAATTCTCTTCTTTCCAAATGCTAGCTCTGGCAGGGTGTCTCCGAGGGGGCCAACCAGGGAGAGGGCTCAGGCACTGGGCTCTACTTGGAAATACGGTTTGCAGGCCCCTACCCCTGAGTCCAGCTCAGCCTGGCTTAACCCATAGACCCACATCTGACTGTGGGCCTGATTCTCCTTAGACCCACTGATGGGCTGTGTCCATGCGGGCAGGTGCTGACAGAACAGTACACCCTTCTAGAAGAGCAGCTCCGTGCCACCGGGTTGGGTGGTCAGGCTGGCTACTAGCCCCACTATTGGGCACCTCCTATCTTTGCAAACGGCACACGGAGAATGCCAGTCAAGAAGGACAGACTCCCTCTGGAAGAAGCTTGTGCTTATGGACATGATCTCACCTATCAATTATGGAGGGTGCTGGGGGTTAGTGGTGGGCTGCTAGTGGTTCAAACCCATCAACAGCCCTGTGGGAGAAAGATGAGGCAGTTGGTTCCCTTACAATGTATAGCCTCAGAAACCCAAAGCGACACTTCTACTCAGTCCTCCATGGCTGCTGTAGATCATATCCTGTGTACTTCTACTCAGTCCTCCATAGCTGCTGTAGATCATATCCTGTGTGTGTGTGTGTGTGTGTGTGTGTGTGTGTGTGTGTGTGTGTTACACATGCCCCATTTCACACCCTCACAATAAGAACCCTATGGGGAAGGCTCACTATGTCTACTTTACAGATGCAGAAGCTGAAGCCCAAAGCTTCCGCTGGGACTGGCCACCTGTTTTATCAATGGGCTTCAAGAGATGCTCCTTAGGAGCCCGGGGGTGGGGGTGTGTGACTCACACTGAGTAAGATGTGACACGCTCTCTCCCCAGCAAGCTGCTCCGAAAGTGCTCAGCACACCGCAGGGAGAATGACTCTACCTGACACAGCTTCAGCTGCCTGCAGCCCCGCCCCCAGCACCCACTTGCCTCCCACAAGGTGCCCTCACACTGCATTCTTCCTGGGCCGTGCTGCACCCAGCACACATCCTCCAGGCCAGCACGGCCCCGAGACCTGGGCCAGGCTGCCCGTGACTGTGTGTTCTCACCCTGAAAAGGGCCTGGGTGCCCTGTGACCATGCTTCTCATAGACCCAGCGCCTTTACCAACATGCCCCATGCTAACCTCTGGGGACACAAACGCCACTGGGGACCCCAGCATCCCCCAGCCTGCCTTTACTTGGAGAATCCTTTTCCTAGGGTCTCGCGGAGGTAGCTGTACCATCCCCCAGCCCCCCCAGCCCCTCCCTTTATACCCCTCTGTGGCTTTGCTTGCACACAGACACACCAGTGACATGCCCTGGACGCACTGGAGCAGCTGAGTCCCCCCTTCTGTGCATGTCCCTGGTCCGGCCCAGTGGCTCATGGGCTCTGTCCCTGGTGCAAATTACACAGCACTGGTTCTTTCTGGCACTCCTACCAGAAAGGCCTAATTGACCACTCCTATGTTGGCTTAGGGCCTCCACTGGGGTCCCACAGAACTGTGTTCATTTGCCACTTGGCCCATGTCTGTCTTGGCAGGGTGCAGGGTCCAAGGCTGATTCCTCCCCTTGCCTGCTGGCACTTGACCCAGCCTTGCCCGGGGTGCACACTGGGAGGTGTTGGTGGAATGGGCCCATGAGCCGAAAGAAGGCTCCCATTGGTCGGTGTCTCCGGGAGCTCTGCAGAAAGTTGTCTTGTGGATGTCTCTGCAATGCCACCCAAAGCCAGCTTTAGAGAGACTGGAGATGTGGCCCGGGGTCTGGAGGGATAGGGAAGCTCGGCAGGGGACAGGTGGTACTTCAGGATGCGTACGCGGTCATGGCAAAGGCAGGAACCAAGCCTGGCTTCTGGCAGTCCTCTCTCTCCACAGCACGCAGCCTCCAGAGCTGGTCGAAGAGGCTCTGGGGAATGTGTGCCTGTCTCTCCCAGCAGACACTGATGGGGACACCAATGCCACCAAGAAACAGTCCTCATGCTCGAGGAATTATAGAGAGATGTACCTGAAGACCCGTCCAGGGGCCTGAGAAGAAAAGGGCAGCCTTAGGCCCAGAGTGTGGGTGTGCCGCCCAGGGGGATGGGATCTGTCAGGGAGGACAACTGGGAAGAATGGTCTTGGACGAGACTGTGTGAGAAGAACAAAGCTGCGGATGGGAGAGGAGAGGAAGTGGTGATTCAGTGCAAAGAGAAAGGTGCTAAGACACAGAAACACGAACTGGTATAGCCAGATGGGGAACTACCGAGGCCAAGGAGTGAGGCTGGGGCCCCAAACACAGAAGGGAGCCTGCTATTTGAGGTGAAGCAGTTAGTGAGGACCCCCGAAGAAAGGTCTGAAGAGACAGGTTAGAACAACTGGCCCCCATCTTGTAGGTGGGGTCCCTGAGCCTATAGCCTGCTTCCCCTGCAGTGTCTCCACTCCCAGAGTGTTCGAAGGCAGAGATACCCTGACAACTATCCTACCGACTGCTAGAGTCTGGAACAAACTCCCCAGGGATGCACCAAAATGTCTCTAAGGCACACACATCCTTGCTGCTTAGAGCTGGAGCTGCAGACAGCAAACACTTGACCATGGCAGACACCAGAGCCCGTTGACTTGAGAGCATGCGTGAGTATAGTGCCATTGGAGATAGGTTTTGAAGTCCTAAAGAACACATAAACCAGCCTGACAAGGAATATAGCTAGGATTGCTCCGTAGGAGCAGGGTGGTGAGACTCTGACTCGTTTACTTTGGCACATCACCAGGAAAGGCCAATGCTTGCTAAACTAGAAGGTGAGTTCACTAGAGGAAAACCGGCCTTGAAGTGGACTGATGCAATAGTCACCACTCGGGACTTCAACACAGCCATGGCCATGGAGATGGTCCGGGACAGAGCAGTATTTCCACACACTCTCCGTAGGATCTTCGAGAGTCAAGGCCAGTTCAATGGCAACTAATAACCACAACAATAGCAGGACTATGTCTTACACAGAGGTGTGGAACTTGGTGCAGCAAAACCAGGTATGAGTTGGGAATGAAAGAATTTCTACATCATCCCGGGCTGGGCGCTGCCACTATCGGAAGGTGAAAGAAGGCCCACCTTGGCTGGGCCCTTGCCTACCAGACTGTGCCTAAACCACGGTGGAAGAACCACAGCATCTACTCGAAGCGTCACCAGAATCAGGACTCGACAAAAGTCCGAAAGACAAATGGCAGGAAGCTGGGCAGTGGATGGAGTTCAGGCTCTGTGGCCATCGCTGACGGTGAGAAGAAGAGGAAGAGGCTCGGGCTCTGAGGCTGCCCCACAGCCACCACCAGTCCAGGTGGTTGAGGATTTGCCTTTCCCCCTTCCTCCCAGGGCCACCACCTCTTAGTGACCCTCAGAATCCATGTAAAGACTCAGCCCATCATTGGGGAGGTCAGGGGTGTTGCTATGGAACCTGGCTGACTCTGTAACCCTTCCCTGGTTATCAGCCAAGTGGTCATTTGCCCAAAATGGTCTTCCAGGAAGCTCTGGCCTCTGCAAAAGCCTTCTGCCTGACCTTGGAGCCCTGGGCAGTCCTCTGGCTTGACAGATGTGGAGCCCAGTCCTGGCAAGGGGAAGTGGCTGAGCGAAGGTCACGAGGTAAGCTGGGGCCAGGGTGTGGGAAGACCCAGGGCTCCTCCTCTCTCCCTCACCACCCCGACTTCCGGGAGGTGACTCAGCAAGGCATCGGCCACAGGAAGGAAGTGGAAAGGGAAGCCCAACCTGCTGAATTCCAGGTCACCACTTTGTCAGTGCAAAGCCACCAGCCACCTTGGCCATGAGGCTCTGCATGCTGCCGGTGACCTTCCAGCCCTTCCTGTCCAAGGCCACAGCTGCTGACCGTTTCCGCCAGGGTCAGGCTCACTCGGCCTCTCTGAGGTCTCCTGGGACCTCTCGCTGTTCATCCCTATGGTTCTTTCAGCCGGCTGGGGTCAAGGGCCATCTCTGTAGACTTGGCCAGGGGCCAGGCCAGTGGGCCAAAGGTTCACAAATGAAAAGAGACAAGCTGTACTGAGAGGCTGGGCTTGGGAGTCAGTCTTCAGCTTCCATTTCTTGCTGCCTGTGGGCTCCCCTTGAACTTCCTCTGTGACATGAGGCAATAGTACAGCAGCACCTGTGAAGGGAGAAACCATTGGAGGATGGAAGTCTGCCAGAGAAGGAAATTGGTAGGTTGCACCCTGCCCAAGGTGGACAGTTTTTGAGATATTGAAAATCAAAGCAGTCCCCCCACGTTCTGTCTCTCACAGGTATCCCTGGATCTGCTTCGGGGATTTCTTGGAAGCTTGAAGGAGATGTTGTTGTGATCGTTGTTAGGGTCCATTGGATCTCTTCCTATTGATAGTGACCCTATGCATAGCAGAATGAAATACTGCCCGGGTCTGCGCCATCCTCACAATTGCTCTCTGTGGTGTCAATCTATCTGGTTGAAGGTCTTCCTCTTTTTTTTTTTGCTGTCTCTCTACAAAGTATGATATCCTTCTTCAAGAGTTGATAGTGTAGTGATTTGGGCTACTAACCCCAAGGTCAGCGGTTCAAAACCACCAAACACTCCACTGGAGAAAGATGAGACTTTCTATTCCTGTAACGAGTTAACAGTCTTGGAAACCCATAGGGGCAGTTCTGCCTGTTCTATAGGGTTGCTAAGAGTCAACATTGACTGGAAGGCAGTGAGCTTTTTTCCCTCTCTCTTTTGGTCTCTCCTGACAACATGTCCAAAGTATGTGAGATGAAGTCTCACCATCCTTGCTTCCAAAGAGAATTCTGGCTGTACTTCTTCCACGACAGACATGTTGGTCCTTTTGGCAGACCATGGTACTTTCAGTACTCATTGCCAGGACCGTGTAAAACCTGCCCCCAACCAAGCATTTAATAAATGCTGTCTCTTGTCATCATTAACCTGGCTCCATCTATTTGCCATCTCATTTAACTCTCACAACAACAACACTGCACAGACAGCATGCTCCTCGTTTGCTGGTGAGAAATACGAAGCTCAGTGGAGTGAGTGGACTTGTCAATGTCACACAGCTAATGACCGGATTTCAACCTGGTCTGGTCTGACTTGAGTCCAAGCATAATTCCACCAGGACTGGACCTTCCCCAGCTATTCTGTGGCCATATACCTGCCATTGACAGACCTGCTGCAGGATCATACACATAGGGCCTCTCTCCCAGCTGCCTAGAGCCTAGTCCTGGCTCTGACACTTCTGGGGAGGAAAGTGCCAGGTCTCTGAGTCTCTGCTGTCCCATCTATAGAACGGGCAGCTGGTGTTCCTCCCGCCTTCTTCCAGGAGAGGATGGTAGGTGCTATGTTCATTGGTGACAGGTTCCACTTCCTGTAACTGGAGCTCCTGCTGGGGTTGTGACCCTTCTGGAGTTGTGGACAAAGCGCAGGGATCTAGGAGGGCCAGCCTGAAGCACTGGGCTCAGCCAGCAGAGATCATAGCTCCTCAGGCCCTTAGTCCTGGACTTTCCATCCTCTGAGAGCAAGTTGTAGGAATGGGTGCGGTGAGGTGGGTGGGGGGAGTGAGAGGGGGCATGTGCTTGTCAAGTCTTTGCTTAGTTGTCTGTTGGCTCCATGGGGCTGTGAGGTCTTTCAGGGAAAGGACTGGCTCGGCACAGTCCCTGGATGGACAGGTGTCACCCAATATTCTAGACCTACTGGTCTCCTGAGAGTTCACAAGAGGGACACGTGGCCTTAGCCCTGTGCCCAGCAACACTACCTCCGAGTTCCCCCCCATCTCTGTGAATTCAGTACCCAACATAACTGCGACACTTACTGCCTTGCCTGCCCATAGCTGCCTTTTAGAACCAAACACGAGGATAGAATACCTAGATATACTTCGACTTCTATTATTTCCTGTCTGCTGCTTTGGCTGGATCATAAGTTCCCTTTACCACCACCTCTCTATCAGTGTAAACTACTGTGGTGGCTTGCATGTTGCCATGATGCTGGAAGATACACCACCAGTATTTCAGAAACCACCCATGGAGGGTGCAGTCGAAAGAAAGGCCTGGCACTATACTTCTACAGCTCACCCTGGGGATCACAACCTCATTGATTCACTCACTTCGGATGTGTGTCATTACATGGAGGGGTCAATCATTGGAGAAGGACAACATGTATGTCACGTGCCAAGGGAGGCAAAGGGAGCCTGCAGTGCGAGGGACCGATACAGCGGCCACAGCAGCTGACGCTAACACATAACAGTCCTGAGGCTTCCGCAGCACCGGGCCACACTTGGTTCTGTGCACATGAGGTCGCTGCCAGTCAGCACTGCCTTGATGGCAACTCACAACAACCGCAGCAAGTTCTCTGAAGGCATTCTTCATCTTTGTCACCTCCAAAGCCAGCACAGGGCGCCTCTGGGAGTTGACAGCATCCTGGTGGCATGGTGGTTACACACTGGGATGGTGACAGCCAGGGCAGCAGTTTAAAACCACCAGCCACTCGGTGGGAGATGGGGCTTTCGACTTCCGTAAAGAGTTACCATCTGCAAAACAACGCAGGAGCAGTTCTCCCAGCCCTTCGGGACAGTGGGCATCAGCATCCGTTCCATGGCAGCGAGCATGGCTTTCTCATCGTCCATGGAGCCTGAGGCCTGCCTGGCTGCCCTCCCACCCTCTCAGTACCCCCCGGGCTGGCGTGCGAGTGAGCATGGGCCCCGTGGAACTGCTCAGGAGCAAGCTGTCACATGTGTGTGGAAGTTGCCTCAACTCATCGCTCTCCTGGTCAGCTTTCTGGACTTACTTTGGGGTTCCGGGCTATTTTTCTGGTGAGAAATCTCCATGTACGTGTCCTCCGGCTGCTGTGCACGATGCACTGCGGTGGGGAAGGGGTGGCCCAGGGACCTAACAAAAGCCCCACAGCTGGACAGTGAGAATCTGCTGTGTGCTCTGAACACAGACTGGCTTCGCACACAAGCCCTGCCTCTTGCTGGCTCACGGAGGCTTAGGGAAGGTTGAATGGAAGCCCTCTAGCAGTGTCTGGGGGACAGAGAAGAGTCAAAGACACTAGAACCCAGGCGGTGGTTCCAGCTGCCATGAGTCCCTAGTTCTCGTCTGGGAAAGGAGAACGCGGTCCGCCCAGCAGAGATATGATGGGGTTGCACGGTGATAGCGCGTGGGAGTGACTGGCCTAAGGCAGGGCCAGAATCCATTCTGTAATTCACTGCATGCCTATTCAGCGAGCATCTCCTGGGGGTCAGACATAGTCCAGGCACTGGCTCCCTGAGGAATACACAGACGGTGGGTCGATGTCAGAGGGGGGTGAGTCTATTCAGAAAAGCCAAGCGGGGAAAGGAGAGGGGTGGTCCCATGTGTGTAGGGCTGCGGAAACATGAAGTTCGAAGGCCCTGTGAGAAACAACACAGGCCCGAGGACACGGGGTCTGAGAAGCCCTCGACAGCCATCTCTCAGGGCTGTGGAGGCCATGATCAAACTGGTGACTTTGACTCTGAAACTGGAAGCTACAAGCCGAGGGTTGACCTGATGTTTGTGGCTGGTCAGTCAAATTTAGCTATCCCGTCCCATCAACACGTCATTCAATATGTTGTTGTGGGGTGCCCTGGAGTTGGTGCGGACTCATAGCGACCCTAGGTGCCACAGACGGAAGCACCACCCTGTCATGTGCCATCCTCACAATGGTTCTGATGTTCGAGCTCATTGCTGCAGCCACTGTGTCCATCCCAACTGGTTGAGGGTCCCAGGACCCAGACGCCTAAGTTTATCATGTATATGCTCTTCCCCTTCCACCTCTCTAACGCCACCAGGCCAGGAGGGCCTTCTGATGTTCTACTGAGAACAGGCAGCTCAGGGTCTTGCGGAGAGGCCGTGGTGTAGGCTGGGGATCCTGCTCTGCTCCCTTGATGCACGGGTCACCTCTGGGTCTAGTGCATGGGCCACTAGGTGCTCAGTGATGTTGAGGAAACAGACGGAGTCCCCAGTGGGTGCCACCTCGTCACTTAAGACAGCTCGATCCAGAACTCTAGACTTTCTCTTGACATCTCTCAACCTACTTGCCAGCCCAAAGATGAAATCATTTGTTTTAAGAAAGTCGGTTGCCCTCTTTATCGATGGTTCTTAACCTTTCTAGGTCATATAGCCCTTGGAGAATCTGCGGAAAGCTCTGAGCTGTCTCACCCTCGTCATTCCAGAAGTTCCCCCAGATCCCCGAGAAGTCAGTGAAGAAATCGGCATCAAAGCCAGGGATCCCCCAATCTCTATCTTCAGGTGGTTGTCAGGCAAACTGTTAATGTGTCTTACTGCTGACTGTTAAGGTTGGAGGGTCATGCCTAACCAGAGGTACCTCAGAAGAAAGGCCTGATGATCTCTTTCAAAAGATTAGCCATGGAAAATCCTGTGAGTTACAGCCCTCCTCTAATCCATGTCGGAGAACACGGGCCAGATTCTACTCAGCGAAAGGGGCTCGGGCACTTGTCTGAGTGGAATGAATAAATGGGCGGGAACATGAATGGAGGCCTTATGAATTAAGAGGTGGATTCCAGACAGCGGAAGTGCAGGAGGCGAGCTAGGCAGATGTTTGTAGTCACCTCTGGCTAGCAGGATCCCACTGGTACCCCCCAAAACCTTCAGCAAAGCCACCTGGGAAATAACAGCCTACTTGGCAGACGTCCTTCTGATACCACAACCCTTCTTTTTAAGAGCTCCGTGTCAGACTCTCAGAGTGGCCATCCTTCTCGAAGGCATCACACTCGCCTCTACCTTCTCAGGGACCCGGGACAACATAGAGTCTTTGGAGGCGAGGGTGGGGGTAGATGGGTGCAACAGGATGCATGTGCATTTGGATACATGAATGATCTCTTTTTCTTGTCATTCAGCTGAGCTATCTGAGACCCAGCCTAAGACTGCTCACCCACCCATGCCCCAACACCACCGGTCACTGCCCTCCGGCTGGGACCCAGGCGTCCAGCGGCCCTGTCCGTCTCCATTTTCTGATACACCTCCAGAGAAGCTGGAAGGAGCTTTTAGCTCATTCTTGGTCTCCCTTTTCCCAGGGGTGGCTCGCGGGCATAAGTTGGGGTGAGCGAGGGAGCGCTGCAGTGCCTTGACAGCCTCTGCCCGCAAAGCAGAGCTTCCAAAGGCCCCCGAGGCACTGTCCCTGTGCCTCCCTGGTTCCTCTGCTCCCCTACCTCAGTCCCTGAGCTACGAGCTCCCCAAACGGACCACTTTCATCCTTGACACCATTGCCCACGCTTTACCTGCTACCTGCCTGACACAGAGCCCGGTGCTGCTGGCCCTTCCCTCTGTCCCAGTGTCACCTCCCAGTCCTCCCCTCCTCCAGGGAGCGTCCCATCCTCGGTGAACCCGGGGTCCTTCCGCAGGGACAGTGCTCATTACACTGTACAGATTTCAACTGCCCTTTGGAGTCTCCTGAGGAAAGAGTCCACTTCCCTGGCAAATGGCCCGGTTCGTCACACTGACCGCTGTTTCGGCCGCGGGCCTCACGGCGGGCCCAGGTGTTGGAACCCGTGTGTTGCGCAAGTTTTCATGGCGGTGTCCTTTGGGAAGCAGGTCACCAGGCCTTTCTTCGGAGGCTCCTCTGAGTGAGTTCAAATGATCCACTTCTCAACTCGTCGCCGAAGCGCTTAACCATGTGCACCAACCAAGGACTCTGAGCTTGGCCCTATTTTCCCACCAGCGTCCCGACTGTCGGAGTTGCTCTCCCTTTCTCTTTACAGCGGGGGTGGTCTGCTGCTGTTGAGACCACCCACAGCGTCCCATCCCTCCCTGCTCTCCCGGGGCCCCTAGGGGCTCCTGGCAGGGTGGCACCCGTTTGGGTGGAGTCCAAGCCGAGAGAATGGGCTCTGAGGAGCTGCCCATGTGCACGGAGGCTGTGTCTGTGGTCAAGGCTGCCCTGGTACATGTGCACTTTCTGGGACCAGCCGGTGAGGTCACTGGATGGGAAACCTCCTCCCGCGAATTGTCATAGTAACCATGGCTTTCAGTTTCATGCAAGAGTCCCTGAGAGGAAAAACACACTGACGAGTGGGGGAGGAGTGGTCGGAAGCTGTCAAATGCCTCACAACTCCGTCCTCCCTTGCCCTCGCCTTTGCTTTTGACTGGTTTACACACTCAAGGTGGATGGCATTATGTGTGGGCATCTGAATAGAAGCTGCTCAAAATAGCCACCCAGCTATTTGAGGGAGCAGTTGAATATGCATGAAGCTATTTCAGAAAAGATGTCCCAGGCCCAGCCAATCCAAACCCAATCCTTTTTCCCTTGGAAGCGCCAAGAGAAGCTCAATGGGACCTTTCTTAGGCTTTCCCAGCAGGGTGGGGATTTGTCACAGCCGCAGAAGCTACACCCTAGATCATGTTGTTCTTGCAGCCCCATCAGCTCTGTCTGCAGATCCTGTGGCCACAGAGACTCCTGGCTGGGTGACTCCGCCCTCCAGAATCTTCTGGCATCTGGCAGCCTCCGCCAACTTTGCTACAACCCCCATTTGCCTTGGTCTCTGGGGTCTTAGACTCTCAGTTCCACTTGTCAGTTCATTTCTCCATTCAACACATGGTTCCTGATAGGCAGCGTGTGCCAGGGCGTACCAGGCTCTAGTTGGGGTGCTGGGGATACAAGGATGGCGGAGACGAGCTCATGCGAAGGGAGGAGAGAGACAGGTGAGTAGAAAGATTGTGGCCGCAACATTTGAAAAGTGGGGCCAGGGCTCACCAGAGAGCTGGAGAGGTCAAGGGAAGGAGCCCTAGCTTCACCCTCATGACTCGAGAAAGAGGAGGACTTCGGAGCTGAGCCTTGGGGGGATGAGTGGACAGCTCACGAAGCATGAGAAGGCATGGTAGGGTTCAGGAGAGAGAATGGCTGGGTGGCTGGGGCTGGAGGCTGCAAGGAAGCGAGGAAGAACGGGGGGCTATACTGTGCAGGGTTCCCCTCACCCCCTCACTGTCCTGAGTGTGCACTGGAAGTGCCTTGGAGCCGGGAGCCTGGTTAGATTCTTCTAGGTATCTCCAGAATCCAGTACTAAGGGCCCAGGAGTACCAAGAGGGGAATGATGCCAGGAAAGGGGGGCTCTGGAGGAGACTTCTTGGTTTCAAGTCTGGCCTCTGCCTCTTAATAGCTGTGGCCTTGGGAAAATGATCTAGACTTTCTTTGTCTCTGTTTTCTTATCTGTAAAGTGGAGATAATGATGTTACCTATTAGCCAGAGTGCTCCTTAGAGGCAAGGATGGGGAGACTCCGTCTTGCACACTTCGGGCAGGCTGTCAGGAGAGACCAGTCCCTGGAGAAGGACATTATGTTTGGTAAAGTAGAGGGGCAGTGAAGGAAAGGAAGATGGATCAACAGAGTGACTGCAACAATGGACCGAAGCATAGAAATAATTGTGAGGACGGTGCAGGACCAGGCAGTGTTTCAGTCTGTTGAACATGGGGCTGCTATGGGTCGACCCACATAGATGGCATCTAACAACAACAACAACAACAACATCAACAACAACAACAACAACAGCAACATCTCACAGAAAGAAACCCTGGCGCACCGTTAGGCAAATGTTAAACTGCTAACCACAAGGTGAGTGGTTCAAAGCCTATTAGATGCTCCATAGGAGAAAGATGAGGCTGTCTGCTTCTGGAAGGCTTGATAGCCTCTGATACCCTATATAGGGTCACTGGAAGTTAAAATCAACTCCATGTCAGCAGGCTTGGTTTATCTCACAGATGGTGAGGAATATGTGAATTAATAATATACAGAAGCATAAAAAGGCTTAGAAGTCTGTGGCCCACTGGAAGCACTCAATAGAAGTGTTAGCTCATGTCAGCCTTCTGAAAAGTTTGGATTTTATGTTGACAAATGGAATGCTTTCGCAGACAAGTTTTTCTCTCCAAAATAAAGATAGCATTACCATCGTGATTAATTATAATTATACATTTCCACTGTACAAAAGTAAAGCACTTTAAGCACAAAGAAGGAAGGGAAAGTCACCAAACGGATGACTTTCAGGTCTCCACCGCTACGTTTGGTAGACTTATCTCAATACCCTTTTATAGACACCCCGATGCGTACGCTCGGCAATAGAGAATGTGCAGACCTTTCCTACTCTTTTGACCCCTGTCTTTTTTGGGGGGGATGTGTCATATTTTATTCTGTCATCTTTGTTTACAATTGAAACTCTGGGAATTCAAAATTAACATCCTTGCCCGTAAGCTTCTTATAAACTCCAGAAAAGGTTTCAACCTTGTGTTCTACATTGTTCTACTGGGCTTTGTCCAAATGAACCTTTATAAGGTGCAGCTTGACCCGGATTCTCTTGCCCACAGTTCCACTTGGGAAGACCACGTCTTCAAGGATGGCATCATGCACCGCTGTCTGAGGGCGGCTCCTGGGACGCTTTGGCTTATTCTTCGTACAGCTTTTCCGAGTTGGTTTAGGCAGAATTCTCCTCTGACCTCTGTCTTTATCACACATCAATATGCCAAAAGTTCCTGGGCAGCACATCTGCCCAGGTTAAACTCTCCAGCCCGGTGGCATCGTGGTTGGGCTTCTAACAGTAGGTCAGCAGTCCCAAACTGCCAGGGCTCCTTGGGAGGAAGGTGGGGCTTCCCACTCTTATAAAGAGTTACAATCTGGGGTGCTCCCAGGGGCAGTTCTGTCCTGTAGTCACTAGGAGTTGGCCGTGAGTTTGGTTTGGTTTGGAGCTGGAAGGTTGGTGGTCTGACCACAGAGGAGCCAGTGGAAAGGGTGGGGGATCTGTTCCCGGAAGACAGACGTGGGGACTCCATGGAGCAGTTCTATTCTGCACACCTGGGCTTGCCAAGAATCGGCATCTCCTGGACAACGACTGTCAAGAGCCACGCAACAAGTCAAAACCCTCTCTCTACAACCACAATATAGAGCCGAGAGCTGCATTCTTGTGTAGCTCTTTGATGTTCTTTCAGCAGCTGTTCTCCACAGATGGGGCTCTCGACTGTTTCTCATTACTGTAGTCCCTATTCCAAACAACGCAATGCGGATCATCCTTATTGGCAATGATTAAACAACAGCTAACTTCCATTCGGTATTTACTGCGGGCCCAACTCTTGGCTACACGCCGGATGAGTATTTCTCATTTAAGCTTTACAGCAAGCCTGTGGAGGATGTGTTATTACTATGCCTACTTTACGGACGAGGACGCCACTGCTTAGAGATGCTAAGGCCCTTTCCCAGGATCACACAGCTTAGAGCTAGGTCTCTCTGACCCAAGTCCACACTCCTACCCATTGTACTCTGCCTGAACACTTTCCCAACTCTAGCACACACAAACACACACCACACCGTACCTCATACCACTTTTTCATCATTTCTTTAGGAAACCTGTCTTGAAGTGGATTACTGAGATGAAGGGTGTATAGATTTGAAAATGCCAGTGCCTACTGCTTTGTCTCTTTCCAAAAATATGTATTAATGTATAACCCACTTACAGTACTCAACGGATCTACTTTCCATCTCTCATCTTCCTATGTACCCTCCTTCCTTGAAATAAGCTAGATACACAATTGAAATAAGTTTATCTATATGATTGAAATAAGTTACATACATAATTGAAATAAATTATATATAATTGAAGTCAATTGTATATGTAAGTTAAATAAGTTATATGTACAATTGAAATAAGATATATATATATCCCATATTCTTTGATAGGCATCCTTTGACTTTGTTACTCCTTTTTTTCTTATGCTTATGATCCCTTCTATTTTCTCATTTGCCACTTACCTGTTCGTATCCTCTGTTTTTCTACTTGGGATTCGCCTTTATTTCAGTTAAAGGAGCTCTTGGTGTGTCAGTGCTACTAAGGCTTCATTAACCATACACATGTTGGAAATACTTCCCTAGGGTATCATTTTCAACCTAGATTATTGTGGGGGGTTTACCTATGGCTTTTGCTAGAATTTTTTTTCTTCTTCTAGAGTTTCTGAATTTAGTCTTCTATTAATCGGGTATTTTCCATCTTAATATAATAAAACATATCCTTTCATTGCTCTCTCTTCTAGTATTTATGGTTTCATGTTTTGGATCACCCTGGAAATTATTCTGATATAAGGCCTAGGCTATGGATTTATTTGTTCTTTGTGTTCTGTCCCAAATTGCTAGCCAGTTGACTTATCACATGTTGGGGCACCTGTCTTTCTATCTCTATATCTCTATAACTGCTATGCTTTCACATACTAAATTCTTATGTACACATGTCATTACTTCCGCTTCTCTGCTCAGTCCACTGAGGCACAGGTCTATCCTTCAATCAGAAATTAACTTCTCTGGGCTACCTTTCCAACAACACCAACTTGGTCATCCTTGGGGTTTTGATTGGGATCTCATTTATCCTATGTTGTTTGTCATTTGGTGCCAATCAGTTCCAACCCATAGTGACTCAAGATACAACAGAAGGAAACACTGCCTGGTTGATATGCTTGAGCCCATCATTGTAGCCATTGTGTTGAACCACCTTGCCAAGGGTCTTCCTCTTTTTCATTGCCCCTCTACTTTAGCAAGCATGATGTCCTTTCCAGGGACTGGTCTCTCCTCAGAACAGGTCCACAATATGTGGAATGAAGTCTTGCCATCCTTGCTTCCAGGGAGCATTCTGGGTGCATTTCTTCCAAGATAGATTTGTTGGTTCTTCTTGACAGTCCGTGGTACTTTCAATATTCTTTGCCAGCCCCACAATCCAAATGCATCCATTCCTCTTCTGTCCTTGTCATCCTTATTCAATCCATGTCCATCTTTCATATGCAGATGAGGTGACTGAAAATATCATGGCTTAGGTCATGTACACCTTTCATGTTAAATGGAGAAAAGACATAAGTTATCAAGGATAACTCCACAATAACTCCACAAGCCCGCCTCCTGTTCAAAAGAGCTCTGTGGACCAGGAAGCCCACTGTTCTGTCTCGTGCTCTGACTCCTAGTTCTGCTGGCAGTAAAATTCTTCCCCCCCCCTCCTGAGATGGCTTGTTATTACTATAAAGTAGGCATAGTAATAACACATCCTCCACAGGCTTGCTGTAAAGCTTAAATGAGAAATACTCTTGCTTGGATCTACAATCAATTCTCATAGAATCAGCAGTCAAGAGATCAAATGACGCATTGCATTGGGCAAATCTGCTTCATGAAACCTTTCAAAATGTTGAAAAGCAAGAATGTGACTTTGAAGGAATAAGGTGCACCTGACCAAGCCATTTAACCTACAGACACCTTCTTAAGTGTGTGAATGCTTAAGGAAAACCAAAGAATAATTATGTCTTTGAATTATGATATTAGTGGAGAATATTGAAAACACCATGGACTGTCAGAAGAACAAACCAATCTTTCTTGGAAGAAGTACAGCCAGAATGTCTCTTAGACGCGAGGCTGGTTGTTGAATGTATTGGACATGTTATCAGAAGGGATCAATCCCTGGAAAAGGACATCATGGCTGATGAAGCAGAGGATCAGTGAAAAAGAGAAAGATCTTCACTGAGATGAACTGACACCCTGACTGCAAAACGGGTTCAAACATAATGACGATCGGGAGGATGACCCAGGACTAGGCAGTGTGTCTCCTGTTGTATGTAGAGTCACTGCGGTGTGGTGGATTGTTTAACATGGCTCTTCTATCCATAGCCACGGAGCCCTGGTGGTATAGTGGCTACACGTTGGGCTGCCATCTGCAAGGTCAGCAGTTTGAGATTACCATCCGCTCCTTGGGAGAAAGATGGGGCTTTCAACACCTGTAAAGAGTTACAGTCTCAGAAGCTCAAAGGGGCAGTTCTGCCCTTTCCTACGGGGTCTCTATGAGTTGCCATCAACTCTATGGGAGTGAGTGAGTGAGTGAGTCATAGCTGGTTACTCCCATCAAATTATCTTCATTTTCCTGATGGGTCCCGGTACGAAGATGGGGTGGATACTGATTGGGTTCTATGATTCACCTGTGAGTGATTGTTAGCAGGGTTAACTGTGATTGCCATCCGGTTATGTATGAAATGAGCCATCTCAGGAGGGGGGGGGAGAATTTTACTGCCAGCAGAACTAGGAGTCAGAGCACGAGACAGAACAGTGGACTTCCTGGTCCACAGAGCTCTTTTGAACAGGAGGCTGGCTTGTGGAGTGGTGTGCCTTTGGGCACTTACTTGGAAGAGCTGAATTTGCTGACCCACAGGGCTGGAGTTCTATGAAGTTGGAGCTCTATGAAACTTTGGGCTGAGGCTTATGGTAGATTGGCGTGCCCTTATTGGCAGCCCTAAAAGAGTTTTATAACACGCATGAGCAGGGTAGAGGGCAGGCTGAGAGGCCAAGGGCCTCCCTGTGGGCTTGGCAGAGACTGTCCTGACTGCACAACTCTACCTTCTGCATTTCCCCCCTGAATTTGTAACCTGTTAACTTCCCTACTAAGCCCCATAATTAGGGCTATTATCTTTGAGTTCTGTGTGGCTGCTTCCAGGAATGGTCGACTCCAGCCACAGAAGTCAAACTCCAGAAGAAGAGTGGCTGGTGTTGGCATCGAGTTCAGAAAGACGGGAGGGGGAGGCATAGCTGACCCCTGCTTCATGGCAATCAGACGTGGGAGCCAGAGGAGGTCACATGTGGCCCCCACAACATTTTTTATAGTTGCTACGAGTCAGAGCCAACTCAATGGGACCCAACAACAAGGTTTATTCTTTAAAAAGAATTTTTCAGGTTTATTCTTAGATTTATGCTTTTATTTCTTTGAAGATGAAGGTGCTTTGTAAATTTTATTTATTTATTTCATTATGAATGTAGTCTCTCCCCC
>NW_022111357.1:1617031-1628423 GCF_000313985.2 Echinops telfairi | reverse complement strand
TAGGATAAAAGGCCTGGTGATCTATTCCCTCAAATTAGCCAATTTAAGCCCTATGGACCACAGTGGGTCAATCCACAATTCATCATGGGGATGGCATGAGACTGGAAAGGGTTTCATTCCATTATATGTGGGGCAGCCATGGGTCAGGGCCCATTTCACTGCAGTAAACAACAACAAATAAACGTGTCACGACACAGATAACTAAGTACCGGGGAGCCGCGGCAGGGGCAGTGAGCAGGCTGTGGTGTGTGATGCCAGTGCTCTTCCTGGGAAGTGAGGGTTGGGAGAGTGCCACCTCCCTGGTTGTGAGCTCCCCCAGGAAACCCCAAGATTAACATTTGGATTCCTGCAGTAGTAGCCACCACCTCAGGCTTAGCAGCGGATTTTGAAAAATAAGACATGACTAATGCTTGGGAATAAAATCTACTTATTTATTTCCAGGAGATAATCTTGCAATTATTATTATTATTATTTTTTGCAATTATTATTTTTATTGTTGAGTTACTGTGTTAAGAATTTTGAACTTCGAAAAAGAGTAAAAATAAATTGGTACCTCGTTATTCTTGGTTTTTCTTGGTTCTGAGGCAGGCTTGGTTCTGTGGGCTAAGGGGAGACTCTCTGTCTTTTAAAGCAAGTCTCCCATGGTAGATTTGTCCTTTAGAAAGAGATCGGTTGGTTATAAATATTCTCAGAAAAGGTAAAAAAAGTTCAAAGTATTTCCACCTGGGGAAAACAATACCAAGCAAGGCCACACTGAGCAGAAGGATGGGAACCTGGCTGGGCTGCTTCTCTAAAGGGTGCTGACGTATTCAGTGCTGCTCACCTTCCCAACGCGATCGCTGAAGTCACAGTGGGTGCATAAGCAAATGTGGTGAAGAAAGCTGATGGTGCCCGAATATTACAAGATATAGTGTTTAGGGTCTTAAAGGCTTGAAGTTAAACAAGTGGCCATCTAGCAGGGAAGTAACAAAGCTCACATGGAAGAAGCACACCAGCTTGTGAGATCATAAGGTGTCGATGGGATCAGATATCAGGCATCAGAGGACCCAAAACAAACAATCATATCAATGTGAACGCGGGGGGGTCAGAGTGGAGACCCAGAGCCCATCTGTAGATAATTGGACATCCCCTCACAGAAGCATCACAAGGAAAGGCTGAATCAGCCAGGGTGCAGTATAGCACTGAGGAAACACACAACATTCCTCTTTTTCTTTCCCTCACCCCTGCCCCCCGCCCCTATCATGATCCGAGTTTTACCTTACAAATCTGGCTAGACCGGAGTATGTACACTGGTACCGATAAGAACTCTCAACATACGGAATCCAGGATAGATAAACCCCTCAGGAACAATAATAGGAGTAGCGATACCATGAGGGTAGGGGGAAGGTGGGGGGAGAAAGGGGGGAACCGATTTCAATGATCTATGTATAACAGCCCCCCACCCGGGGCCGAACAACAGAAACGTGGGGGAAAGGAGACAGCAGTTGGTATAAGATCTGAAAAAAAATTTTTTTTTAATTTATCAAGGATTAAGATGGGTAGGAGGAGGGGAGGGAGGGAAAAAAGAGGAGCTGATATCAAGGGCTCAAGTAGAAAGAAAATGTTTTGAAAATGATGATGGCAACATATGTACAAAGGTGATTGATACAATTGATGTATGAGTTATTATAAGAGCTGTAAGAACCCCCAATATGATTTATGAATAAAATAATAAGGGGTGCTGATGAAAGGACAAGCCCATGCTCACATTCAGGCCCTACCACTGACCTGCTGAGAGACTCTGAGCACACGATTTCCCTCTCCCAACCTCATTCCCTTGTCCATAAATGGGCACTCCATCACCTCATTCACAGGGCTGTTGGTAAAGGGACGAAGATAGAGTGCGAAGGTGAGCCTCCAGCAGGCTGTGTACACACACCTGGGACACTGCAGACACCCTGCGGCTCGGCTGCACACCCACCAGCCAGCAATTTCTCAGGCACCGCTCTCAGCTGGTTCAGCTCAAATCAGAGCCCGTTCTGTAAAAACACAGCCCTGTCCAGAGAAGCAACCGCCGTGTGTTTGGTGGGTCACCGGCCTGCCAGGCCCAGCCTGCCGGGCCGTGAACATCAACAAGGCCCCTTCCTGGGGAGAGAAGGAACAGGGCCCCGGCTTGTTCTCCGACAGCAGAGTGCTGGCGGCCATAAGGCACATTTTAAGGCGGGACGCTTCTTCCTGCCCCATTGGTAGCTGTCTACATAAGGCGTCCATTATGTGCAGACCCCAAGGCCATCAAGCCTGGCCTGAACAGACAGGCTAAAATTAGCGGGCAATGTGCACCCGCCAGAGACACAGAAGATTCGCAGCTTAGATAGATGACTCCTGCTGCCAGGCCAGGCGTGGCCAGCAGGGGCGGGGTGGTGGTAGTCAGGGGGAGAAGGTCTACGAACCACCCGTCCCAGAGGCCTGGCCACACCCGGCTGGCGCTACAAGGGAGCAGGAGGAGGGTAAGCATGTAGATCTGCTGTCGGGTGTCGCGATGCTTCCAACTCACAGCCACCCTCTGTGCAAGGGAATGAAATGCTGCTGCCTGTCCCCGCACCATCCCCACAATTGTGAGTTTGAGCCCATTGTTGTCCCTTAACCAACAGCCCTGCGAAAGCGGTGACAGGCTTCCCGCTTTACGGACAAGGGACCGAGGCTGAGGCGGGCAGTCATTTGCTGGGCCTGTGTCAATTCATCGCATCGAGGGTCTTTCTCTCTCTCGCTGGCTTCCCACCTTGCTAAGCAGGGCGTCTTTTTCCAGGGACTGGTCTCTCCTGAGAGGGCTTTCTACTCTCATTAAGAGTGCCAATCTCAGACACTCACAGGTGAGGTTCTACCCTGTCCTGTGGGGTCGATATGAGTCAGCTTTGACACGATGGCAGTGAGTTTGGTGTGGCTTGGGGTCTCTGCTGATAGTACACCCAAAGCACTTGTTGCTATTGAGTTGATTCTAACTCACAGGGATCCTACAGGACAGCGTAGGCCTCTCCCATAACGTTTCCAAGGCTGCGATTTTTATGGAAGCAGGCTGCCTCAAAAAAGTTGGTGGACAGTGGAATTAAAACATAATGGATCCCGCCCCCCACCCCGGAAACACGTGTGAAGTCCCTTGAATATGAAGATGAGGCAAAAAGTCTTGCTACAAATCACGGAAACCTTTATGAACCCAAACCATCAGAAGATGAAGCGGTTGATTCTCGACACCCCCTCCACCTGCCAAGGGCAGCGTTTCCGTCTCTCCAGCCCTTTCCTGAAGGGTGTTGTGCTCTCGGCTCGACACCACGTGAAAAGGGAAGTGTGCATTTCCTGGAGGGACTCAAACCATGTTCCTTTTAAATGTGCTTTGAGTTTGGGGACGAACAAGAGGCCTAAGGGGCTAGATCAGAGTGGTGGGGTCGACAGGTGAGATGTCCCATGAAATTCTCATAGGGCAGCCCTTGCTACCCCAGAAGAATGAGCCAAGCATAATGCCATGATGGAAAAAATTTCCATGGTGCAGTTTTCCTGGTCTTTTTCTCACCAATATAGTTTTCAGTTTTCATAAAACTCATTCGCAATAAGCCCCATGTGACACTGTGTCCTTTGGGGGGGGGGGATCAATTAATATTATCCCCTGGAAGTCCCACCCTGACAGTCCCAAAAAACAGTTGTCAAGACCTTCTGAGCTGATCTCTCTTGCCTTGTATTTAACTGGCCCAGTGGATTCCCTGAATTTAGAGGGCATGTCAAAAATAGATTTGATACATTCAGTACCAATAAGTGCCAATCATAGGAGTTGTGAAATGACATCTAGGACATCATACATGAATAAAATAAAAGATCGTTAAAATGAAAAACAATAAAATCCCCCAAAGGAATGTTAGAAGAGACTCTGAAACGTATTCTTCAGTGGAGAGCAGCTAAAATGAACTGAAGAAATGAAGTAGAAGAGCTGACTAGATGATTTCAAAGGGCGACTTGAGGTGACAAGTATTACAATGAAATGTGCAGAGACCTGCAGCTAGAAATCAAACTGGAAAAGCACACTTAGCATTTTTTTTTCAAGCTGGATTAACTGGGAGGGAAAAAAGTCAAGCCTTGGATTTCAATATTGAAGGATTCTGTAGGCAAAGTATGTGTGTAAGTCTGGGTAAACTAGGGAAACAAATCCACAGAAACGCATATGGATAAGAGAGTTTTATATAAAGGGTAAGCATACATTAAGAAAGCATCCCAACCCAGTGCTGTCCAAGCCCATAAGTCCAACATTACCCCATATGTCCAACACCGATCTGCAAAGTCCCCCTCAGTCTCACGCAATGATGCTGACTGCAGGAGGAAAACCAAATCAGGGAGCATGTAAGCATTTCAGCGCTGGCAGGGGTCTCCACGCAGCTGCTCCAGCACCCAGGACTGCATCAGGGTAGGCCCATGTGGCTTTTCTTTGGGGATGTCTTGCAGGAAGTGAGCCTTGCCAGCTGAAGCAGGGAACTGGCTAAGGCAGCTGCACCCTGGTCTGACCATCAGAGAGCAAGAGACCCGAGAACTAGAAGGGCGAGGTTGAGCAAGCCATTTATCTCTCTGCCCTTCAATTAATCCCACATGTGTTTATCAGCCAGGTTGGCACAATAAACCTTAACTATCTTAGTATTGAACAGCAAAAAGTCTACACACACACACACACACACACACACACACACACACAAAGATGGAAAGAATACATACTTGTACCCAAAAGAACTGGGCAATGTGCAACCACTTCAGAGTGCAGTGTATGATCAAGAGCTCATGTTATTATAGGAAGAAGTGCAAGCACTGAAGACATTTGGTGAAAAATAAGACTAGAAACGGACGGAATACAAATCACCATGTTTTGACAGATGAGTGCATTTCTGGGATTGACGGAAAGAGATCCATCTCTGCGCCCCTTCCAAACAAAGATGCTTCACTAGAATGTGGAACGTTTCCAACAACATCAATAGTAGCATCCACAAGTAAAATTTTGCTGGAAGTAACTTCAAAAACGATTGTAGCAGTTCTGTCAGAAATTCAAGGTACGGACAGCACTGAGAAAAGTGATCATTCCAGGCCACTCAATTGTGCTCACCTGGAGTGTGTGCACAGCCCAAGAGGCAGTCATTTGAATGGAACAAGGAGATTCTTCCTGGTTTAAAATGAGGAAAAGCATGACTCGGGATTACGCTACCCTTTCACCACAGGTATTCAGTCTTGCTGAGCAGATTCGCCAAGGAGCTGAATTCTATGGTGAACAGCACTGCAAAAGACCCACAGCAAAGGATTTCTTTAAAGTGTTAACAAGCAAGGGTGTCACTCTGAGGATAAGGCACACCGGATGTGTGGTCTTTTTAACCACCCCCTATACAGGGGAAAGCTGGACACTGAACCAGGAAGCCCGAAAAAGAATGGAAGCCTTTCGAGGATGATGCTGGCAAAGAAGATGTGATGTGTCATGGAATTCTGGAAGAATGAACAAACTTGTCTTGGAATAAACACCTCCAGAATGCTTCTTAGAAGCATGGCTAGCTAGACGCCATCCCTCATTTGGTCATGTGACCAGGAGGGACCAATCCCTAGGGATTGGTAAAGTAGAGGATCCATGCAAAAGAGGAAGGTTCTTGACAGAGTGCCTGCAACGATGGGTGGACACACAGCATAGGACACAGAGTTATGTCCTGGCACTATGATTTGGAATCAGCTCAAGAGCACCTAACAACGACAACAACAATCTTTATGAGAGTAGGTCACCACGAATTTTCTTCTGTGTGGCTGCTTGTGGGTTCGAACCATGGCCTTGTAGGGATCAGTGGGGCACTTAACCACTGCACCACCAGGCACCTGAGGTGGCACACCTCGTTTCATCACAGGATGAAATGGGCTGACTTTGGGGTGTGGCTCTCAGGTGGCATCTGAGATGAAGGGACTGGATGCTGAGATTCCTTGAATGCTTTGCTGTGATGGGAGTTCTGCTGGGCACAGAACACGCACACCTGTGACGGCCACCCAACATATCAGGGTGTTCCTAACAGCGACGCTTCTGCCCTCTCCTGCGCTGCACCCCTCCGATAAATTCCTATCGATCCTTCCAGTGCCGGTTCATGCTCCCTGTCCACTGCCATCCGTCTATGTCAGTGTGCAGTGGCCCAACAGGACAGGGTAGAACTGCCCCTGTGAGTCTCTGAGAATGTCACTGTATATGGGGGCAGAAAGGCCCAGCTTTCTCCCAGGGGCGTGGGGGTGGGGCAGCTGGTGGTTTCAAACCGTTGACCTTGCGGATTGCAGCCCAATGCTTAACCCACTATACCACCAGTGCCTCTGCAGCTACGCTTTTCCACAGCACATTGGTATTCCTTTGCGCACGTATCCATTCTGCAGAGCAGATGCTCTTATTTTTGTCCGTAACTCCTACTGGTGCCTGGACAGAAAACTGCTGAATCGAATTTCTCAAGAAAAAGTCGTTAATTGGTCTTTCTGCCTATTGGGGCACATGCGCTAACTGTGTAGGCCCAGTACCTTTGAAGGACACACGCCCAGACTCATGTAGGCTCCCACTGCGCAGCTGCAGCTGCTTGCTGTGACCCAGAGACTGAGCTGGCAGAGGAGCGCAGACTGCCAGGCCACCTGACTAGCACTGCCATCCCTTGTGATTGCATTTGATTCCGGGACCAGCTTGGAGGAAGGTATCCCACTCCCTAATCACATGGAAGTCCTGGGGGGTGGGGGGGCTCTGATCAGCTCCCCTGCTCCCCAAGGGAGTGACAGGGCAGCTGGGGAAGTCCAATTCTCTCTGCTCCTCAGCGGACTCTACTCCCCTGGGCATGAGAGAGAGCAGAGCGCTTTGAATTTCGCCAGGAGAGGAGGCTGTACAGCGATGCGTCCTTAAAGGGTGGCTGCCTGTGGCCCACTGCTCCGGGTATGGCAGGGCCTTGCACTTGCTCTGGATGCCACCTGGGGGGCGGGCACCCATGAGTGGTTTCCATTGCCATCCAGGTTCCCATCATGTCTGTGCACACCACTGAGTGATGTAAAACTCATCACCATCAGCGCCATTTCCAGAGCTGTATGTCTGTGCCTGAGGGCCAGAGGAGGGAGCAGACGAAGACCCCGTGACTGCTGGAAAGTCCCGCAGCCCTGCTCCTGGCTGGGCCCCCTGAAGGAGGTGTGGAAGCCCCCCATGTCCCCCAAGCACCTGTGACCTGTGACCTCTGGCTGGGGGATCTGAAGCCCTGCAGTGGCTCCTGGAGGGGAGGGCTGGAGACTCTCAGACTACAGTCCTGTCAACAAGGGGCCTCCCATCCAGGTGCCGCAGGTTCAACGCCATCGCCTCCTTTCAGCCCTCAGGAGAGTGCAGGCCTCCACCTGGTGCTTGCTGCCCAGAGGCGTCTCTCAGCTCCACGGAGCTGATCAGCGCCCTCTCTGATCCCTGCGGGTCCAGCCTGAGCCTGCTCCTTGGTGTGGCGGCCCAAGTCCTGCTGCCATCCTGCAACCTCAGTCCGACCCACTCCTCCTTTTGAGCTTGATGTCTCAGCCACTCTACCTTGGCACCTGCTGGCAGCCTAGTATGCCCTGTGCTGTTGTGTGTTTAACACCTGGAGTACTTCTGCCCATCCTACAAAGCCCAGTTCCCATGGCACCTTCAAGGCTACATTGTCCCTGAATCACCTCCACACCCAGACTAGATAGAGAGACCCCCCCTGCTTTCCAGGGGTTTGCTGGACTGGGCTATTTGCATGCCTTCCTCCTCCAGCAGACTGGGACCTTCGAGAGGGCGATGGCATGGTTTGCTCCTCTCTGGGTCTCGGTGCCCAGCTCAGAGAATAAGGTAGATCAGGCACCTAAGTAGGCGCCGACGGCTGGCCGGCCCTCAGTTTCCCTATGTAACATCTCATCCTCATGGGTCCCTGTGGCTCACTCTGGACTGGCTGAGCCTGATCTTGGGGACGGTGCAGACACAAGCTGTGTTTCGTTGCAAGGTGGATGGGCTCCCCATGAGCTGAGCAGGTGCTGACCCAGTGATGGCTGGCTGGTGGCCTGGGGAGCTCTGAGACAAGGATATAGGGGAACAGGAGGAGGTGGGGGAACTGAGGCTGGAAAGGGGCAGGGGTGGGTCACAGAGAGCTCGCTCCAGTCCAGTCAGCTTCCTCCTAGTCCTCAGCTTCCCACTCTTCCTAGTTCCCAGCATGCCTTGCACCTGTACCAGGCAAACCACATCCTGTGCTCAAGAGCTTCCTAGGCCAGGTATCCAGGCCAAGGACTCTCAGGTGCGGGAAGAGACTCTCAGGCCCCTCCTTCAATTACTCCGAGGCAGTCAGCAGCCCTTTCCCCTGGAGACCAGGTGGGTTGGGTGCTTGGGGGTGGCACTGAGCCCAGCCAAACTCAGGCCAGGAGGCAGGTCTGGGATAGGGTGTTGACCCATTCTGAGTTCACTGCTCAACCTGGTGTCTGCTCGGAACCTTCAGAGATCGGCATTATGGTGGGGGAAGCCTCAAACCTGGACAACAGTCTCCTGCCCACCTCCCACCCACCTGCCTCCCCACTTAGGTTTCAGCTCCTCCTCAGTTTCTCCCAGCCTGCCTGGCCTGCTGCCCAGGAGCTCTGCGCCCGGCACTCCCTTCTGCATGAAAGAGGCTCACTGACAGGGTAGCCTGGTCTCCTATACGGCTGTGCCCCTCACCAAACTTGCGTTCTCTGCTTAGTCCTGCCCATGATCACAGCCCGTTGGCAGCCTCTGCCCTTCCCCTCTTGGCACCAGCAGCCTCTAGTGATCATGATGTGCTGCCCAGCCCTGAGCTGGTAGTGGCCAGTGTTTGACCTGAGTTAGACCTCAAACAGACTTTGCTAGAAGGGACCCAGGCTCCTCCCCCGCATGCACACATCCACAGACATGGCCATACAGAGCCAGCTCTGGCTCTCCCTGGCTGTGAGTTCTCAGAGCAATCAGGCAGGAGACAGCCCCCCCGTCCCATGGCCTTGGCTGGCTCGAGGCCTGCCCAGCTCACTGTGCCCTGCTCTCTCACTGTGCAGACAGAGAAACAGACATCCAGAAAGGAAGGTGCCGGCTGGAGATTTTCCGAAGGGCAGAGGTGGGGTCAGGACCATTTTCCTGGCATGCTGCCCAGGACTCTTGCCCTCACCATGTAGTACTGTGTGCAGAAAGTCCAGTTACAGAGCCATGGGTGTTTGGGTGGCTTTTCCAAGATGTTTGAGAGGGGTGGTGGGTGGTGGTGGGGCTCCATCCTCCAGCCCAAGGCCTAGGCCCTCCCATGTTCCAAAGAAAACATGCCCAGGGGCCTTTGAGCTGTGCTGAAATTACTTCCTGTCCAGGTGTGGGGAAGAGATGAGGCAGCTTACCTGCCAAAAGCCAGCTGTGGTCTCATGGTCAAGACGTGTCAGAGATGTCTAAGAGCGTGGCGGGCTGTGCTGGAGCGAGGCCTGTGGGAAGGAAAGAAAGTGAGAATATCATTCTCCCACCATCTGTCAGCTTGCACTTGAGTGTGAAACCTGAATCCCCAACTGGTGAGCACAGGCTTGCTCATTGTGGCCTCACAGCCGAGCCCCAGCTACTGCCCCTTCCCCAACATATGCACCACAGAGTCAAGCCCATGTCGTGTTCCCCCTGCGGATACAACCATAGTCTCATAACCCAGCTAAGAGCTGCGCCACGTCATCGGCCCCTGTGGAACCCCTTGGCATTCTTTCAAGAACTCCCTAGAGGAACTCCCTCAAGGGACCTGGGTGGTTCAATGGTTAAGGGCTCAGCTGTTTAACTGAAGGTGAGTGGTTCAAATCTACTTAGCAGCTCTAAGAGAGAGAGAGAGACCCAGGGATCTGCTCTGGCAAAGATTACAGCATCAGAAATGGACTGAGAATTGGCTTGAGGCCACTTAAGGAGGACAAGAGCATAGTTCTTTGTATTTCACTCATTCTTTCTTTCATTATTCGTTCATCCACACCTCATGTAGTTCACAATCATTCGAGGGAAGTTTTTACATGTTGGGGTCAGATCTATGGAGATGAATTCATTGAGAGTGGCAGGTCACTCTACACTACAAGTGCCCTGTAGACCCAGGGCACACTCCAAAGGCTCCTGATTCCCAGCCTGCTGAGCTTCCTTCCTCCTCCGAGCGAGCTCTGTGCCAAACATCAGGGAAAGCATTTTAGATGGACCACACTGGGTGGTATAGGCTTCCCAGTCATTTTCAGCAGATAGACACCTTTAAAAAAATCATTTTATTAGGGGCTCGTACAACTCTTATCACATTCCACACATCAATTGAATCAGGCATGTTTGTACATATGTTGCCCTCATTCTCTTCTAGACATTTACTTTCTATTGAGCCCTTGGTACCAGCTCTTTTTTTTTCTCCCCCTTCCCCCACACCCTCATAACCCCCCGGTAGATTGTACATTGCTATTATTTTCATTTCTCACACTGACCGCTGTCTCCCTTCCCCCATGTTTTCTGCTGTTCTTCTCCCTGTAGAGGGGTGTATGGTTATGTGTCGATCATTGTGATCGGTTCCCCCTTTCTCCCTTCTGCTCCCCCTCTTCCCCCTACCCTTCCGGGATCACCAGTCCCACTCCTGGATTCTGTGTGTCGTGAGCTCCCATCCCTTTCTATACCTGTGCACATGTTCCAGTCTAGTCTGAACTGGGAAGCAGCACTGGGGTCATGACAGTGGGGGGTGAGGAAGCCACAAGGACCCAGAGGAAGACACCTTTTTAGATAACCATATTTTCAAAAAATGACAACTGTCACACTGAGTATCTTTTCATTAAGAAGATACACAAAACAATGCAATAAGGAACTTAATACTTTCAATTGTATTTTAGTAATAACAGCAGCACACACAGTTTCATTGGAAATATCATCACATGCATTTCAATGCCCCATTGAGATGTGTTATTTGTGTTTCCTGGGCTTAAGACTTTGCCTCCCTTGGAGGTCTAGTCATCAGTCATTCAATAATGCTTATGCAGCATGTCTGAGATACCTGGTCCTGTGACCAGCAGGTTGGGGATCTTGGTATAAAACAAGGGTTCTGCAGTGGGGCGTGCTTAAACTCAGGCTCAGCTCAGATTGGATGTGTGCACTTGGTTAGGCCATTTGATCAGGGTCCCTTGTGAGTAAAATGGGGAGGATAATGCTGACAACGGCAAGTTGTTGTAGAGATTAAATTAAATGAGAGAGCGGAACACACCCATGCCAGGTGTTTGTCAGGGTTAGGCCCACAGCAGAAGCTCAATAATGGGCTCCAGAGGATTATCATTAGTACCTATATTACCATAACCATCATTCACTCTCATTCCCGCCCTCACCAATATCTCCATCAACATCATCACCGACACCACCACCACCACCACCACCACC
>NW_022111357.1:1611190-1616442 GCF_000313985.2 Echinops telfairi | reverse complement strand
TAGAACCGATAACAAACCTCAAAATAAAGCAGAAAATATTAAAAGCTAGCTGGATCATAAAGGAGAGCTAATGCTCTGATGCTAAATGTTACCCTAACTGCATCTGCAGCAATCCACTTTACCCTGCAGAATATCAGCACAGCTATCTGCATCGCTGGTCCGTGGACAGAGGGGGTTGGCCAGGGGCTTAATCCATGTGTATTCCCCCTTCAGTTAAAAAAAAATGCTGAAACAGCTTAAAGTAGGTCCAAAGGGAGATCACATATAACATATTCCATTTTGACCTAATTATGTCTATCATAATCGACTTTATAAAGCTCTCTGTCTGATAACAGGGTTATTCACGTCCTTCAACTATGATCAGAGGGGATTCACTGGAGGCTTAATCCATATGTAGACCCTGTAAATGGATTTTGGGCTTTCACTGTCAGTCATAGCCTTCTGCAAGCCAGAACCCCACAATTTAAACTCTGGTACCATTCCTTCCTTTGGCTTTGGATGATATAATTTACAATCCTTGGATCATGGGTATTGGTGTGCTTCTTCCATGTGGATTTAGTTGACATCTCACTTACATGGCTGTTTGCTGGAAAACAGGCCTTTAAGACCCCAAACACTATTCGATTGCTGGGACTCATCTACTTTCCTCACCACACTTTGCTGTAGCACCCATATCTTCTGTGTTTGCTTCATCAAGGAGAGTATTGAACAGGACCGTGGCGTAGGGACTAATTGTTCTTAGATTAGATCTAGGATTAAGTGAGAGCCCAAAATCCATGCCTGGATCTTTATATCCGCCTCTGTCTCCCCTCAGATTTCTTGTCTGCTGTCTCCATGGGTGCTGATTACGGGTCCACAAAAAATGAAATCCTCAACGACTTCCATCTATTGATCCAGTTGTAAGGATTTTTTTTTACATTGAGTTGTAATCCGTACTGAAGACCGTAGTGTTCAATGTTCATCATTAAGGAATTTAATTTTACTTGGGCTTCAGGAAGCAAGGCTGTGCCATTTGCATATTGCAGGTTGTTAATAAACCTTCCTTCACTCCTGATGTCACGTTCTTCTTCATAAAGTTGAGCTCCTTGGATTATTTGCTCAGTACACAGGTTGAGTAAGCTTGGTGAGCAGTTACAACTCTGACACACACCCATCCTAATGTTAATCCATGTGGTGTCCCCCTGTTCTGTTCACAACTGCCTCTTCAACTGTACACAGGTCTTCAGGGGCCTAATAAAGCATTCTGGGACTCCTATTCTTTGCATTGTTATCCCATTGTTATCCATGTTCTGTTAGGACGCATATAGTCGAATGCCTTTGCATAGTCAGTAAAACATAGGTAAGCATCTTTCTGGCACTCTCTGCTTTCAGCCAAGATCCATCTGACCTCAGCAATGTTATCCCTCATTCCACATCCTCTTCTGGATCTGGCTTGACTTTTTTTTTGGCATCTTTCTGCCAATGTGCTGCTGCAGTCATTTTTAAAGTGCCATCAACAATTTTTTTAGCTGTTGCTTTAAAAAAATCATTTAATTGGGGGCTCTTACAGCTCTTACAACAATACATCCATCCATTGTGTCAAGCACATTTGTACATATGTTGCCATCATCATTTTCCAGACATTTTCTTTCTACTTGAGCCCTTGGTATCAACTCATTTCCCCCACCCCCCTTCTCTCCTTCATGAACCCTTGATAAATGATCGACATATAATCCCCTCCCAGGGGGACAAACAACAGAAAAGTGGGTGAAGGGAGACAGTGGTCGGTATAAGACATACAAAAAATAATAATTTATAAATTACCAAGGGGCCATCAACAAAATTTTATCTGCATGTGATATTAATGATCTTGCTAGATTTCTCTATTCTGATGAGATACATGGTAGCTTCTACCTCATACTAGAATTTTTTGTGTCCATATCTTCTCTTGCATGCCCATGTCCAGCTCCACAACTTTAGAGTTGTGTGGCTTGGGTAAGCTAACCTGTCAGAATCTCAGTTTCCCCTTATGTAAAAAGAGGACTTTAGTTTAAGTGATTCATGTAATTGTCTCAATGTCTACGTAATCTGTCTGCAAATTCAGCACAATATCTAGCATGCAGTAAATGCTCAACAATCGCTCAGGCAATTATCTCTATTATTCCAACATTACCATTTGTCCTCTTAGTCTATGAGCGCTGGAGGGCAGAGGTCATTCCAAATTCATCCATATCTCCCCACAAAGCCTAGCACCAGGTCTGTCTCACAGTAGCAGGTATTAGCAAACATTTGCTACATCAGTCACAGCGGCTCACACAAAACCTGGTACAAAATAACTCACGGGCAAAAGCAGGGGCTTGGCTAGGCAAAGAGTCTTGTTGGATGCTGAAAAACCCCAGATGATCTCCTAAAGGGAGCATTTGTTTTCTGGAGAGCCCACCTGTGGGCCCATGCATTCATTCATTTGCTGAACTGACATGGCATTTCCACGTCGATCCAATAACACACTCTTGCCCAATACTTCAAAAAAAATAGATGTGTATATAAACTTAAATCCATTTTCCATCTGCCATTTCATTTAGTCTCCACAAAACTGCCTGGAGGTAGACAGACCAGGTACTGACAGGACATTTTTAAAATGAGAAGAAAGAAAGGCTCAGAGAAGTGACAAGATTTGTCAAGGGACACGTAGCAGTCAAGGCCGTGGCAAAGAGGGGACCAAGATCCTGTCCAAGATCTCGGGCCCTTCTCATAGTCTTGGTGAGCTCACTTAGGGTGCAGATCCTGGATCATCCAGGCCCACTGTTTAATTTAAAGTTGTTTCTTGGCAAATAGTTCTGAATTAAATTATAATCCTTTTGATTTTACCATGCCTGTTGGAGTAGAAAGACCATGAGAGTCAGGCGACTGTGAAACCGTTAAGCACAGGGACGCTGGTCCCAAATTTGCTAGGTTCAGAACCTGCCTCTGACACTTGCTGGCTGTGAGGCTTTGGGCAAATTACGTAACCTCTCTGTGCCTCGATGTTTTCCATCTATACAGGTAGGGTGATCATGGTAATGATCTATGTGGTTGTCGTGAGGATTAAGGGGTGAGTGCGGGTTAAGTGTCTAGAGGAATACCTGGCACAAAGTTGGCTTGGGTGTCATTCTTATTTACCGTGCACCCCTGTCCCTAGCATAAAGCCTGACCTGTGAGGGGACCCATTCGTTGGGTGGATGAACGAGTGGGTGACATAAGCCCTGGAAAGAGGGATAAAGCCTAGGCTCTGAGCACAGATGAGCAAGGCAAAGGGTCGCTGGAGGGAGTTCTGGCTTTACCGGGTCCTAAGAAGTTGTGTGTATCCAGGACTCCAAACCCTGTCTGTTGCGCCGGTATACCTCCATTCCTGTGAGGGGCAGTAAATATGGCCGGGGTTAACCCCGCGAGCTCTTAGGTTAGTGACTTCAACTCAAGTTCTTACTCTGCCACCCCAGCACTCGTTAGTTCTGAACCTAACCTGCCCATACCTCCCGCAGTTACCTTATCTGTAAAATGGGGATCCGCACACCTGTCCTGGCTTCAATGTCATATGGAAGAGGTAAAGCCTCCTACACTTGGCCCAGGCCCCTGGCTCCAGCAACCTACAATGTCCACAACTGCTAACTCTGATGGAGAGCATCCTATGGGCAAGAGCTGCGCTAAGTGCTGTTTCTAGCGCATCCTCCCTCCCATGGCCTCTCTACCAGGGACGGGGCTTGTTAAGGGGACCCAGGCTTCAGGGGCGGTCTGCCATTGAAGGGAAAGTTCTCTTGCAGGGGCCAGTGCAGACTGGGCTCCGTGCAGGCGAGACAGCTGCTTGGGAAATGGCCCCCCAGGAAGGGCATTCTCTAGAGATTCTACTTGGAGAGTTCCTCCTAACTGCCAGTGCCAAGAGCTCACAGCCGGCACGCAGCTGCCTCCGAGGCAGTCCCAGTCCCGGGGGCAGCTGCAGGCCCTTCCCGGGATCCATTTCCCTGGCCCAGACTCCAAGGCTAGACCACCCTTTTATGAAAAGAAACTGACATTTACGAAGTCAAAAATCTTACATTCCCTGTCTCGTTTCATCCTTGCAGCGAGCCTGCAGTGCTGGTGCTGCACTTGCCGCGAACCACTCATGAGACCCTGCACAATGGCTTACTTAGCCCTATCTCGATTTCCTCAGAAAATGTCCATATGTCTTAGACCTATTTTCTTTTCCACAGAAGAAAGCTGAGTCATGAAGAAGGAAGTACATGGTCTAAGATTCGACAACTAATAAGTAACAAAGTGCAGCTGTTTGACTTCAAAATGTCATCCATCCGTCCATCCATCTATCAATTGCTCTTTGAGGGCTCTCGTGAGCACATAAGAATATGAACTCATATCCTCGGGGTCTCTCTATCCCATCTGTACCATTTAGGGAGACTGATCACATTCTTGGAGTTGGGTAACCATCCTCACGGTCCTTTCCCAAGTGGTTTCCTCCCACCAACATAAACTCACTGCCCCCAAAGGCTCCCATTGAATCTTTCACGGTGGCGGCGTCCATTTTATCTCGTAGAGATAGTTTTTAACAGAGTATCATGCTCAAGGCAGACAGTTTCTGTTAGTAGTTAACCGAAACTATGATTTGGCTTGGGAAGACTTTAGGGGATACATTTGGCTTAAGATGTAAAGATTATCTTAGAGCAATAGTTTCTGGGGTTCAACGCACTTTCCTGACACCAGCAAATCTGAAACCCATGAGCATTTGAAAGTCTGTTCTACGTTTTCCCCCTTCGGACCAGAAATCTTCTATGGGAAGTGTGATCGGCATGTTTAGTAATGGTTGATGCGAACGATTCAGCACTTCAGGTCTCATGGCCCTGGAAGCAGGAGTTCATGGAGACAGCTAGCCACACAGCCCACTGCACACGCTGTCCACTTGACGCTCTTCCTCGATTGCTCCAGATGAATAGAGACCAGTTGTGTCTTGAATGACTGCTTGCAACCAGCTTTTAAGACACAGGCACGATGCAACTAACTAAGAGGTACTATAGAAGCACTAGCCATGTAATTAGGCCAATTCATTAGGCTGTCCCATGAAGCCCTGGCCCTAAAATCTCCAAACCAAGGAACTAAATCTCATGAGGAATGTTGCTTGTGCCTAACGAGTCTTAACAGTTAGTTTTCTTATTTTTTATATTTATCATTGCTTGGAAATACATCTATCAAAAACCTTCATCAATTCAACTTTTTACAAGTGTACAATTCATTGACTACAATGATAATAA
>NW_022111357.1:1608255-1611090 GCF_000313985.2 Echinops telfairi | reverse complement strand
TGATAATAATTGGCTTTGTAACCCTACCCGTAGTCAATGTGATATTTCATCACCACTTACCCTCCCTTGCCCTCTCCCAACCCCTCCTGATAACCATGAATAAACTTTGTTTTCTATGTATTTGATTTTCCTTGTCTTCTTAGATAAGTGAGGTCAACAACAGCTGTCCTTTCAGGATGGATGTATTTCACTTCCAGCTCCATTTATAGTAGGGCACATGTATCAAGACTTCATTTCTCCTACTGCATAAGTGCAATTCCACTGAAGAGATTCTGTTTACCTGCTCATCTGTCGATGGGCATTTAAGTTGGTAGGCGGGTTCTTTCGTTGTCCTATTGTGAACAGTGCTGCAGTGAACACTGGTGGACAAGCCTCTGCCTGAGGCTATGCGTTCAAATCTCTCGTGCATAAACCTAGCACTGGCATCTCTGGTAGTCCTACTTTTCATTTATTTGAGGAACCGTCATACTGTTTTTCCGCATGGCTGGACCATTTTGCATTCCCACCAGCAATGAAGGGTTAAGGGTTCCAATAGCCCCACATCCTCACCAGCATTTGTTAAGCTCATCTTCTCTGTTGATCTTGGCCATCCTGTTGTCGTTAGGTGTCACCGAGTCAGCTCCAGCTCAGAGAAACAACGGAACAAACACTGCCCAACCTTGCGCCAGCCTCACAATCACTTCTGTGTTTGCACCTTGTGTGGCAGTCTTTGTCCCCACCCATTTCGCCATCCCGGTGTGAGAGAAAGGGTTGCTATGATTTGCACCTCTCTGACGGCTAGTGACACTAGCATTTTTTCACAGGTTTGGGGGCGATTTGACTGTCCTCTTTAGTGAAATGTCTATTCACGTCCCTGGTTTATTTTATGATTGGGTGATTTATCTTTTTGTTGCTAAGTTGTCAAAGTTACATATATATATATGTATATATATATATATATATTCATTATTAGATTATTGCTACTAGATGTACAAAGCCTGCAGATATTCACCCAGTTGGTAGCTTGTCTTTGGGGTCAAGTCTCTTAAGCATCAAAAGTTTTAAATTTGTATAAAGGCCCATGTACTTATTTTTGTCTTTTGCTCTGTGTGCTTTTGATATCATCTTTGCTAATTTGTCATTAAAAGTTAAGGCTGATAGCATTGTTCTCATATTTTCTTCTAAGAATTTTATGGTTTGAGTTTGCATATTTAGGTCTTTAATCTATTTTAAACTTATTTTTGTGTATGGCGTGAGGCATGTCTCCTGTTTCATTTTTCAGCTGTGGAAAGCCAGCTCCTCAGCACCATTTATTGAAGCAACTCTTCTTTCCCCATCAGATGGACTGAGCACCCATGGAGAAAATGAGTTGACCACATATGTGTTCTCTTCAGTTGAGGTGAAATTCACATGAAATATAACCTAACCATTTTAAACTATATAATACAAAAAAAAATTTTAAACAAAACTGACTGCCATCAAGTTGATTTCGAAGCATAGCAACTCCATAACACAACGTAGACTTGTCCCTGGGGGTTTTCCAAGACTGTAACTCTTGATGGGAATAGCAAGCCTTCTCTTTCTCCCAAGGAGTGCCTGGTGGATTTGAACTGCTGACTTGTGGTTAGCAGCCCAACGCATAACTATGTCCCAGGACTCCTGAATTATATAATCAGGTGCATTATAAGTAGTACTTAGTGCACCCACATGTTGCTCTTTTTCTAAAACCACCATATTATCTACCTCTCACCAGTCCTATGACTGGCTCTCAATTCAACTTAACAAACACATTAAGTTGCTCCTCTGTGCCAGATACCATGTGGGGTGCCGGTATAAAAGACTAGGTCAAATTCTCATGGAAATCCTGTGCAGTTGACTTTTCCCCTTTCCTTCTTTTGATTGGGAATTGAGTAAAGGTTTACGGAGTGAATCAATTTTCCATCCTACAGTCCGGACACATTCCCACAATGTAACATCGCGTCTCCTACTTCTTCCCCATGTTTCTTGCGTCCATTCCTTATTGCCTTCATCCTTCTCAACTTTGTGCTTGGGTAAATGCTGTCCTTTTGATCCCAATTGGTTAATTAGTCTAAGACTTGCATACCTCCTTAGAATTATCGTTGGCCTCATAAACCTGCCTCGTATATGACTGAAAATTGAAATATGGAGGTGAGTTCACTTCTAGAGCAGAGGGGTGATGAAGGGCCAGAGGCTCAGGGGTTCCATCCATCTCTATCCAACCAGTACACCTGATCTCTTGATAATTTTGAATTTCGTTCCACTTTTTTTCTCTCACTTTACATGGGAGGTCTGAAGTTGACCGCTTTCAGGGTCATTGGTAGTAGCCGGGCACCATCTGAAGTTCACCTGGTCCATTGTCCACCGGACTAGTTGTTTCCATGTGTCTTTTCTCCAGACAGGGAAGGATCAGTGGTTGCACCTTAGGTGGCCACTTATGTGCTTTAAGGCCCCAATCGCCACTCGCCCACGGAGGATGTAGAGCATTGTCTTTGTAAATTAAGTTGTGCTAATTAACCTTGGTGTTCCTCCGAAATCATGGTCCGGAGCTGCCAGGCCCAGTGACTTATTCTCTCAAAGTGTCAGAGTTTTCATAGCAGTTGATTTTTAAAAGCCCCTTTACAGATGATAAAAAGAGCAATCCAAGACAGGAAAGAACTTTCCCAGGCTCACGATGATGAATCCTGGATCCATCTGACACTACCACCCGTTTTCTTCCTTTCCCACCTCCTTGACCTCTATTCCCATGATGCTCTCATCTCACCACCTGGCATCTCAGGCCCTTGCCCAGAAGAGGGGGAAGACAGTCAATCCTCTGTTTATTGCTACCCACATGGA
>NW_022111357.1:1598219-1608155 GCF_000313985.2 Echinops telfairi | reverse complement strand
CCCATGATGCTCTCATCTCACCACCTGGCATCTCAGGCCCTTGCCCAGAAGAGGGGGAAGACAGTCAATCCTCTGTTTATTGCTACCCACATGGAACCTTCGGGACTTGACCCCTGGATGGTCCATGCATAAAACCCACAAACATGTTTGCTTATAAATCTGGCCATCCTTGGGGTGCAGGAAGCCCCTGGAAGGGCCTGATGGAATCCTTTGCCCTCAGGGTGACATCAGAGGTGGGCTTTTGGTGGAGACCTGGCAGAAAATGCTTGTGTATCTCCTCCTGTGAATTACAGTCTCAAGGCATTCAAGCCTGTTCATACGTCACCTGCATGGAAGGAATGCCTATGCCATTTCTGGTGTCACACACTACTGTGTGGGTTTTTGCTGTCTTAGGTCAGGCAATACTCCTCATTATTTTTGAAATAACATCTGATTCCATCTGGGGAATTCAATCACCTGGTCTTAGGGATGATGAGTCCAGGCTCTATGCTTTGCTGAAGCCAATGGGAGGGCATGAGCCTGAGACAGACATATCAGAAGTTCTCCTCCAGGATGCTGGATCTGGGAGCTCATTCTCCTAAATGAGAGGCCCTGACAAGACTGCTACTAAGTGGTTCCTATTTTCTGGTCCCTGGTGGGGCCCTGAATGTTCTTCTAAGCTTAGTCTTTTCCTACCCATTCTACCGTCTCAATTTCATGGGATTTTTTATTGTTCCTTTGTATTCCCCCACTGTTTATCTCAGTGTCTTTTGCTTACAATTGAAGAGCCCTAGTGGACTAAGGAGAAGTTCTAGTGGCATAGTGGGTTACACATTGGGCTGAAAAACACCAGGCTGGTGGTTCAAATCCACCAGCCACTCCATGGGAGAAAGATAAGCTTTCTGCTAACAGACAGAACCCCCCAGGGGTAGTTCTACTCTGTCCTATAGGGCTGAGATGAGTCAGCATCTACATGATGGCAGTGAAGGGGTGAATGGACTGAGAGAAGACTTCAAAATGGTTTCCTTTGTCACAAAGACCTATATGAGTGGGAAATCAGGCACGGAAAGTCATCATGAAAAGTTCCAGCTCAATGCTAGAAGCCACCTAGTAACTGTTTCCCTCTTTTCTTCTCTGTTGACAGAACCTACTTTTTGGGTGATTCTTTTTCATGATTAGTCTAAGCCTGTAATGGTAGTTGCATTTCACTTTCTACTGATTGGTTCAGACATGAGTATATGAAGGGGTGCCTCCTCTCCCCACCCCAAAAAAAACCCTAACAGATTTTTTCCCAAAGCTCTGTATTTGTTTATTTATTTAATTTTTACAAAACAACCTTATCACCTTCAAAGTACTCTCCATTGCACTTAATACATTGGTCAAATCTGTGATTCCATTCTTGGAAACATTTTTCAAACTCATCTGTTTGGATGGTTGACAGCACCTCCCTCACTTTTTTCTTCACCTCTTTTACATCCTCAAACCACTGCCCTTCATTCCCCTCTTCATTCCAGGAAACAAAAAAGAAGTTGCATGGAATGAGGTCAGGTGAGAAAGGTGCATGCGGCAAGGGAGGCATGCTGTTCTTTTATTTGCCCAAAACTGGTGCACTGAGATGGCTGTGTGAGCAGGTGCATTGTCGTGGTGGCAAAAGCAGTTCCCTGTCTGTCAGTAATAAGCACCCCCCATTTTTAAAATCACACACTGTTATGTAATCTTTTCAGAACTTCTAAATAGAAAACTTGATTAACAGTCTGACCCGGTGCAACAAATTCCAAGTGCACTGCGAGTCGATACTTTGGTCCATTCAGAAAGTTGATGGATGTCCAGAACGAGGTTTGTCATCAATCAACATTTCACCTTTTTTGAAATGAGAAAACCACTCGGACACTTGAGTTCTTCCCATACCACTGTCCTTGTAATCTGTGTTCAACATCGCAACAGTTTCTGCAGCATTTTCCCCAGCAGGAAACAAAATTTCACAGCTACATGCTGTTCTCTTAAATCGGCCATCACAAAAAATGAGGTTTGAGCGAAACCACTTAAAAAAAAAAAATTAACTGCGACCAGAGAGAACCTTCCCAGGTGACGTCTCTGGGTGCCCTATCTCAGAGTGAGTTGCTGGATGCTCCAGTAGCAGGGAAAATGCATGCTGAAAAAGCTCTGCCCAGCGAAGCTTTTTCCTGTTTTGTTTTTTTGGGGGAGGTGGGTACCACCAGGATGATTCACTCTAACCAATAGGTCTTAGTATGGCCAATTTACAGTTGAGGGATGTCTTCATCTGGATTTCTGGGAGAGGGTTTTTTTGTTTTTAAATAAACACTGTTGACTATAAAAATAAAATTGAATAATCCTTGAGATGATGTTCCTCTACTATACCACCCAACATTCTGTCTACACAGGGCTTGGGGAACTATCACAGCCGTCTTTGAACCTTGGGTGAGGTGATGCTGATGTGGTGGTGAGTTAGCAGTGGGTGAGTCCCTAGATCCTTAAGATAATTGGGTTTCTAGGCTATCCAGCTTTAGAATGACCTCTAACCTCCCCTTAATAACCTCCTACTGTTCAAGAGGTTAGGTTGCCTGCAACCCAAAACATCCCCCAGCACAGCCAGAGTGTCAAATCTGGGAGTGGGCACCCTGTCTGAGCAGGAACTGCTGCATCAAGAAACAGGAAGGGGCAGGGGGAAGCCTGGAGAAGGAAGCAGCCAGAAGACTCAGACAAGCTTGTCATGGGTACTGCCCTGGAGCCAAGGGGAGGCATGAGCCTGAGCCAGATATATCAGAGGTTCTCTTCCAGGTCACAGGTATCCCCCAGGTGTTGACAACTTCTAAAGCTGGAAGGGTAGGGTCATTTTCTGGTAACCAGTCTTGTTTGGGACTTGAGGGTATGATACAGCCCAAAATAGGGGTTGGCTTTAGCTAGTCAGGATCTCCGAGTCTGGAGCCCATGTGGGGATTTGCTTCTTGGAGTGTAAGCTGGGGAAACAGGCAGGAAGATGCAAACCCAGCTATGTAGAGTTGCCAACACGGGTGAGCACTATAGCCAGTAGGCATGCCTTCACCCCCTCAGGAATGCCAGATGCGGGTGTTCAGAGCAGCCAGCCCAGCTCTGGCCTCTGCCAGCCTTCTGGGATTCTGATCACGTTGGCCTGGGTTGGCTCATGTGCTGGACGGGCACATTGGAGAAGCAGTGCCTAGAGTCGGGCAAGGGAAGGCAGGGCCTTACAGAAGTTTGGGGTCATGTAGTCAATTCCATCAAGGGCTCGGGGAGCTCCAGGGAGCTGATGTCCACCTGCGTATGTGAGCAATTCTAGTGCCTGAGAGAGACAGCCCCACTCAAGTTCAAGGGAATGGTCATTGGACCAGCACGCCTCCCTCCATCTCATTCTGGGTGCATCAGCCAAAGGATTGGGCAAACGCTTCCTCCTGCTGCCTTTCTTGTCTGTACACGTTACCTCTTGAGAGGCCCCCCTCCCCCTCTCCCCGTTCTAACACCAAAGCAACTCCAGACAGAATTCCAATGGGTCAGTTTGGGGCTGGAGCGATGCTATAGGTCATCCAGCGATCTACACCTTCATTTGACCACAGGGGAAACAGAGGCACAGAGAACAGCAGGAGCATGTTATTAACCTGCTGTGTGCCCCTGGGCAGTCAATGGCATCAGCAAGGTCATGCCAGCTCTGTCATCCCATGGCTGTATCAGGTGTGAGAACCCTAAAGGAATTCTTCGGAGCCATGTGGGATATTCTGATGCTAAGCCCCAAGCCAGCTGGGCCCCCTCCACCTACCTACAAGCTCAGTCCTAGGACCCAGCCTCTCTCTGACAATGAGAAGGCATCTTATGAGCTTCTTGCTCAGGTTTCCCCATCCTGTGACACATCCCTGTCTTGTTTCCAAGGTCAAGTGCCCACCTTGCTCCTCAGTCCTGGCCCAGTTGTCTGCTGAGGCCCCAAACTTCAAGCCTGACTCCTCATTCCTAGGGCAGCAGCTAACAGCTACACACGCGCAGGGAACATGTGTTCCCTGCCAGGTGCTTGTCTAAGGGTTCACAGGGATTACTTCATTGACCTCCCATCAGTGCCCTCAGGTAGTGACAATCTTTATTCTTTATTCCCTCTTTATTTCACAGAGAAGAAACTGAAGCCCAGGAAGATTAACCAGCTTGCCAAAGGCCACTCTGCTAGTGAGTGGTCATACCCGGATGCTCCCCTGAAAGCCTATCTCAGCTGCTTTCTATCTGGACCCACAGCTCTGCTGTAGCCTAGACTGGACTCTTCCAGGCCCCACCCTTCTCCCAGGGACACGGTTGATAGTATGGATTAAATTGCATTTCCCTTACAATAAGGGTTAGATTTCTAGGCCTTGAATCTATGGATGTGACCTTGATTGGGATGAGTGGTTTTTTTTGGTTGCTGTTGTTATAGGCATGAGGTCATCTTAGGGTAAGGTGGGTCCAATGCCTAATCACTTCTGAGTTATGAAAAGACCCACCTCAACAGAGACGCACATCTGGAGGAAGGCACAGACACCACACTAGGAACATGTACACAGGGACCAAGGCACAGCAGCTTATACTGACAAAGAAGCAGTCAACATGACTGGGCTGTGAGAAAGTCAATTTCTGCTCTTTGACGTCATCCACTGGCGGTATTTGTGTGATAGGAGCAGTGGGTGACTAAGATGCTTGGTCTCAGAATTTGAGGCTCTTCCAGTCCAGCGCCCTTCAGGCTTCTGTCCTGACAGCCATGTCATGTCCTTTGGAGAAGACTCTGGAGGGAGGCTGTGGGGAGGTCCCCAAGGGGCATATGGTCAACACCAGAAATCAAGACCCCATGGCAAATGAAGACCCCATAATGGCAGCCATCAGGCTGACCCCTCCCTTGCTCACTTGCTGGTGGCCAAGGAGCTAGAGCTTCAGGGCCTGGCACCAGCCTGCATGTGTCCCCGTCCAGGGAACACTCAGTGGCACAGAGGAAAAAGGTCAACTTAGGGGCCAGGCAGGTCGGTGTTCAAATCCCAGTTTGGCCACTTAGAAGTTGGGGCAGCTTAGGTAAAGGCTCTTTGAGGTTTGGCTTTCCCAGATAAACATGATAGGCCCATCTTACATGGCCTTATCAAGTGCCCCCCTCGGTGAAGGTCCTCCCCTCTGTGCCTGGTATTCAACTGCACCTTGGAGCTGGCTGTCTCCTGAAGCCAGAGATGACCTCTCTAGGCAGAGCAGCCAGAGCTGGCCTGGACAGTTGCAGCAATGTCCACCACGTGACTGGCAAGGACCCAACTGCATTTGGCACATTGGGATAAGCACAGGGTCCAGCACCTGATTCCAAACAATGGGCTATTCTGGGCTCTTAATTGCTCATCAAGAAGGCAGGCTTTGGGCAGTGACCAGCTCTGGAGGGGCAGGACAAGCCTTGTGGCAGCCAACAGTGGAGCAGACCCTCTGAGGTGCAGGTGCAGAAACGTCAACCAGCAGGCTCCAACACTCAGAAGGTCACCTAGGGAGGGAGCCCTGAAAGTCTCGAAGCTGATTACCAGTGTGATGTACGAATGAGCCAACCAAGACAGGGAGAGGGGAGGGCTTTGTTCACTGCTTCAGCAAGCATCCATTAAGCACCTACTCCAGGCCAGGCTTGGGGACTTCACAGTGTGTGGAGGAGGCAGAGGCGACACATGCAATTACAGTGTTTTGTGGCAAGTGCCAGGAGAGGCACAGACAGGGGCTGCACAGCTGCAGGAGGTTCATCCTCCTGACCACACGAGTCATTCATTCAGTAACTATGGGCTGGTGCTCTACGCAGAAAGCCCTCACCAAACCCAGGCCCTGCCTTCGTGGGGTTGACAGTCTGGTGAGGGAGAAAGGCTATGAGTGTCCCGGTGAAGAGGCATACATGCCAATGTCAGTGGGTGTAAGTGCACCCAGGACACATACAGCAGGGCAAGGGGAAAGGAGAGGCCTGCGGCTGATTAGTAGTTGGATCCACACCGTGTTGTACAGTTGTCCTGGAAATACAGGGAATCCAGGGCGGATGAGCCCTACAGGACCAGTGGTGTGAGTGGTGATACTGGGAGGGTAGAGGGAGAGTGGGTAGGAAAGAAGGAACTGATTACAAGGATCTACATGTGACCTCCTCCCTGGGGAACGGACAACAGAAAAGTGGGTGAAGGGAGACGTCGGACAGGGCAAGATATGACAAAATAACAATTTATAAACTATCAATGGCTTATGTGGGAGGGGGGAGCGGGGAGGGAGGGGGAAAATGAGGACCTAATGCCGGGGGCTTAAGTGGAGAGGAAATGTTTTGAGAATAATGAGGGCAATGAATGTACAAATGCGCTTTACACAATTGATGTATGTATGGATTGTGATAAGAGTTGTATGAGCCCCTAATAAAATGATTAAAAAAAAAAAGATTAAACCCCACACACACAAAAAAGAAAAAGATGGCAAATTGACTGTAGCATTTGTAGCAAGCCGGAGCCATGGGTTCTCTGAGTGAGGAGGGGGAACTTAAGCCCCCAGGAGTCCCAGAGAACCAACCACACAGCCAAGGCCTGCCCAGGTCTCCTGCCCTGCAGGCCAGAACTGCCCACACTGGAGGCTTGCCCTGTCCCCCCAGGACCCTGGGAGGAGGAAGTAGAGCAAGGTGTAAACTACCTACAAGAGCCCAGCCCAGGGTGTGTGGGCCTGCCGGAACCTTCCCTTCTGGGCAACTGCCTTCTGCCCTATGCCTGGTCCCCCACCGGGCAGCACCTCTTCCTCAGGGTTCCCCTAGCTCTCCTGGCCAGCTGGTGGAATGAAGGTGGCCAGCTCCCAAGAGAAGCCCCTGCCTCCTGCCACCTGCTGGTTGCTCTTCAAGAACTATTTCTGGATGCAGCTTCCAGCCAGGATAATAGACCTTAGAGAGTCCTGGGGAAGATCAAGTCCGGGAGGCATCCCTGGGTGGTGCAAACTGGTGACTCGCCGGCTGCAAATTGGTGCAAATTTGAATCTACCCAGATGCCTCTGAAGAAAGGCCTGGTAAACACTTCTGAAAACCAGCCACAGAAAACCCCATGGAGCCTATTTCTGCCCTGAGACACCTGGAGCCCACTCAAGGACGCCTGCTGGAAGCCTAAGCAGAAGGCTTTATCTGCTGAAGGGTGCTGGCAGCTACATTTATACACACACACACACACACACACACACACACACACGAATAATCGCCAGCTCAGAACAGCAAAAGTGCAGGGTGTGGATTTCATATGATCATTTCCATGGCAGAATCATCAGCTGAGCTGAGAGGTGATCTAATCTGTAGCCTGGGATCCTTCACACAGCATCCTGCCCGGATGTCCATCCTGCCTGCAGGGGTCTTAACTCTGTGGTGAGGGCGAACTCACTACCAGGGGGGCAGCCCATGCCACGTGTTGACCACTGCTGAGCACCAGAGCCAGGTGCTGTCTCTCGTTTTCAGACCTGCCAAACCGAGCTCTGGGATGCAGGGAAAGGAGTGGGTGGGCAGTGAGCACCCTGGAGTGGGGCAGCGAGGTGCAGGAGGAGGGAGCTGCTGAGTGGTGCGCCTTTCAAAGAAGTGCCACTTCCGGTCATTAGAGGGAGGGAGCACTTCTGGTGGAGCACCTCTGCAGGCAGCCAGCCTCCCTTCCAAGACAACCCCCCACTAACTGCCTGCTCTGCCCAGCCAGCCTGCCTCTCCAGAAGCCACCTTCCTGCCTGGGGCTGCTCCTCGGAGGAACCGAGGGGGCCTTGGTTCTTAAGCCTTGATGTATGATTTATGACTGCAATGAGCTCACATCAGGGAGGGCGGGCAGGCTGGAGGAAGGCTGGCTATGGATTTTAACCCTGTGATTTTACTGGCGGGGAATTTAGCATCAATAATTCAAGGAGGTGAGGGTGAGGAAAGGGTGAGAGGCGGGTGGTGAGGCTGGCGGCAGAGAGGCAAAGGCGGGGCTGGATGGGAGAGAGGAAGGAGAGGGCCAGAGGACTCCTGGATGCATTTCCCGAGGGCTTCCCCGCGCCCCATGCCTGCCTGCATCTTCGCCTGCTTGGGCTCACTTGCCATCAGTAACGCAGACAGTGTTAAACCCAATGAACAGATAGGAAAACTGAGGTTGAGAAAGGGCAAGCAGAGGGACCGGAGCCTTTTGGTTTCTGCTGACTCCAGGACTCCGATCCTTCTCCCGGCAGCTTGATTTTGGGGGTGGAGTCAGTTCCAGGAACAGAGAGGGCCCGCTGGCCTCAGGACACCCAGTGCCCAGCACGACCAGGAGCCCTTCCTCACGTTGGGCAACTGCTGTGAGGGAAGATGCGTTTGGTGGTGCTTGGGCCCTCTGGAGGTGGGCACCACGCCCCTGGCCTTCTGGACAGCACCAGAACTTTGTTGCTGGAACTGGAAAAATTAACGGCTATATTTAAAAGCATTGTTCGGTTGCTATGGTAACAGAGGGTCTAAGAATAATATAAAAAGAAGATGATATGCCAGGTTGTCACTGGCAACCCAATTTTCAGGGTGTGTGTGTGTGTGTGTTCTTATAGGGGAGGGAAAGTGGGGAAGGCAAACTGTCTCCCCTGCCCCCTCTGGTGCCATCTGCCCCAGTGACAAGTCCAAGATGTGGGAAGGTTGGGGATCCCAGGGCTTAGCTCGAGTGGGGGGCTGGGGGCGGGTGGAGGAGGGGAGGAATGTCCTGGCCCCGAGCCTGAAGATAACAGTGGCTCTCAGTTTCCTCATTGCTGTCCCCTCTGGGCAGCCCCTCGCTGCCCTCGCTCAGCTGTGGAGCCCCCACCCCCACCCCTGCCAGGGGCACCTCTCAAACAGATGGCCGGCAAATAGCTGCTTCTCCCGACCTGAGAGCTTTCAAGCTGCCTGGCAGACTCCCCAGGGTCCAGCAGGGAAGACAGATGGTCAGGAGGGAAGTGGGGAGCTGGATTGTCTGATCTGCAGCCGATGTTAGGGCTGGGAGACAGCCTGGGGCAGACCTGGGCGCAGGTGAGCCCCGATCGCTGAGGGCTCCTGGAGAGACGCACCTGGGGCTGGGGTCTCACCTGGGTGGCCTGGAGGGACCCCACAGCAGGCCTGAGGAGGGACAGGATGGTGTGCGGGGATGGAGGCCTTGAGCACACACATGTACCAGCTGCTGCTTGTCAGGGCTGAGTGAAAAGCCAGGGGGAGGGCTGGGCGGCAAGAAGACAAGCAGATCCAAATCTCAGAGCAGTTTATTCACAGGCATGTTCTGAAAAGAGGCTTGCTATCTTTACCTCTGTCACTGTGGTGTGGGGTGGAAGACAGCTTTGAAATCTGCTCCGCGGGGGCGGGGTGCCCGGCTCTACCATGGGTTGTGGTTGGGCAAAGCCCTAGCATCTCCGGGCCTCAGTGCTACCACAGGGAAGCAGCACTCACCCTCAGGCCTGTGGCACCCACTCCTGTTGACTCTGCCCCCAGCTCTGCCTGCTAGGGCTTTCTGCAGGCTGAGGAGCCCCACACACACAGCGGGAACTCCAGGTCTGCCCCAGCATTCCTTAAGAGGGGAGAGCTGCTTTCATGTGGGCTTTGTTGCTTCTGAGCTAGACGGCCGCTTGTTTACCTTCAAGCCTTTAAGACCCCAGACGCTATACCTTGGTAGCCGAGCACCATCAACTTTCTTCACCACATTTGCTTATGCACCCATTTGTCTTCAGCAATCGTATCATGGAGGTGAGCACACAATGATATGATTTTTGTTCTTTGATGCCCGATAACTGATCCCTTTGGCACCTCGCCATCACACAGGCTGGTGTGTTCTTTCATGGGGGCTTTCTTGTTTCTGAGCTAGATGGCCGCCTGAAGGGATCAAGTAGGAAGGTAACCAGACATCCTGCTTTTGGCGGGACAGTCCCGATTTTTAACAATTTTTCCCGCATCCCACAGCATTTTTAAAAAGTTCCGATTTTTGGAAATAATTCACGAAAAGCTAGGGTATA
>NW_022111357.1:1584027-1597477 GCF_000313985.2 Echinops telfairi | reverse complement strand
AATGATGAGGGCAATGAATGTACAAATGTGCTTTACACAATTGATGTATGTATAGATTGTGATAAGAGTTGTATGAGCCCCTAATAAAATGATTAAAAAATAATGATAAGTAAAGGGAATGCCATATATATAGATAGATATAGATATATAGAAAAGCCTATAAAAATAAATCAATGAAAGGAAGACGTTTGGAAAGCTAAGATTAGAAGATTTTGCTAAGTCAATAAAGTTTATTTGATATCTTTTTTGGAAAAAAAAAAAAGAGGGGAGAGCTGGTGGGTGCGTGTGGTCCAGGAAGGCTTCCTGAAGAAGGAGCAAGCAGAAAGCCCACTGCTTCTGGTTGATTCCGACTCTTGGTGACCCTGGAGGACAGAGTGCAATGGCCCCACAGGGTCTCCAAGGCTGTTTGCCGTCTTTACAGAAGCAGCCTGGCTCATCTTTCCTCCCAAAGCTGGTGGGTTTGAACTGCAGACCTTGGCTTTGGCAGTCCAATGCTTATCTCTCTGCACCAGCCAGGCTTCTAGAAGGAGGTCAATTGGTACAGAGGACAGGGCATGAGTAAAGCTTGGCTGTGGAGGGGGCGGGTCTGGGCACGGTTCAGTGGGAAAACTGGGTAGGGTCCTGCCACCGCGGCCACTGCCGCCAAGGTTCCTGGGAAAGCAGCATGAAGGTCTGCGAGCTGGCTGCACAGGCCAGTGTCCAGTGGAGCGGCCGCCTGGGCTGTCCTGTGGACAGAGGAGAGTAGCAGGGAGCCTGCAGGGGCCAGCAGGGCAGTCAGGCTGGGCCAGACACTGGTGCCTCCCTGGGCTCGGAATGCCAGCTACTTCAGAGAGATGGGCATTTTACTCAGCAAGGGCTGGGCCTTCACATAACCCAACTGGCTCTGCCCGAGGCCCCCCCTGGCATCCACACTGCACAGCGAGGATCCCCCTCAGGGCTCCCAACTCTGACCTCTGTTTCCCTTGGTGGAGGTGCCGGGAGCCTCTCTTGGGGCTCAGATGGAGGCAGCCAGTGGGCAAAGAGCAGTCCCCAAGTGACTCCCATCTCTGGAGAGCACAGCTTGGGGAGAGATTTTGGAGGCCCGGACAGTATCTCCAAGCTCGACTGTGCCCTCTTCCCCTTCCTACTGTGCTTCAACAAGTAGTGACTGGGCAGCTACTGTGTGGACTGTTCAGGAATGGAACTGGACAGAGGCCCTCTGCCCTCTTAGAGATTACATTTAATTAGGGATGTAGACACCAGTCACACAAGGCAATGTTGTCAGGCAGTCATGGGAACTGGGGAGAAAAATAAACCCACGACTTGGAGGAAGTGACCAGAGGAGGTGTCATTGTTGAGATGGCCAGGGTCTCTCTAAGGCGCAGATAATCAGGAAAATGGCTTAGCGTGGTCAAAACAGCAACACAGACCCACTGTCATCAGTCCATGCCCAGTCACGGCACAGAGCGGAAACGCCCCAGGGGTCTCGAGGCTGCATACTTCTTCACAGAAGCAGATGCCACACTGTCCCTGGTGGGGTTGGGCCATCATCTTTTTGTTAGCGGCCCAGAGCTGTAACCACTGTGTCACCAGGGTGTTTCTCTGGAGCACAGTGTCTGTGTGACCCCAAGTCTGTTGTTTATAAAATGATCCAGGGAACATCCAGGAACCACTGGTCACTCCTTCCACAGCTGGCCGGCTCCAACTCACGAGGAAACAAACAAAAGAAGCTCACTGTCGTAGAGTTGATTCTGACTCAGAGCAGCCCTACAGGACCTGGTAGAACTGCTCCCGTGGGTCTCTGAGACTGCAACTCTGTACGGGAGGAGAAAGCCTCCTTTTACTCCCTCGGAGTGGCTGGTAGTTTCAAACTGCTGACCTTGAGGGTAGCTAGCCCCATTTCCACAAAAGGGCCTGGCTCCAGGATATTAACTGCTGGGGCACAATGGTTATTTCACTTCCACTTTGAAGCAGAGACAGGGAGTGTGTGGCCTGGAAGGAGCCCACTTCTCTCTCTCTCTCTCTCTCTCTCTCTCTCTCATGCACCCGTGCATACACATGCACACACACAGAAGCAGATAAGCTGAAATTGTAGACACAAGACCTTGACGCAGCCTAGGGCAGCAGTAGGTGAGGTTGCAGGAAGGAAGGAGGCTCCAGGGGCCTCTGAGGGTTGAGGTGCACCCGGCCCTTCCTTCTTGGCTGAACCAAGCCCTGCTGGAAACAGGGCTACCAGAGGATGGGAGAGTAACGCCCCCCCCACCCCCCAACACACACACACTCAGGACTCACAGAGCCCCTGGTCCAGGAGGCTGATGAAATACACAATCTTGATCGAAGACTGAGGACTCCGGGTGTCCCACAAAAGCTACACAAGGGGCAACCCAGAGGACTTCCTGGAAGAGGGAGCAAATCACAGTTGGGCTTTGAAGGATGAGGAGGGTTTGGGTAAGCAGACTTTGTTGCTGAGGATGGGAACAGCGCTCCAAGGAGGAAACAAAATCTAACGAACAAGAGCAGCAAACATGGCAGAGAGGCTGGCATTTCAGGATACACTACAACAACAAGGATCGGGCAGAGAAACCTCCCTGGTCAGTTCCCCTGTCCCTACCAGGAAGTCGTAGCTCATCTGAGAGCCCAGGGGTTCTGCAGATGTCCATCTCTCTGGAGCAAGAGCCACCGTAACAGAGGGAGGCCACTGTGGCCTGGCTCAAGAGAGACCTCTAGCCTAGCCATGTAGAGGCCTTGCCAAGGCCTTGCCACGATCTCACAGCAAATTGCTAAAAGCGTTGATGTCTTGAGTCCTGTAACTGGTTAAGTAGCAGAGCCAGGATTGAATGCCTGGACTATGTGACTTCAGACCCCAAGTCCCCTCACCAGGCCGGGTTTCTTCTCGCCTCAGGCCAAGAACAGAAGTCAAGAGGAGAAATGGCTATTCCCAGTCACATCAAGATTCAGTTAGGAGAGGGACTGGGGAACAACACATGCTTCTCTCCAGAGGTCGAACCTGTCCAAGATAGTGGTCTCTGGGTTCATACAGGCCCCTTCATAGCCATTGGGTCTGGTGCCTCCCCTACCCGCCCTCAAACCCTCAGGCCTCTCTCTGTCTGCCAGACCCTCAGAACACCCAGGGCACCCCACAATCAGCATGCTGAAATCACTAGACCACTTCTGAGCAGGCGCCTACCCGGACCCTAGGCTAATGCTTGAAGACTCTCAAGACGAAGATGGCAGATGCGTAGACTGAAGAAGAATAGAGATGCAGGGACTCCTGCCAGTGGGACAGCTTATTCACAGAGGCGTGCCCTCTCCGTTTGGACATACCTGGACTAACTTTGGGTCCAATTAGAAAGAAAGGTGCCCCTCCAGCCCTGGCTCATCTAATTCAAGCCCCGAATAACCCATGTGTTGTTTGCATCTTTCCACAGACTCTGAGGTACCATTCCTATGTAAGTCCTTGAGGGAGATACAGGTGGCACCTGGAGACACGCTCTGATCTCCAGAAGCTTATAAGCTAGAACAAGAGGCTTATGAGGTTAATTACTAAGTGGATCGCAACTACTAAGACACCCTGGAAGCACAATGGGCTATGAATGGAACTGCTAAACCACCAGTTCCAACCCACCAATTGGTCCTTGGGGAAAAGAAGAGGCTATCTTCTCTCAGACATGCTTTAAAGTCTCAGGAACCCACAGGGGCCATTCTCCTCCATCTTATAGGGTCTCCGAGAGTTGGAGTCAACTCAATGGCAGTGAGTTTGGTTGGGGTAAAGCACATGTTCACCTATCCTTTTCCCATGCAGGGCACAGTTCTAAGTTGATATCTATAGTTGATTCATGTAAGCCTTTCAACACTACTAAGAGGGATGCACTGTGTAGTATCATCTCTCTCTCTCATCAGCACCCTCGCTCTAGCGTCAGCTTCAGGAGGAAACCGAAGAACAGCCACTCTGCTCACAGGGGCAGTACTGGCAGTCAGCTCCAGAGTCTAAGCTGCTCACCTGCTACCCGCTGAGGTGCAGAGAGGGCTAGTCCTTAGCATTGGGCGTGCATTGGGCGGTAGAGCAGTGGGCGTGACTAACCAGGCCAGGCAAGGAGAGGCAGGGAAGTCTCCCAAAGGGCATGACGTCTGAACTGGCTCTTAATGATGAAGAAGCCTATCACCTCTAAAGATGGAGGAAGCCAGCAGTGGGCACCGCACAGAACAAGTTGAGAATGCCTTTGGCCCAGGCAGGCTACCCTTTCCCACCTGACCCCTGTCAGCCTGCTCCCTCCCGCCTGCAGGCTCCAGGCTCCCAGCCTCCACAGCCTTTGCAATGCGACCCACAGGAGTTTGGTGTGCACTAGCCTCAGGCTTCTCAGACCTCCCCTGGTGCAGAGGCTTGGACTCACTGCCCTCCATGCTGACCTCACCAGCTCCTAGCACAGGCCTGGTACGTGGCTGTTGCTGGTGAAATACTTTGGAGCTGACATGACTTCGCTCCAGATGTCAGGGCCAGCCTGGCCCTGTGAGATTAGCAGACTAGCCAATGACTTCCACTTCGATCTAGTCCTTCTTTCCTCTCTCCCTCAACTCCTCTCGCCCTCCCTTTCACCCTGCCTCCACTCCATCTCTCCTTCTCTCCCTCCCCCCTCCCCGCTCCTTCTTCCATTGTTTCAACAGGTATCTATTGAGTAGCTACGCATGTAGGAGCTGGGATACAGTGATAAACAAGACCTAGTCCCTAGTCACCAGTAACTCACAGGGATGGCAAACAAGCAAAAGGACAATTGCAATGTGACAAGTCTTGGCACTGGTTCGGCCTGGAGGGCTTGTGAGCACAATGGTTGGCACTCAGACAGCTTTAGGCATGGAAGGAGAATTCTAGGAGGCCTTCTCAGAAGGGGCAACTGGACTGGGACCTGGCTGTTGTATAGAATTAGTCAGAGAGAGAAAGAAAGAGAGAGAGGTGCTTGCATGTGGGTTAGTGGGGCAGGAGGTTGAGCCCAGAGCTTTCCAGGAAGACAGAAAACACTCCAGGTTGGCCGTCACATGGAGCTGAAGAGGGAGAGAGGAAAGAACTACGGTCAGATCCCAAGAGCCCTTGTAAGTCATCTGAAGGAGTTTGACATTTAACCCTGGAGGCAGGTGGGTGATGTGACCCGCTTCTTGTTTTAGAGAGATCCCCAGTGTGCTATGAAGAACAGATTGGAGGTGGGGGGCAGGGGGGTGGGGGGTGGTAGCAGTTAGAAGCAGCTATAGTGACCCAGCAGCACAAGGCACTTAGTAGTGGGGAAGGAAGAGGAAGACAGCTGACAGATCTGGAGTCCACAGGCTTTCATTGTGTTGTGTTGTGTGTGTGTGTGTGTGTGTGTGAGAGAGAGAGGTTCGCATTGGAGGCATTCCACCCCTCCTGCTCCATCCACACTTCTGCTCTCCTCCCTAGCCCATTGCTGCAATTGGAAGTCACGGAATTCTTGCCGGCACTCCATGAAATAAATACTTGCTGTCTCCATTACACAAATGAACTGGGAACAAATCCCCCCTACCACATCTCCTCATGAAAAACAGGAAACTAGGCCGCAAAACTCAGTCGAATTGGCTGATAGCAGTATTTCTCATATTGGTTTCTTATGTGTGCATGTCATTGTATTGGCGGTGCACACGCACGCACAGCTCACCGTGAGCAGGTGCCAAGAGCTTAAGAAAATTCAGTGGGAGAAACAGACCATGAGATCGTTGTAAGTTTGATCATTTGATTTGGATTGAAAATTGGGAAGAGGCAGACATTGATTTCGTGTCACATGGGGAGAGCTTTGGCGCACGGGGCGAAGCACTCCTGTGGACTTCTCCTTGTAAGGGCTGGAAAACAATCTGAGTCACCGGGTCGTGGTGAGCAATGAATGACCCACTGGGTTCCTGACCCTCCTGGACATCCCCGCAGCATGGTGTTAGAGATGGGGAATAAACAGGCTCTCCCAGGCTTCTTTGAATGGCACCATATGCCTGTACCCCTTGAAAATATATCAGTACAAGTCAACATAGCCTTTAGTTTCTCCTCTCCCACAGCAGCCATGGGGCAGCCTCAACATGAGTCTGCCTCTCAAGGGTGTTAGAAGTATGGCCAAAGAATATCTTGGGGTGGTCTTGGGCATCCCTCTCCACCACCAACGCAGCTTTTAGAGGAGGAAGCTGAGGGTCAGAGGGGTCAAGTGATTTGCCCAAAGTCCAGGAGCAGTCAATGAGAGAGACAGAACTCAAACCCAGTGCGCAAGACGGCCTACTGTGAGGCACTACCGTCTGTGCACAAAGCCGCTGGCTCCAGGCAGAATGGGCGCATTCAAGCTCACGCAGGATGTGAACTGGTACCTCTGCACCAAATATACCCCAAGAGAGCAGAAATGCAGCGTGCTCTCTATCTTGGTGCCACCTAGCACGGGGGTGTCTTCCCACCCATAGCAAGTCCCTCCCAGGGACAGAGACAAGGGGATGGCAGTCCTGAGGAGGAAAGGCTGTGGAGCAGCCAAGGAACAGGGGGATCTCTTTCTGCTGAGCTCCCTTCTAGCTCGGGAGGGACATCCAAAGTGCACAGGCCTGTCTGCTGCAGCAGCCCAGGGCAAACTGGAACCCGCTGCCCAAACTGTGATGCTCCCAATGCCTGTGCCCTTCCCAGAAGGAGCGTCAGCTTGGATGAAAACCCCAAGACACAGCTTAAGATAAATGAGGCTCACAAGCCAGCATCCCCATGGGAACTTCATGGGAAGCAGGGTTTAACAGTCCTCTGACCTTTCCCCTGACCTACACACTTTCAACAACCCTGGAAGGCGGATGACTGTTTCCATCCCGTAGCATCTCCTCCTAGACAGCCTCTCGGCAACTGGTCCCTGGTCTCACGGCTGCTTAAAGAGCCAGGCGCTGCTGCTCTGTCTGTAGCAATCTCCTACATCCTATGGGACACATCCCACACTGCATATAGTCTTCTACTGAAAAGAAAAGGAAACTTAAAAGTCATTTCACTTTTGAAATTATCTGTGGGAACTTTTGGATTAACGAAGGATTCTGATTTCTCAATAATCCCATTGTCACACACCAGGAACCTTTACAAGGTTCAAGGGATGTCTAAAAAAAAATGCCATTTTTCATAAAAACCAAATCAAACAAGAATGTCTGAATGTAACCATATAATCACTCCGGTCTTCAAAGCTCAAAGAGTGGCTGTCCAAAATGCAGCTATTGTAAGGTGACCAGATTTTAACATAGGTAAAGCGGGACAAAAGCGGGACACCATTGATAAAACTCATATCCTGGTGAAATAGCCACATGGCAGCCGAAAACCATATACCCTAGCTTGTCGTGCATTCTTTCCAAAAATTGGGACTTTTAAAAAATGCCGCGGGACGTGGGGAAAATTGTTAAAAATCAGACTGTCCTGCTAAAAGCGGGACAGCTGGTCACCTTAAATTGGCATCTTCCTGTCTGGAGCAGATAAGAGTGATGGTAACGGAAGACACGTGGAAACAACTCGTCCGCTGACCCTGTGTCCAGAAGAACTACATGGTGCCCACCTCCCACTCCCTCCCACTCTGGGAGGAGTCACCCTAGAAGGCCCTGAGCACAGCAGGAGAACAATGCAGAACAAAACTCAAAAACTGTAAAGGGGAGCAGGCTTACTGGTTGGGTGGAGACTGGGGGAACCCTGGAGACTATGACCCTTGGTAAAAAAGATAAATACATTAAAAAGTTGGATGATATAAACGAAATGCTAATTTTAATAAGAAGGATTTTTAAAATTTTGTTTTGGGAAACATTTCATGTCTCACACATCTTTGTAACCGCGTAGTGGGGGCTGTGCAAGTCTCTGGCAGCTCTGTAGACAGTGGATCCTATTCAACTGGTCTGGCTGGAACTGACATTTGAATTTTCCATTTCCAATGAATTGTCTCATTCCAAAGCAAGGAGTCTTTCTTCCATATCAGGCTGCCTCCAGGAGTCAAGACCACCCTCTCCGGGTTGTTAGAGAGATTCCCAAGAGAAGCCAGCAGGCAATGTGGTTGAAAGATCTGGAAGGCCATCCTTTAAGCTGCTACTTAAAGGACCGTTGGTTATTTGGTCCTGATCAGCAGCAGTGTCAGGGTGGCGGGGGTTGTTTACTGGATGCTCACAGTATATTAGCACTTTTGAGGACAAGAAACCTGAACTCTACACAGGTAACAAGTGGCCAAGCTGGGATTTGAACTGGAGGAGTTGGGCTCCAGAATCTGAGATCACACCCACCCTCAGTCTGGTGCAGAGGGATAGGGTGCAGCACAGAGAGAGGCCTGAGTAAAATGTGCAAACAGCTGCAATAATCAGGGAGAAGAAGGGGTTCCTTGGGGGATGGTGAAAGGCAGAGGGGGCGCTGTGAAGGCAAGCAGTCTCAGTTCACAGCAGGGGCACCTTCCCAACAGCCACAGAGGACTGGGCTGTTCTGGACAGGACTGAGCACCTGGCCCCAGCAAGCTGGTGCTGGGGAGCGGGGAGGGGATGCCTTCTCTGCGGAAGGGGTTGACTGACTGAGGCGTCCTCCAATTTTCGGGGTGCGTAACCGATCAGCCTTCTTTCTTTCTCAGACTCGCCTCCGTGCAGGCCTTGGCGGCTGAGTGCAGAGACTTAGATGACAATGCTGCCTTTGGTTGGATGTGGGCCCCGTGAAGAGTGTCTTGGGTGGGAGGTGACTGCGGGCATCAGAGACAGGAGTCTAACCCCAGACACAGGGCCTGACTTTTACTGAAGTTTTCCAAGTACTAGTTATTTGAGTTTTACAGATGTCCTTTCATTTTCTCCTTCAGCCTCTGTGGTTGATTGGATGGATGGATGGATGGATGATAAATAGATAGATAGACCTTTGAATAGATGCCAACTCATGGTGACCATATGACCGAATGTTGCCTGGCCCTGTATCATCCTCACAATTGCTGGCATGTTCATATTGTTGCAGCTACTGGGCCAATCCATCTCACCAAACAGCAACTTCACCCTGTCAGCTTTCTACGTCACCCAACTCGGCCCCGCCCAGTGATGTGTTCCATGCAAGTGAGTTGGTCAGTATTCTATTGGGATCCACGCGGTTTTTTGGAACTAGATCGTCAGGCCTCTCTTCCTGATCTGTCTTCGTCTAGAAGTGCCACTGGAACCAGCTCATCATGGGTGATCCTGCTGGTATTTGGACTGCTGGCGGCATAGCAGCCCTGCAACATGTAAGCCCCACAGTGTGACACAGGAACAGACAGTGGGAGGCGGACATACCTATTTTCATTTTCCAGCTGAGGAGACTGTGTCACCCAGACCCCACTTCTGCCTTCCCAGGGCAACAGCCCCGTCCCAACCCTGAGACCCACCCCAGCCAGGAAGCATGCCCAGGCAGGCCGGGCTGCCAGGAATCCCAGGAAATGGGGGTTGAACGGAAAGGACAGGGGTGGGGGTGGGCTGGGGGAGACACTGACAGACGGAAGTGAAAGTGGCCTTGAGAAAAAGGAACGGGGGAAGAAAAGCAGAAACTAAAACAAGTGACAAAGAAAATGAGAGTGTCCAGAGGAAGTGGCCGAGGGGTGCGGCGACACCAGAGGAATCCCCCCCAGACTGGTGTTTCCTCTCTCCTCAGAGGACGGGGGTTGAGGGCAGCTGACCAAGAGTGCTGCCCAGCTCCGGCAGGGAGGGCCTCTCCTCCACGGAGGCTGGAGCGGCACTGGCACCAAGCGTGGGATCTGGGCTGACGTTCTGGTCACGCTTCCTGTTGGGTGATGCTGGGACATCTACTAGACTTTGCAAAGCCTCGGTTCCCTCCAATAAACGGGATACCCATTCTGAACCCGGAACCCACAACATGCTTGTGGGATCTCCTGTTCTGAAGCCCCCAGGGCAGAGTAAATAGAGTCCAGATGAAGGAGGCTACGTGCCCAGAGTGGTAGGCCCTGGAGTCCCGGGAGAGGCGGAGGCGAGCATCTACCATCTTTTATCTTAAAGAATTCCTAGCCGAACAGCCCAGTTGGCCTACCCGCTGCCTGCCAGCGAGCATGTTGAACTGTGGCTAGTGTGCGGCCAGGACGCTGAAACCTCTCGTTGTTGTTGTGAGGGGCCATCGAGTCCATTCTGACCCGTAGCGGCCCTCCACGTAACAGAACGAAACACCGCGCGCGGCCGGTCCGCACCACCCTCACAGCGGTCTTCTGCCTGAGCCCATTGCTGCAGCCCCAGTGCCAATCCATCTCTTCAAGGGCATTTCTCTTTCTCAGTGCCCTGCTACCTTGCCCAGCATGATGTCCTTCTCCAGGGACTGGTCTCTCCTGACAACCTGTCCAAAATATGTAAGACAAAGCCTCACCATCCTTGCCTCCAAGGAGCACTCCGCCCACACTTCTTCCAAGACAGATTGGCTTGTCCTTCGAGATGTTCACGGTACCTTCAACATGCCTTCTTCAGCACCACAATTCAAACGCATGGATTCTGCTTCAGTTTCCCTTATTCAACGCCCAACTGTCACATGCATGAGAGGTTATTGAAACTACTATGGCTTCAGTCAGGCACACCTTAGTCCTCAAAGTAACATCCTTGCTTTTTAGTACTCTAACGAGGTTTTGGGCAGCAGATTTATCTACTGCAATACATTTTTGGATCTCTTGACTGATGCTTCCATCAGCATTGATGTGGATCCAAGAAAGACGACACAGCTGGTCGCCACGTCACTGATCTTTCAAAAATAAACCAGCATCGTGGGCAGGTTTCACTGGACCTTTCAGAGTAAGGTAGACGAGGGAGAAGGGCCTGGCAAGCTACTTTGGAAACAGCCTATCACAAAGGGAAACATTGAATGATTCCACGTACAGGCAAGTATTTAGAGAGCACATTTATTAGCGGTTCCGGGGGCAGCAGGGAGAGTGGGGCTCACTTCCTAGGCACACTCAGTTTCTGGTGTCAGGGGTGATACGGAAATCTGAAAATGGGCAATGGTGAACAACATGATCAACACTCCCAATGCCGCTGAACCACATTTCCAAAGAGCGCCGGGAAGGCCAGTGATTGGTTGCAAAGATATTTGCCACCACAAAATAAACAAAATAAGTTATAGGCACCCCTATAACAATGCCGACCTCCCACCTGGTGGGAAAAGTGTGTATCGTTCACACAGTCGGCCCTCGAACAGCACGAGCTTGGACCGTGAGTGCTCAGGAGAGGCGGGCTGCTCCTAGGGAGACGGCTCACGTCGCAGGCAACCCTTGCGCTCACTGTCGTGGGGGGAACATCCCCGACCAGTGGGTCTAGGCGGCGCAAAGCCATGCTGTTCAAGGGCCAACTGTGCGGGAACTAGCACACCGGCCATTGGGTGACGCAGTGCTGGAAGAGAAGGCTCCCCGCTTGGAAGGCAGACACGCGGATGGTACAGTGGTACCACCACCGACTTCAGCACCAACCATGGAGAGGATGGCAGGGCCCAGGGTCGCTGGGAGTCAGCGAGGACTTGATGGCAGCAAGGAACTACCGTCTGCCGTGCTGCTGGCTCTGGAAGTAAAGAGCCAATTCTGAGCCCTGCACTCCCCGCTCCTTATCCTGACTCTGCCACTGGGTGTCCTCTTGGGCAAGTGACGGATCTTGCTGGAGTCCCTCCCTTGTGTGTAAAGGGGGCACGGTAATTACATGGGTCGCTGTGTGTCGAAATTAATTAGGCAGCACCTAGCAATGACCACCACCTTCCAGGGCTGTGTTCATCACTCGGCAGCCGCCTTGGCCAGCAGAGCCCTGCTCAGAGGGAGCTGGCCACCCTGCAAAGCCGTGGTCAGGTTTGTAAAGACAGAGACCATGAGAGCCTGGGAGCACTCGGTGCTGGGCGGGTATGTGGGGCCGGTTCTGCTAATGTGGCAGGAACAAGGGAGATTGTGTCTAGTGGACAAGGGTCAAGAGTCAAGGGCATCACAAAAGAGGCAGGACAGAAGGGATGAACTTGGGAAGAGCAGGTGATGGACAAGTCTGGGGGGCAGGGGGGCACTTGTCTTCCTAGGTGTGGGGAGCTCTCTTGGGCCCCAGTAGTGGCACAGTCTGGGGGACACTGCTGTCAACACTTGGCAGCAGGGTGTCTTTTCTAGCCTGAGCTGTGATGCTTACAGACGGGCTGCAGGAATTCCCCCAAGGGGTGTGCCCAGCCCGCGTGAATGGGTTGGGCTTGGGAATCGGGGGACAGAGTGATGGCAACTGCTGTGGCAAAAGGTATCACAAGGCACTGGCTGGGGCCACGAGGAGGGGGCAAGGGGATTTCTCTGCCACCTGTGCTAAGTGGCGAGAGCCGTATTTGCATAGAAGGCGGCTGGGGGGCAAAGGTCACATCACCTGTCCACAGCCGGCCTGGGTCTCAGTCTCTCGTTCAGTCACGGCTCCCCATGCTGATGGGGGTTACCCAAGTGGCCCAGCCACGTGGTCTCCAGGAATGAGCAGAAGCCAGCCTGCTGGCTTCAATACCCTCAGGGCGGCTGCTTCCTTGCCCAAGCCTCAGAGTTCGTATCTGTGAAGTGGGCACAATAATGCACCCACTGACCAGGTGGCTTGTGGGGATGACAGGAGACCCCGGAGGAGACAGGCACCCTTTGCTGAGAACTTAGTATACAGAGATTGCCTGCCAGTCAACTCTGACCCACGGTGGCCCTACAGGGCAGCAGAACTGCCCCTGTGGGTTTCTGAGGCAGTAACTCTTTATGGGAGTGGAAAGTCTCATCTTTCTCTAGCCAAGTATCTGGATGGTTCTGATCTGCTGACCTTGCTGTTAGTAGCCCCATGGATAACCCACTATGCCACCAGGGCTCCTAGTCTACAGAAGGGGACCCATCATTGGTGCTGGGTGTCAGGCGCTGGGATTCAAAGTCCCAGAGGCCTCAGAGAAGGTGACGGTGAGTGGGACTGGACTTGAGGCCAGTGGCTTGGTTTTCCTGGTTGGGTGATTCTGAAAAGGGGCCCTGTGGCACAGTGGGTTGTACCCAGGTGCTAACTGCTCTGAAGGTGAGGCTGGGTGCGCCCTTGAAGAACTGCTGCCTGGCACACCCACAGGGGCGGTTCTACTCTGTCCCACAGGGTCCCTATGAGTTGGAATTGACTCGACGGAAGTGGGTTTCTCCAGTCCTCACATGTCCACTTCCACTTCTGACACTGCATCGGAAGAGCAGGCAGCCCTGGACTCCCCCAGCTGTGGCTTGAGCCGACTCCCCCCAGGCTCTGTCCATCTGCTTTTTCTCCAACAAACTGGGGACTCGAGAGGCAGCTGATGAAGCTCACCCCACCGCCCCCATCCCTCTCTTGTGCCATGTGCTTCTGAGACCTGTCTTCCCCAACCTGCTGGTAGAAAAGGATCTCCCCTTAGTCATTTACCCTTTAGTCTAAATAAGTCCCCAGGAACGTTAGAGCTAGTAGTTTCTTAGAAAAACTCTCAGCTAGCCCCTTCCGACCCCAGTTCCCTTTTACAGAAAGAGAGCAG
>NW_022111357.1:1571024-1583401 GCF_000313985.2 Echinops telfairi | reverse complement strand
AACGCTGCTGCGCCATCTCTCTGTGACCTTGACCAGGCTGCGTTCCTGCAGGAAACTCATCTCTGCAATGGCGGAGGTGCAGGGGAGACACGTGGGCCCTGCAGCCTGTTCCCTCCCTGACCTGAACCTGCCAGGACTGCCCAGCTCCTCGCTTCCCCGGGAGAGCTAGCTTCCACAGCGGCTGGCACTTGCTGCAGGGACAGAGGCAGGCCTGAGACTGCTGGAGTGGACCCACCGGGGGACGCCACAAATGCTGTAGACTAATGGGCTAGGGACACCAGGGTGTAATCCATCCAAGTAGCGCTCTTGCGCTCTCTGCGTGTTAATAATGCATGGGCCGCCGGCACACAGGCCCATCACAGGCCCGAGGTTAGGTGGCGTAAGGAGGTTTCTAATGGTCCTGATTATCTGGGGGAGGCTCCCAAGTGGGATGTGGGTGGTGTGGGCGGGAAGCCAGGATTCCGAGCACTCAGACCCCACAGGTGGGAGGCAGGGTGGGGAAGGGGGAGGCAAGGACACAGCGTTCACAGGCCAGAAGCCCTGTCGAGGGGCTACACTGGGCAAGCTGAGGATCGCTGCAGGGCCAGGGGACCCGGTGCACGAAGAGGAGCAAGACTCCAACTCCTGCAGGCAGGTCACAAAGGAAGTGGGGAGTCCTAGAGTCTCAGGGCTGAGAGGACCCCTGTGGAAATGCCCCTGCCCAGTAGCGCTGCAAGAGTGCCTTGTACACTTCTGGAGACAGGGCGCTCACTGCCTCCGAACCCGCTTTGGACAGGTTAGACCACAGAAAGCACACGCAGTTGTGTAGGATGCTTTAAGAGCGCAAACCTCCATGAGAGATGGTTAGATGAACGAGTAAGAGATCCCATATTGTCCTCCTGGACCCGCCTTGTCCTCGAGCAATGCCAGGCTGTCAACGTGACCAGCTTGCAAGACCCACCCTACTGACCAAACCCCTTGTGGGAGACCCCCAGGCCACACACGAGGAGCTGAGGATTCCTGGGAGTCCCACAGCTCCAGGTTCAGAACTCAGAGTGAGCATCACAGAAAAACCAGCCGCGGGGCAGGTGCGGGTGGAAACCAGCTCCTGGCATTCACGTCCCATGAGGAATGGAGCTGGCCTGTGTCACCAGTGGGTCTGAAACCGCAGAGATGATGGGTGTGACTTCCCAGGCTAGGGCCCGAGGAGATACCACAGCTTCTGCCTCACTCACTTGCTTTTGCATCCCTTTCTTGGGGTGGGGGGCAGTGCCATACCACGAGGATGCTCAAGCTGTTTGTGGAGATGCCCCGGTGGGAAGAATCCAAGACCTGGCAGCTTCCGGCCATGCCACGGCAGCCGTTTGGAAGCAGATCCCCCAGCCCCGCTCAAGCTGTCAGATGACTGCAGCCCCAACCAACAGCTGAGTGCAACCTCGTGAGAGACCTTGGGCGTGGAGTGGCCCTGCTAAGCTCTCTCTGAATCGCTGACTTCGCCGCTACGTTCCAAGGTAATTTATCACAAGCGATAGATACCTAAACCAGTAGGCACTGTGGGTCAGTTCCACACGTACTGGCCAGACAAGTGAAGGATTCTGCTGACCCAGAGCGTTTCTCTGTGTAAGGGGCTGGCGCTGCACCAGGTACTGCACGGGTGTGTTCAGGATACCGAAGCCGCCTAGGATGTGGTCCTGGTCCTCTGAGAGACTGCAGTCTGACGTCATGAACCAGCGAGAGGAGCACTCTGGGTGGAGTTAGGCTATGTGGAGGACTGAGGAAGGTGTTCAGAGCGATAGGAACCGGTGAAGCCAGGGCGGGGCTGGATGTTCTTGTATATTGATGCTGTGTTCCCAGTGGTGTCTCCCTGAGAGGTCCTGCCGTCATTTTTCTTTTGTGAGTGTGGAAACAGACAGTAGGCAGTTTGCCCAAGGCCAAAGTCTTGCCTGGGGAAGATCCAAGATTTGAACTGAGGAAACCAGGGGGCAGGATGTTAGCTGAGGGAGCATGGGAGAGGCCTAAGAAGAGAAGTCTATCCCCACTCCCCACCCACCCCAGCAATGGGACTGAGGGATCAGGGGGACAAGAAGGCCAGGGAAGCAAACACCATTAGAACTGGTGCTGACCAGCCTGCTGGAAAGAGGGGAGTGAGCGCCTCAGGGGTGTGTGTGTGTGTGTGTGTGTGTGTGTGTGTGTGTGTGATGTCAATAAGGGCTCAGTGGGTTCGTTTCCAAGCTCCCCTCAGTCCCCAGCCTGAGCCCCACCTCTTGGCCAGGACACCCACAGTATGTGCTTGCTGGGCTTTTTGCCTGGGCTGACCAATCCCCCCCAGCCTTCACGGTGCAGTCCTGGCCAACAAAGCTCAGTCCTGGTCTTGGTTACCACAGATCAAGGCTGTGCCCAGGTGGAAGGCTAGCAGCCTGAACTCAGGCCACTGCCTCCAGAGGAAGGCTCTCTGGCGACCATATCCTCATTGCAGCTCCCAGAGCTCAGGGGGCTGGGTTCCTTGGCCGCCCTCACATGTGCTCTGTCCTCACCCCCCTCCACTTTGCATGTGCTCCTTGTCTATGCTGTGCTTTCTGCCACTCAGCAGGACACAGCCTACACGACAAAGCTTCCTTAATGTGACGGAGAACTTAAACCAAACTTGCTGCCGTCATAGTGACCCTATGGGACAGGGTCGAAGTGCCCTCTGAGCTTGCAAGACTGTAACTCTTCCCAGCAGTAGGAAACCCCCTCTTTCTCCCACAGGATAGCTGGGGGTTCTGAACTGTTGACCTCGTGGCTACCACCCCAATGCATAATCCACTCCATCACCAAAGAAAACTCTGTTTCCCAATAGGATTATATCCACATGTCTAAGGGTGAGGAGTTCAACACATATTTGGATGGGGGACACAATTGAATAGTCCTTCTTTGGCTTCCTGGAGGCATCGTTTCATCTTTAGGACCAGACTCCTCCTGTCCATTCCCAAATAACAGATCCCCCAAATTACACTGCTCAGAGACCTCTCTTCCCCAGATAACCTCTGCTGGCATTGATGGTGCCTACGGTAGCTAGAGGGCACAAGGCTCCCAGGCTTCGAGCCTCACAGAAAGCAAGCTCACCCTTGGCCTGTTTAGTCCCCAGGTGTGGATAACCTCTCTGAACCTCAGTTTTCTCATCTGAAAAGTAGAGGCAGTTGTACTCATTTGCAAGGTGGGATGGACCGGCTGGCTGGCATCTCTATGGCACAGCATTGGGCCCAGAGATGGACAATGAGTGACCAACATTTGTGCAACGACTATGCGAAGTGGATTCTTGGCAAAGATTTCGGTGCCCAGGGCCCAGGCTAGTTAGTGTTGGACAGAGTCGATGGGCAGTAAGCATTATAACGACCCATCACTTGTCACAGCGGGGGAGGGCTAAGTGGGGGGAGGGGGGAGGGTGTTGTGTGCCCTCCTGGTGCATTAGAAAGACAACTCCCTCGGGCTACCGAGTGAAAGTGTCCTGAGGAGGAGAGTGAGGAAGCCAAGGGACCAGGGAGGAAGTGGCCACCATTCTCAAGGCAGAGGAGGCACAGGCATGATGAAGACCTGGCCGGAGGGGTGCCCAGAGACCTAGTGAGACGTCTAACTAGAGCCACGAAGGAGCAGAGCCAATAGCCCCGAGTCAGCCTAGTGGAGGTGGGGAAAGAGGAGAGGAAAATATTCACAGGCTGCTGAGGTGGGGCCAGGGGATGCTTGGGGGCTGCTGAGGTGGGAAGCAGAAGAAAAAGCAAACTTAGGGACGCAGGATGTGCAGCAAAGATAATGCAGTGATGCACTGGGGGTAGAGGGTGTTGAGAGGGATGCTTAAGGGTCTGTAATGTGAGCTATTGCATCACCAAATGGTCTCCTTCTCCAGTATCTCAAGATATTGCTCCATCAACCTGTTCGACCAGCAGCAGCAGCAGCAGCAGCAGCAGCAGCAGCAACACCCAGCTTGCTGGTACTGGGATGCCTTTCAAGGCCTTTCCTGGACTCCAAGACATTTAAACCTCCAACAACTCTTTGCAGAAGGCACTGTTGTCATCCTCCTGATTGCCCGGATCAGAAGCCAGAGAAGCCAAGTCATTTATTCAAGAAGCTACTGACACAGCAGAAACGGAAGTCTGTTGCAAATAATTCCTACTGAACACCAACTGGACGGGCAATTTGCTCGTAGTTATGGGTGTTTTCTGGGTCTGTGACTCATTCTGAGAAGTAGGGAAGTGTTTGCTGTGCCGCTGCTGGTGGTGAGGAAGGTGATGGAAGTGATGGAGACAAGGCTTCACATCTCCGGTTGGACGGACGCCATTTGACAGTCTTCGGAAGGGGGTGGGCATGAGTGTTCCTTTAACTATGAGTAAGCTGAGTGGCAGTGATGTGGCAGTCTGCGGCAAGTGGGGAGCGACACCCAGGTTCCAGGAGCCTGCCTCTTCTCCACGCTCACTCTCTCTCTCTCTCTCTCGCTGCTCAACACGGAGCGCATCCAAGCCAGGCCCTGTCCAGACCCCAGCTTCAAATCAGCCAGCCCCTATCCTTGTGTCCTTCTCCCCCAGGGGTCAGTCAGTCGGGACCCAGCCTTCGCAGGAGACTTAAACCCATGTCGGCCTCTGTCTCTGCCAACAGCAGGCGGGTGGAGGAAGCCTGTGCTGCGCCCAACCACCCACATGCTATCTAAATTCACCGCCAGACAAAGCCTTCTCTTTGTCTTGGCGCCTCCTTCCCTCCCTGTCATTCATGCACCAGGAGATTTTGTTTCCAGTAAGTGGGGGCTGGAGAGAGAGGGAAGCAGGCAGGAGAAGAGAGAAGGCGAGGCAGCAACAACATTGAATCGGGCCCAAGACTCAGTTCCATTGTCAAAGTGACAACTCATTAAAAAAAAATTAAAAATTGTCAGTGGTGTGGGGGAGAGGCCGCCTCTGAAGTGCCACCTTTCTGTGTTCAATGAGGCAGATCCTGAGCCAGCGCTGGCCAGGGAGTCTGGGAGCCAGTGCCTGTCACCCTGCTGAGAATCGAGGCGGGTGTACTCAGGCCTAGTGCCTCCCTGGCAGCTGTTCTGGGGACTCGAGACCGTCCACCACCTGGTCTTCAGCGCACGCAGCACCTAAGAAGGCACGTGTGGTCAGAACAGAACAAGCCAACCTCCCTCTGCAAATCCCCAATGCCGGCTCCTCCTGGAAGAGATTGGTGGGCCAGAAAGGAGGGGGGTCCCAGAGATAGCCGGCTCACTGCTCCCCCCTACCCCACCCCTCTAGTGCCTCTCCCAAGGTAGCAGCTCTGGGCCTGAGCTTCCCCAACTGACACAAGCAGAGGGAGCTCCGTGGCCCCTTCCCACCTTGAGTAGACAGCAACCACAAGGTGACACAGCACCAGGACCCAGACCAGCCATTGGCAGCTTCCCCCAGCCAACGTGCATGGATACCTGGACACCGTACTGAATGTTGAAGGGTTAGAGGGGTGGCAGTGGGGAGCTTGGGGAAGGCCCCCCCTTTGCATCTAAAAGAACAATTGGTCCCCCAAACTGTGGCCTGGTTTGTGACGAGGAGCCCTGGTGGTGCAGCGGTAAGCGCTCACAGGTTTGTGGAAAGGCTGCTGTTCAGAATCTACCTGGCTGCTCTGCGGAGGAAGACTGTGGTCTGCTCGCATGAGGGTTACAGTCCAGAAAACCTTCTGGGGCAGTTCTACGCTGCTGCCTGGGGTCACGGGGTAGGAATCCATTCAAGAGCACCCAGCTACAACGGCAACAGGTTGCTTGGGCCTAGGTAAGCTGGCCTGGGTGTGTCCCCCTTGAGATGGGCAGGCAAGGAGAAGCCAGTGCTGCAAGAGGGCTTGGGAGCAGGTCCTTCAAGGGCCTCTTCGCACGGGCTTAGTGCCTCCCAGACACACTCCGCCAAGCCCTCCGACGGACTTCTCAGGACCTGCAGCCGTTGGGGATGGACCTGCTCTCAGAACGGCCAAATCCTGGTGCCTCGATTCTACCTGCAGGCTTAGAGGTGAAAGCCCTGAGGGTGTAGAGGGATATACAAGGTCAGCGGTTTGAACTCACTCCCCAGGAGAAAGAGGAGGCTGTCTGCTCCTGTGAAGATTTAGGGTCTGGGAAACTCAACGGGGCAGTTCTACTCTGTCCTGTACGGGTTCTCTGAGTCAGAATGGACATGGTGGTGGTGCTATTTTTAATTTATTTACACACACACACACGCAGCAAACAACAATTCCTGATACATTTGGGAGAAGAATACAAAATGTGTGAAGATGTCTTACAGAAAATACAAAACTCCAAAGAAATCCGTCTGCCCTGGACAGGTGTGAGAAGTACCCACGCCTTTCACCAAGCAGAGAAAGTGGAGGCCCCAGGGCCGGAGGACACGCAGCCGACAGCCCCTGGGCTGCACTGGGCTGCACCCACCAGGCAAGCACTGACATGCAGGCTGAAGCCGGCAGCGTTGCTCATCAGGCTCCCTGGGATTCAGGTCCAGACTTAGGGTTTACTAACTGGACCTACTCTGGGCTGGTCATTTCTCTTCCTTGGGCCTCAGTTTCCTCATCAGTAAAACAGGGTGGCAGGGTTGGCCGACCCCCTGGTCGCCTCTTTGCCTAAGAACTCTATCTCAGGCCATGCTGCCCTGCTTGCAGAAATACCACAGGCTGCTTTAAGAGCAGAGATTTATTTTCTCACCATTCGGGAGACTAGATGTCTAAATTCAGAGTGTGGCTTTAGGGAGAGGTCCTTGTCTATGAGGGGGCTCCAATACAAATTCTCCATTTTTATATTCCATTTTCCCACAAACGTTTGGAAGCTCTCTTGTGTTCTGGGTGCTCGCAGCCTGCAGAGAGCGCGTTGGTGGTGGAGTGGGTGACACTTTGGGCTGCTAATGTTTAAGGTCAGTCGTTTGAACCCACCAGCTGCTCTGAGGAAGAAAGATGAGGCTTTCGCTCTCATAAAAATGTCCAACCTTGGGTTGTCTTACACACAGGGGAATCATACCAGCATGTGTGGGCCAAGAATGATAAATAATAAAATCCAAACCCAGAGGAGGGAATGGCATTTACAGCTTAGATTCTGATCAGCCAGTTTGCAGAAAGCTGTGGATGACTGAACATTCAAAACCCACTTGCAGGATGCTCCATGCAGAGGAAGCCTCTGGTAAATCCCATCTGACTAGGGACCAGAGATTGGGAAGGCCTTGGGACCAGACAGAGTACATCGTAGGGTGGATTACGGCAGGTATAGTTAGGTCAAAATGTGACACCTTGTCACTGACCTCCCTCTTGACCCAATGTATAATTGCTCTGATCTTTAATATGTTCTGCTTTGTTATTGATTGAAGTCATTCTTTGTTTCACGAGGTCGTTGTTGTTGGGCTACTTGTTTGTATTCCGTCTTGATTATGCATGACTTTTTTGGGTATATGAATCCCAGGATCGGTAAACCTATAGAGACGACAACCCAATCCATAGACCCAAGGGGGACAGGATGGGGAGGCTAGCAGGAAATGGAGACCTCACAACACAAATACCAGGAAGAGGGAATGTCCTGAAAATGATTGCCCAATTCCCGTGGATGTGATCGAACTATCAAAGTGTATGAGATGTGAATTGAGTGTCGGTGAAATTGTTAAAATTGTTAAAAACCAACTAATCTTTAAAGACGAAGAATTATTTCCAGTCTCAGAAACCCAAAGGGGCAGTTCTACCCTGTCCTCTCGGGTCGCTATGCATGGAACAGATTGTGGGTTTGGCCCACAATCCTCTGAGTTCCTGGGCTTGTAGGTTCATCTGCCTCCTGCACCCCACTATTCCCAGATAGCCTGTCTTCTCCTTGTTGTTCCGGCCTGTCTCTGGCTATGTTGTCCCTCGGAACCAGTCATCAGATTTAGGACACACCCTGAACGATAGGACTTCATGGGCTTAACCAAGAAATCCCAATTCCCAACTAGTGCAAACAGACGGTTATAGGTTTTTTTTCCAACCATGTAATCCCCTCCAGTGTTAGTTTCCAATATGTGGGCATCTTATATTCAGAAACATACGGTACACTTACAAGTACAGGTGTTGGGATTCTAACACATATTTTGAGGGGACCCAACTGAATCCAGTAACAAATGGGCTAAAGAAACCTGTGTCCCGAAAAGGCCCACAGAAGTACTGAGGTCCCCAAGAGGGTGGATCCCAAGTGTCTCTTCTCCATTCTGGAATGAGTCACAGCGTCCTCAGACCACACAGCTCATGGAATTCCTGCATCACCTCTAGGATGGTGCTATGCTGCTGCCTGCTAGCTCCAGGAAGCTTGGATTTCCTCGGCCACCCACTGCTGTTTGGAGAGGAAGCAGCACTGTCTGAAAACAGAGCCCAAGTCGATGCCCGCTGACCAGCTGCCTCCAAGTGTGCTCTGCCCAGCCTGGCCTGTGGGGTGGGCATTTCTGGGCAGCTAGGAGCAGGATTTCAACAGAGAGAGCTGGAGATCACGTGCAGGGAGCTGCCATCGGTGGGAAATGGGGAACTCCAGGAAGCCAGGCGGTTTCAGAGAAGTGCTTGGTGTGGGGCAGTGCTCGGGCACAGTGAGGTCAGCGGGACACCACTGTGCTTGGGCAGCAGACAATCACGGGCTGATTTGCCCAGAAAGTAAAGCCCAGTTGGGTGGGCCCCTCCTTCCAGGAGCAGAAGCACCAGCACCAGCCCTGAGAATCACGCACTGAGCTCTGGGCACGAGGAATCCTCTTTTTGACAAGAACACCAGGACTCAGAGAGGGTGAGCAATGTAGTCTTGGCTCCACAGCTCCTAAGAGTGGCTCCCACTCCCCCATCACTTCCCACCATCTGTCTCTCTTGTCGGGGCTTTTTGAGACCCTTTATGTATCCAACTGCACCCCAATGGACCTAATATTGTGCTGCCAGGTAGTTCAAAGCCACTGTCTGCTCTGCAGGAGAAAGATGAGGCTATCGGCTCCCATAAAGATGGACAGCCTCAGGACCTCTACAGGGTCTCTTTGGGTTGGAACTGATTCACAGGAAGTGGGTTTTGCTTTGTTTCTCGGGTCTCTATCAGAGATTCCCGATGTTCTCTGGGCACTTACACCTGTCCCTGGAGAGAAACAAAGGGTAGCAACACTCCCTTTATAGAAAGGGAGAAAGACAGAGATCTCGGAGACCAGATGACTTGCTAAAGGCCCTGGCAGGGAGTATGGGACGGAGCCAAGCCTGCAGCACACCCCAGGCCATTTTCAGAAGCAAGAACACCAGCCAGAGTCGCTGGGAGCGATGCCACACTCTCACATGACAGCAACTCAACCGTTTCCACACTGTCCCCACAGCCACCCCGACATCCAGGCATTGGCAGCTCCCCACCTCACCCCACCCCTTGCCCCTATTTAACTTGGGTAAGTGGAGTAAGTCTATTCCTATTTTGGAGATGAAAACAACAACCCAAAACAAAACAAATGGAATCAGAGAAGGGAAGAAAGGAACTTGCCTAAAGTCACACAGCTAGGAAGAGGCCGCTCTAGGTCTCAAACCCAGGTGCTCCGTTGACCTCATGCTCTATCCAGTGACCCACACTGCTGGCCACAGACGAGATTGGGAGATGGGCCATGGGGGCGGTGTGGCAACCCCATGCTCCTGGGCCCCCGGCCTTGAACCTCATTTCTCTGAGGGCTGCTCTGCCTCCAAGGCAGTTTGGACAGCAGCTTTGTAGCCAAGTCTCTGGGGCGTCAGGGCGGCCAGGAAGCAGGTGAGTGCTCTGGGTGGAGTGGGGCCACCCAGGTCACTTCCTGGCCCCTCTGTAGTCCAGCATACATGCACACGAGGTGAACCTGAGGTGGTTTGGAACATAGAACGGAAGGGAGAGGAGGGAACAGCCTTGGGAAGCTTAGTAACGTTCCCGAATGGCACGACTACCGCTCAGGCAGCCTGGGCAGGGCAAGCCAACCTGAACATTTCTGGGTGCAAAGTGTATAAGCACAGGACTCTGGGCATGGGCTTCTTCATATTTTCTTGAGCACCAATGCATGCATACCACCGCTTCTTGGGCCCTGGTTTCAGAGTGTTCATTCATGCGTCCCCCTCCACTAGCTCCTACCACTCGCACTGGGAAACCCCCGCTCTGATGCCAATGTGGCAGCGAGGCCAGTGAGTGGAGACGGGCCTGGCATGAGGGGACGCCACCCTGGGGTCTAGATTCGGCTCTGCTCTTCACTCTGAGCTCTGGGACCCCAGCCACCCTCACCCCTGCTCAGGCCTGGGTCTCCTCATCCCCGAGGCTTCCAGGGACCCAGCTGCCGTGTCCATAAAGCAGCTCCCTCTCAAATGCCATCTAAGCCAACTCAGGGTGCCTGGCCATGGGTCACAGCCCTGGATGAGGCGGGCAGTGCCACAGGAAGGCTGGAAGGAGCAGGCACAGCGCAGGCTCCTGTTCTACCCGAGCCTGGTACTTCCCGCCCCTCTCCTCAGACTTGGCCAGAGAGGGTACTCACTCAGGGAAGGAGAGGAGCCATTTCCTGGCCACCCACCACGTGCTGGCCCTGGGCCAGTGCTTTCGCACAGATCAGCATGTCTGATCTCTAGGACAACCCAGTGAGGGGAAGGCAGAGGCTCGGACAGGGAAAGTGGCATGCCCAGGTCACCCAGCCAGAGCAGAGGGGAGCTGCTGTTGGTTGGGGGAGACCTGTTCACCTTCATAGAAGGCCAGCTGCCTCCTCCCCTTACTTCTTCCTTGTCCCCTTGCCTCCGCCAGCCTCTCTCTCCTCCCCCTCACCTCAATCATGTTAGACGGTGATGAGCACAAAGGGACAGGGTAGGGAAGGGAAATCTACCCACGCCCCCACTCTTGCACCTTCCCAGCAGGGGCTGCCCCCCACCCCACCCCCAGTCACCTTGGTCACTCCCACGGACTTGACCCATCCCCTCGCTCCCACTCATTCTCCCCATAGTGACTAATGGCTCCAGTGCTGACTCAGCTGCCCTCACCGGGCTCCGTTATGGAAACAGACCCAAGCTCCTTTCTCTTCAATCCTGCCCCCTCTCCTTGTCCCGGGGTTGCCGGCCAGGCGCTGTGTTGCACACGGAGACCCCCTGACCCAGGGGAGCGACCTAAGGAAGCACTGCCTGGCTTGTCTGCTTTCTTGGGAGGCGTCAGGGGTGAGACAGGGCTGGGGAAACACAGAACACAGATGCTTCCCACTCAACCCCTGAGTGTGGGAACGGCTGCCCTCCCTCTGTGTCGTTGTCTGAGTGCCCTACCCTTCCCGGTTTGCAAAATGCCGGCTCGTTTTGAGCACTAAAAGCCACTCTGTCTGTGGAATGCCAGATGTGTAGTAAGAGCTGAGCAGATCATAGCTCTCTCCTTCAAGTGTCTCAAATGCACTAAGAACGCGGAGGGTGGAGGCAGTGGCTCACCCTGGCCTGCCAGCAAACGTGATAGAAAATGCTCTTGTTCTTGACTTGGTGTACGGGCAAGGTAAACATCTGCTTTACAAAATCTGTCTCTGTTTATCATTTAATCCTTAATTCTATAGCATCATGGACTGGTCTGTGCACATATCCAGTCTGTGCAACCAGAAGTTCTAGGGGGAACTGGACCAACTCTTATCCATCCATCCATCCATCCATCCATCCATCCATCCATCCATCCATCCATCCACCCAAACTTATTGTGTACCTCCCATCAACTCCCAGGGATAGCTCAGAGCAGGCGGGGCTGGGGGCTCAGGGGTGCCCACCCCACCCCCTCATTCAGGAACCATTCACCCAGCCCAGGCTTCTCTGCTCACTCTGGGACATTAACTTCTGGGGACAGATCTGTCTCTCCCCACTGGACTTGAGTGCTGGGGGGCTGGGGTGGTTTCCATCTGGGACAACCCAGCCAGGCCTCTACTGCCGACCACTGGGGCTCCCTCCCAGCCTGGGACCTTGGCTCTGTCCTCTCAGCCAGGCTCTGCCCTCAGCCTGGAACCCTGAAGCCCACCAACTGCAAAAACAAGCAACCACAAACAAACGTGTTACCTGCCGACCACTGTGGAGATGCTAAAGAAAAAAAGGTATATAATACACATCTTAAAAAGCTCCCACACACCATTTCTGTTGGTTCACATGCTTCAACAGAGTCCCCATCACTGTCACCCTGATTCTGACTTATAGCGAGTCTGCAGAGCAGAGTAGAACTGCCGCACGGGCCTTCCAAGACTGGACACCTCCCACTGCCTTATCTCTGGTGGGATTGGTAGCTTTGAGCCACTGACTTCCGGTTCTAGCCAAGCACTTTAACCAAAGTGCCACCAGGACTCCTTACACACACACACACAGAGTACACACACCACAGGTAGCCCCAAATCCCTTCTCCCTTTCCTATTGCTTGGATCTATAGAGAGAAGGCTGCCCGGCTTGCTCGGAGACTTTTCTCC
>NW_022111357.1:1567427-1570852 GCF_000313985.2 Echinops telfairi | reverse complement strand
ACACACACACACACACACACACACACACACACACACACACACGATTTAATGGTGTGTCCAGAGAGCAAATCCGCCCAGCTCTGTGCCGGCCTGTTCTCCCCAGCACCAAGCCTTATGCATTTGTAGGAATCATTTCCTCCATCAGCAAGCCTCTCTCTCTCCTATTATCTTGATTGATTTTCATCGTAGCAACCCACACCGCCTGGAATTTCCCATCTGGGTGTTTCAGAGAGAAGACAGCGAGTAGTTAGGAGCACAATGTCTGAGCCAGGCTCCCAGGACTCCAGTCTACCGCTCTGCCTCGGTGGGCCCCCCAGTAAGGTGCTGAACACCTCTATGCCCCATTTCTGTAAAATGGGGATCGCTTTCATGGGGTTGTGGTGAACCAGTTTTTAGGGGCGGTAGTGAAGACTACATGACATCATGGCCTATTTCCAATGGGGGCTAGTACCACATCATCTGGGGGCGATTCTAACTGCAAGTAAGTATTCTGGGGTGCCCCAGCAAGTGGGTGGAGGTGGGGGAAGATGATAATGGGGGGTGGGGCAGAAGCCAGATGTGCCAAATCTTGCAGCATGCCATGTGTCGGGCACAACAAAGAACTGCCCTTCACAATGCCAACTGTACATTCCTTGAGGAACTCTGGATGGAAAATGCTTCCCCGGGGCCTGGTGCGTGGAAGGCACTTGCTGCGTGATAAGCTACAGCTGGTTTGCTTGTTTACTGTCCACTAAATGCATGCTCCCCAAGAGGAGGAAAGGGCCTTAGCTCCCTTGTACAGGGCTGCTTCATCCCAGCCCCTCGGAGAGGCACCAAGGATGAGAAAGAGCAGAGCGAAGAGGAGATGAGCGTACTCCATCAGTCATGGGTGGGAAGTGGGGGAAGCACATCCATTCCCCGCCCGACCAGTGTTCCCTGAGCAGCTGTACCCCATAGGATGGGACAGGGCTGCTGCCTCTTCCGGGGCTCGCTTTGTGTCCCATCTCCCCGAAGCGTTCCCCCAGCTAGCTGGAGAGGACCCCGGGAGGCCAGTGTCTGTACTCACTGAGGGATATTGTCTGGCTCACAAGCCTCCCTCTCCTCATTCCTACCAGCACGGGGGCTAGCATCTGCCTTGCTTGCCTCTCTGGGTCCAGGGGGTCCAGGGACTTGTGCTTACTGGGGCTCAGCAGATACCCGTTTGGTTGCGGTTTTCTCCTCTTCTGCTCAGTAGGTGGTGTTGATTAGGAAGGGCTAAGCATGGTTTGCATTCAAGGAGGGAGCAAGAAGAGAGTTCATGTTCGTTCGCACGGGGCTTGTTCTACATACGTATCAACCCCATCGAGTGCTGCCAAATGCTGGGAAACAAACCAAGCCTTGTCTGTGGGGGGCCGGGAGTGGGTGGAAGCAGAAGAAGGGTGGGAGCGTCCAGGGGGCAGTGACAGCATGGCTGCGGAAGGTCTCCGGGACCAGGAAGCAGAAAGAAGGGAAGGAATCGGTGGCCTGAATCTCAGAAGTCCTTCAACACCAACGAGAGCCTCATGAATTATGTTTCAGCAAGGTCATCAAAGGAGGAAGCAACAAATTCCTTTTGTTCTCAGCTTCTCTCCTCTGGAGACTTAGCGCCCAAAGGATCCAGAGATGGTGATTCGCTTCAAAACACTCACAATCCTTATTGCTAAGAAATCCTTCCTGAAGCCTAACTTCAGTCCACCATAGGCCAAACAAGCTTCTGTCTTCCCACTCTCCCTAGAGAGGAGATGGAGCATAGGATGCCAGACCCCTGGATATCACCATGGTCAAGTTCTCAAACCTTTCCACCAGAGCAGCCCTAAAGGGAAGAGACAGTGAGAGGGTTGGCTTGGGCAGTGGAGGGATGTTTTCTGAAGCAGGCTCGATCCATACAAAGTGCCTTCAGTGTTATGTTATGTTTGGAAATGCACGCACCTGTGGTAGTCTACACACAGATACATAACATGGACGGGAATCTATCCTTGTGTCCAAATGCATCTATCTTGAATTCTTCAGATGAAGGAAGATGAGCCAAGTCTATGCTATGGTTCACTAGCCCTCTAGTACTTTGTCACACACCCCTGGTGACATGGGCACCCACATGTGACACCCCTGGACTGGGATTTCTATCATGACTTGTTTTGTTTCCTTGAACAGAGAAAGTCCACTGTGGCTCTTGGTTACACCTTTGCAAGCAGCCTGTGTCCCTTCAGGGAGGACCCTCAAGGAGGGCAAGCAGGATGTAGATCAAGAGAAGGCTGGCTGGATTGAGGTAGAAAAACAGGGGATGGGACTATGAGGATGTGGGGAGAATGCTCTGTCAGAGGCCCGTCCCCATCACTGGCAGGAGTACAACCACCCGCTGAGGAGGGGGATGTGGCCTCCAGCCAGGGCACTGAAAACTTCCAGTAGCTGCTAGTCCAGTGCTTGCCTCATATTCACCCTAACAAATATTTATTGAATTCATGTGGGTGGAAGGAATAAATGGTGAATGAATGAACTAGTGGAGGACTTCCGGCGCAAGTAGTTCTGAAGTCCTTCCTGGCCCTAGCACATTGAGGGGGCTAGACCACCACTCTTGCTCCCAGTGCCAATGAACATCTCGGTGTGCCACCTATAGGCCCCATGGTTGCTCCTCATGGCTAACGCGGTCAAAAAGAACCATAAGTTGTCAACCACTCATTTCAACACAAGGAGCCATGGCAGGGTAGTGGTTACAAGGTGGGCGGTGATCTGCAAGGTCAGCAGTTTGAAACCACTTGCAGCTCGGCTGGAGAACAGGCCTCTGCTCTATTAGTCTCCATGCCAGCTCTATGGCGTTGATGTGATTACAGTCGCTCTGACAAGGTGGAGCTCAGAGATGTCACAAAGCTGACTTGCACACTACTGGGATCTGGAGCCAGCAGCCTCCTCCTGCACCAGGGCCATTAATCAGAGTGCCACACTCCCTCTGCACGTGTCTCCAACAGTGTCTCTTAGGCCACTTATTTAGCCGGATGTGTCGGCTCCTTATCTGTTAATACAGGGCGAGCGCTAGCCGTCCTTCTGGTGATGGAGGAATTTAAGTGGCCTATTGCAGGAGTATCTGGCCTGCTGCTTAGCACTGGGCAGAGTGGGCTCGGTAGAGGATCAAGTTCCCTCTCAGAGGGAATCGGAAACAGAATCCCTAAGTGAGGGCGAAGCGCTTTTGAGTAAAAGCTGGTGTTCGCCTAACAGCCACTTCCCTGTCAACACACACCTGCCCCGCCCTTCTCCACTCAGGCCAGAGAGCAAGGAGAGTCTCTGCCGCCATCAGCCCCTGCGTCCCAAGCTCCTGACAGCAAATACTCAGCAACTGCCAGCGTGGTCTGAAAAGGAGGCTTAGTGGAGATGGGTTACCTCGGAGGAGCACTCACAGCAGAAGTGGGTCATACTCTGGCACCACTGGCTGCTTA
>NW_022111357.1:1553414-1567172 GCF_000313985.2 Echinops telfairi | reverse complement strand
GAGAGAGAGAGAGAGAGAGAGAGAGAGAGAGAGAGAGAGAATGAATAAGACTCTTTCTGGGAAGGGGAACTGGAGCTTTCCACATGATCTTATGTGTGTCCCTTCATGCCCTCAGCAAAAACACATGAAGTGTGATGGCTTGGTCCTCATGGGAAACCCAGCCGGTCCTGCCTGCATGGAAGCGTCTCCTGTATGTCAGGAGTGTCTCCTGTCCTGCACAACTGTGACTCGCAGCCTGTTCTCACGGGGTGGTGGGGAAGAGGGGTGATCTGGAGGGACTGGGCTCAGGGTCCACCTCCCCATCCGGGGCAGCTCCGGCTCTTGTCACCAGCTGTGGTTGGGCGCATTCTGACTCGGGGTGACCCCAGCTATGTTAGAACAGATCTGCGCTCTGTGGGGCTTTCGATGGCTGCATTTCACAAGTAGATCACCAGGCCTTTCTTTCGGGGCCCCCTTTTCATTCGCAGTGGGGCGTCTTCACTGTTTGCACCACCCAGGGACTCCGGGCTGGCGGAGAGTCTGCCGACGGTGTGACTTAGCTCCAAGCCAAAATGAAACCCAACCCTGGCACAGACAATGACTCTGGGTCCCTTTGGGCTTGTCAAGTGGGAGCTTTGGCCAGGGCCCAGGCTACCCTGGTTCTTCTTTAAAGCTTCGATGTGGCAGGCGGGGCTTCCTAGTTTGGACCAGATGCCTGGGGAAACTAGATCAACCACTCACGAAGTGACCAGACCTTCCCCATGTCACCTGACCTGTATGTAGCCTGCTTCCTCATTTATCAGCTGGGCTAAAAGAAGAACCTCTTCATAGGCTGTTGTGAGGATCAGGCAAATGATATAAGGCGAAGACACCCCATCAGACGCAGCGCTTGTCTGTCACAGCTTCTAGCTCAAGGCCTCAGACCAGCCTGTTAATCACTGGGGGGCAGTGGCATAAGTGAGGGAGTGGAGGGATGACTCCCCAGAGTCTAAAGTTCCATCCATCGAGCCTCTAAGGGAGTAAGACTCCAAGTCTCTTCATCTTCCATGGCAGGCAAATCACCCAAGAACCTTGTGAAAAGGTAGAGTCCGATTCTGGGAGGCCGGGTGGGGCTGGGCCTAGGCGTTTTGTAAACATCCCCAGGCCACGGGGCTGCTGCTGAACCACACACCACACCTCGGGGAAACCAGGCTTTGCGCCTTCCCAGGACCTGTTCTAGAGCTTGCTGGCGTCCCACCTGCAGCTCGCCAATAGCTCAGGATCCCAGGGGACATCTGTGCAGAGGTGCTGCCTGCCAGCCACCCTGGGCTGGGTTCTTACGAATTGACACAGGAGACCAGCCTGTGTGAAACCCTGAGTTCATATCTAGGCACCATCACAGAGGACCCTGGGCAAGTCCCTTCACCCTTTGGGGCTCGGTCTCTTCATTTGAAAAGTGAAAGCATAAAGCCCTACGTGCCCAGCTTGGAGAATGGGCTTGTGGTCCCAGAGAGGACCCCGCAGGGCCGAGGGGCCATGACTCGAGGGCGGGCTTCGCTTCTCCGTTCTCCTTGTCACCCCTGGAGCACTCCCTCCCAGGGAGGCCAACCTGCCTTGTTTCTTTTGCATAGTGGCATGCCAGGGGAGGAGAGAGGAAGTGGGCCTGCTAAATTTAGCCAGTGCTTACGCCCCCTCACCCAAGGCTTGGCCCACGCACTCCACCATGAGTAGGTGCTTTTCTATATTTAACTTCGGAGTGCACCTTCCACTGGTGCAGACACTGAAAACCCCGGGAGGATGTGGTGGGGAGGGAAGGGAAGTTCAAAAACTGAGCTGCGGTGGCGGGTACCACGTGAGACGCCATCTGCCCCTTCACGTGTGTGTTCTTCCTGGAAGAAACCAGAAAGGTTGCTTCACCGATTCCCCCATGCCTCCTCTCAAGCGTCTACGACTCACCTGGACGAACCACGGCCACAGACATCTGCCTGAGCGGAGTGGAGGCCTTGGCGACATCAGCATTGTCTTAGGAGCAAGCGGGCCATGGAGCCGTCCAACAAAAGTGAGAACGAGGCAGGGAATTCTCTAGGACCCTCTGGGCATCAGGCATGGTGATGAGCCTGTTTACACACATGGTCACGTTTAACCCCCCACAATAGTTTCATAGGGTTTCTATCGCCCGAGTGCTGCAAGTGAGCAAGCAGAGGACCTGAGAGATGCGGGGCGTTGTCCACAGTCACGATGGGGTGGAGAACCCAGGCCAGTCTCCAAAGTCAGCCTCTTACGCAGGGAGCTGTCAGGGTGGCTGTGGGCTCCAGTCCCACCGATGGCATCACTCAGGGCCCAAGGGTACGGCGTTGAGTTAGCCACTCCCCTTCCTGGGGGTCCCACTAGGCTCCCCTGTCAAAGGAGCCCACTGGGGTGGGGTTTTGTTTTATTTCTGAGGGCCTGCTGGGTGCCACCAGACTCTGAGGGCCAGCACGGATAAGACTAAATCGAGGTGGGCTCTCCCACTTTAAAAGCACGAGGGAACCTCTGGCCCTTGCTTAGGTGCTGGTCAGCACATACAGATCCTACCCAGCCACCAGTGAGATGACACAGACGCTCCCTTGTTTTTCTGGGGAATGTTCACTACAGGTCTCCCTGATGACCAGTTCACAGGCCCTGAAATGCATAGTGATCCCTGCAGCAGGGTGGTCAGTGCCGCGATGGGGAGCCAGGGGCACGGGGAGTGGGTGTTCAACCCAGCCTGAAGAGTTGGGGAAAGGAACAAGGGGCAGACTCCCCCAAACCAGATGCTTTAGACAAAGGGTTCTCAAGGTATCGTTCCCAGGCCTGCAGCATCAGCTCCATCTGGGAACTTGTTTAAACATATGCACACACATTGGCCTCGGCCCAGACCTCCCAGATCAGCACTTGAGGTTTTAACAGTCCTCCAGGTGACACACGGCTCACTCACATTGGAGATCTACCAGAAGGCCACACACCCTTGGTGGACTGGCTCTCCAGGACCTCCTGACTCAGAGCTTGGCTAGAAATAGGAACAGCTCAGGAAAATGTGCTCTCCATTCCAAGTGCTCTCCCTAGATGCCTGCCAAGCGCAGGGCTAAGACACCTGGCCGAATCTCCGCGGGGCGCTGCCCTGGTGATATCTCATAACTCTGTCCTGGGCTTTTATTGACGATGGTTATCCGAAACAGCCACAGGGAGACCTGCTCAGAATTGCTCGGACACAGTTGTGTTCTATCAATTTGCACGAAGCCCTTCAATAAAGACACCCGTGAGAATACAGGGGCAAGTGGTAATCTGGCAAAGACTGGCTGGAAAATGATCAAACCCGGGGGGTGGGGGCACAGGGGACGGCTCCCACCTCTGGTCAGCCTGTACATGGACGCTGCCTTTCTGGAGAAAGAGCCGTGAAGTGTTTTCAGAAACATACATCCCCTTGGCCTAGTAATTCCGTCTTGGAAAGTGAGCATTTCGCAGCAAGGATATGCACGCTAGCATTATTTGAGATAGCAACGACAACAAAAAGGGAAACAACCTTAATGTCTAAAATAAAAGATTACTAGATACCTATTCGGTCATTCATTCATCCGTCTTTTTACTCATCAGAGAGCTGTGAGTAGACTATGTGCCAGGCAACATTGTAGAGCTACCGATAGAGCAGACAGTAAAGAAACGGACACAAATCTGCCCATCTGGCCAGGAAGGCTTCCAGTGGACAAGGAAGATAACACACTATCGGTGGCGTTCAAACAGTTGTTAGAGAAACACATTTGAAAAATAACAGAATTGTCCCGTGAACGCTTTGAAGCCCCGTCCTCATATACACAGTGAGTCAGCTGTGCTGGGTGCATGAGGAAAGGAAGCAGGGAGTGAAGTGCTGGGTGGGTGAGGGGGAGAGTGGCTATGTGAATGCGGGAGATGCTCTAGAGACAGGGAAACAGACAGACCATTCCTCTGAGCACATCTGAAGAAGAGCAAGCAGGTCATGTGGCCGCAGCGGGTGGCTGAGCAAGGAGTGTGGGCCCAGGCAGTGTCTTGCAGGCCTTTCTGGAACTGTGGGTTTTCTTCGAGGTGAGAAGGGAGGGTTTTGAGCAGAGAAGGGATGCTGCTGGATGTCTTAGATGTACCCGTCTGGTTTCTGAGTTGAGAAAGGGTTCTATGGAGCAAATGTATAAATAGAGATCGTACTAGGAGGGAGCCCTGGTGGTGTAGCGGGAAGAGCACTGAACTGCTAACCACAAGATTAGCAGCTCGAGCACACCAGCCGCTCTGCAAACGGAAGATGAGGCTTCCATAAAGATTTAAGTCTCAGAAACCCCAAGGGAGGCAGTTAGACCTTGTCCCATAGCGTCACTGTGAGTCGGAAGGGACTCGATATCAGTGAGTTTTAGAAATGAGCCATGCCAGGGGTGGCAGAGGTACAAACCAGGGCAATAGAAACAGAATTGAGAAGTGGTGAAATGGGGATCTATTGTGGAGGTGCGTTTGGGCCTGGCCCCACTTGCGGACAGGTAGTCAGATTTTCTGCAGAGGGATGCTGGCCTGGAGGGGTCACATGCGACTGTCTGAGCAGATGATCTGTCTCCGAAAGATGAGGTGAACAAGAACTGGTGAAGAAGAGGAAGTGGAATGCCTTCAGAGGGCCAACCCAAACCAAATGAAACCAGGCCCAACTTGTACCCACTGCCGCAATGGGACTCCTTTCAGAGGGGAAAAGGAATTCGCAAACGATGTTAAAATAAGCCTGTCTATTTGTTCTGGTGGAAACTTATAAAAACTTAAATGAGAAGTTACATAGGCACCCGACTTTCCTGTTCCAAATCCGGAGCACTGGCTGCTTAGCATCAAAGGTCAATGACATGCCACCAAGGAAATGCAAATTATAATAAAGGTGTGATTGGCTTTTTGTTATCAGCTAGGCAAAGGTTGAAAAAGAATGATGACACCCAGTGCTGGTGTGGGCGCACGGATGCTGCACTCCCAGAATCGTTAGAGGAAGCTTGTATTAGTATCACCGTTTGAGGGCAGGACAAAGACCAGGCTTTCTACTGCCAGAAAGAGTTACAGTCTCAGGAACCACAAGGGCCAACCCCACCTTGTCCAATAGGGTCGTTTTGAGTCGGAAATGACTCAATAGCAATTTTTCGATGTTATCCAAAAGCCTTTTAAAAATACATGTCAGAGGAATGAGACTAGCTTAAGCAAATTTGGAAAAAAAAATAAAGTGATAGAATCATTCTTCCTAATTTTAAGGCGTTCTCTAAAGTACAGTAATCAAAACTGTGGTGTTGGAGTAAGGAGAGAGACATAAGTCAAGGGAACAGACTATAGAACACCTGCGCAAAGGTGCAAAAGCAGCTCAGGGGAGGAAGGATAGTCTTTACAACAAATACCCTAACTTACCTGCAATGTCTAGCATTGGCAAATGTAAGAAGAGCAAAGCTTACCACTGGTTACTAGGGGTAAGAGGGTGGGGGTGGGCAATGGCAGAGCAATGAACTGCAGCCTAGACTTCACACTTGCAGTATGTTTTCACCTGGAATGGGTCATAAATTTACACGTAGAATGCAAAATTACAATCTTCAAAAAAGAAAAACCTAGGAGAACATTTTCAAGACCCAAGACTTTTGAGACATGATCTCAAAAGTACAATCCATAAAAGGAAAAAAAAAATCAATGAATTAGAGTTTATCAAAATAAAAAAAAATTTGCCCTACCAAATACTCCATTGAAAAAGTAGTAACTATCTTGTAGTCTTAGGTCACCATATACTGGGCACCCTAAGGAAAAGATTCAAACGAAAGGCCAACAATCACCAGTTTCATAACCTTTCGAGAGTGGTCAACTGCTTCTCGTCACCTTAGGGTCTTTCCTATGACCGGTGTCATTCTGGCAGACATGGTCTACCTTCACAAATCAGTGTTACTAAAAGCTTCATCCTACCTCCACCCTTAACTGTTTCTGTAAAGAGTGTCCAATCACCTACGCTTTTCATCCATACAAGTCAACAATTCATGTATTATCTAAAACGATAGACTATACACGTGTAATTTACTTTATTGAACAGTGTTCTAAATTATATGCCACTCACTAAAACTACTGATACTATCAATAGAATTACCTTATGCCCCATGGGGATGATTTATAGTGTTTTCCACTTGTGATAATGGCTGCCTCTAAAATGAACCAGGAACACATACAAACCATAGACATATTAATGGAATTTGGGGTCATACTTAATCCTATCCATAATCTAGGCACACTTAGTTCTTATGACATGGCCCTACTTGATATTCCCCCTCAGGAGGAGGTCACTTAAAAGATGGGTGCAATATAGCAACGTGTGGTGAAGAAATCAGATAGTGCCCAGCTATAAGAAAGAATAGTTCCTGGGATACTAAAGGCTCATCTTCAAACAAGCAACCATCTAAGTGAGGTGTCAATTAAGTGCATACAGAAGAAACACACCAGCCTCTGAGATCCCAGGATTATAAGTAATAAAATCCAGGAGGAGGAAATGCTATCAGAGCTTAAACTGTGAACACACAGATTCTAGAAGGCTATGGATGACAGTGGAAACCCAAAATTCATTTTCAGGGTCCACACATGGATTAAGCCTCCTGAGAAACCCTCTAAACATAGTCCAGGGATGTGAATAGCCTTGCTATCAGAGCATAGTTAAGTCGATTGTGGCAGACACAGGTAAAAATATAACATCTTTTCTTTTAATCTCCCTTTTGACCCATCTTAAATTTGCCCCAGTTTTTAATATTTTAAGCTTTCTTCTCAATTGAGGTTTTCCTTTGGTTTATTTTGCCATTGTTGTTAGTTTTTGTTTCGTGGTGTTGTTTTGCATGTTTCTTCAGGATATGAAATCCAGGATAAGTAAATCTACAGAGTCTGTAACCGGATGAATAATTACCTAGGGCATGGCAGGTGAGGCTGTGGGGGGCTAACAACAGTGAAAACGAGAGAGAAGAAAATGTTGTAAGATTCACTGTAGTGATGATTGCACAACACATCTTAATATAATTGAACTATGGAACCGCATGCTATGCGGACTACATGCCAATAGAAATCATTAATTTTAAAAGCTGGACAATTAACAAAGGAACACAGAAGAAGAAGAAAAAAAAATCACAAGATGAAAAATGTTTTAAAAGACAAAAAGACTCCATTAAGAGAATGAAAAGATTAACTAAAGATTGGGAGACTTTATTTGCAAACCACATAGACAACAGAGGACTTATATTTAGAATAATAATTTAAAAAACTCAACAGTGAAAAAACAAACAGTGCAATTAGAAAATTGGCAAAAGACTCGGGCAAATATTTTACTGAAGGGGATAAAAGAAAGGCAAACAAGCACGTGGAAAGATGACCAATCACATGAGCCATTGGGGAACAGACAAAGGAAATGCATAAGCTATCATTGGGCACCTGTTAAAATAAAAGGCTAGAGGCTCAGTAGAGACACGGAGCTCTCATACATATGTTGCTGGTGGGATTGTAAATAGCACAGTCTCACAGGAAAGCAGTTTGGGAGTTTCTTTAAAAATGAAACACATTCTTAGATAGGACCTGGTGATCATGCTTTGTTGGGTGCTATCGAATTGTTTCCAACTCATAGCGACCCCGTGTGAAACAGAGCATAGCATTTCCTGGCTTGGGTCATCTTCACAGTCGTGCTGTATCTGTGCCCATTGTTGCAACCACTGACCCACACGATGTCCTTCTTCAGCGATGGGTCTTCTCCTGATAACATAGCCGAAGCATGTGAGATAGCCTCACTTCTCTGTCTCTTTTAAAAAAAATCATTTTATTGAGGGCTCTTATCACAATCCATCTGTTGTGTCAAGCACATGTGTACATATGGTTGCCATCATCATTTTCAAGACGTTTTCTTTCTACTTGGGCCCTTGGTATTGGCTCAGTTTTAGTAAGGAGCATTCTGGCTGTACTTCCTTCCTCCAAGCCAGATGTGTTGGTTCCCTTCGTAGTCCAGAGCCCTGGCGGCATAGTGGCTACATGGTGGGCTGAGTTCGAAACCACCAGCAGCTCCACAGGAGAAGGACTGGGCTTTCTACTCCTGGGGACAGGAACAGTCTTGGAAACCCACAGGGGGCGCTGTGAATCGGCATTGACTCCAAGACAGTGAGTTTCTAGTCACTCATGGTACCTTCAATATTCGTCTCCAATACCATAAAGCAAAGGCATCAATTCTTTGGTCTTTTTTCTTCACTGTCCAGCTTTTGTATGCATATGAATATAAATGCCATGACACGGGCCAGGCACACTTTAGTCCTCAAAGTGACATCATTGCTTTTTAATATTTACTCAACGTACCGATTTCAAAGCCCACAGTATCTCCTTGATTTGTTGGAACAATTGCCTCTTGGCCCATAGATGAGCAAATGGTTCTGGAATTCCTATTCTTCACAGTCTCATCCATAGTTTGTTATGATCTACAGAGTTCAAAAACTCTTTACAGTCAATAAAGCACAAGTAAACATCTTTCTGGCATTCTGGCTTTCAGCCAGAAATCCATCTGACATCATCAACAATATCATTACTGATGTCTGATAGATCTTAGCTTGGACTTCTTCCTCCAATATTGTTGGTTCTCCATCATATGCTACCTCCTGAAAGGAATGGGCAACTACCAATTTTGTTGCTGTTGTTCAGTGCTCATGTTATTCCTGCCACCTTCTTTCAATATTTCCTGCATTATTCGATATTTTCCCTATGGGAAGTCCTTCAATATGGCAACGTGGGGTTTTCATTGATTTTCGGGTTGAGAAGTGCTGAATGGATCCTTCCCTTCTGTTTTTTTAGCTCCAGATCTTTGCAGACTTCTTCATAACATATTTTCCTTTGTCTCTTCTGACAACCACTGTGGTCCTTTCTTTCCTGTCTTTGTCCTGACTTTTTGTGTTCTCTATGAATGATGTCCTGGATGTCCTCCCACAATGTGTCTGGTCTTCAGTCGTTAGTGTGCGATCTGTCGACTCTATTTTGAAGACAGTCTCTAACTTCAGGTGAAATAGACTCAAGGTTTTGCACTTTATCTCTTGTGGACCCTGTTATTTTCTTCAGTTTCAACTTAAACTTGCATATGAACTGATGCTGTTCAACTCCCTGGTCTTGTTCTGACTGATGATATTGAGCTTCTCCGTCACAGATATATTCCATCTAATGAGGCCCATGTATAGAGTGGCAGTTTATGTTGCTGAAAAAGGGGGTGGTTTGCAATTAAAGTTATTAGTCTTGCAAATCTCTATCACGTGATGTCCAGCTTTGTTCCCATCACAAAGGTCATGTGTTCCAACTATTGTTCCTTCTTCCTTGTTTCCGATTTTTGTATTCCAATCATTGATAACTATCAACATACCTTGATTGCACGTCTGATGAATTTCAGACTGAGGAAGTTGGTAGAGTTCTTCAATTTCTTCAACTTTAGCATAAGTAGTGCATAACTTTGAATATTAGTAGGGTTAATTGGTCTTTTTTGTAGGCATATGGATATTATCCTATCAGTGACAGTATTACATTTCAGGACAGATCTTGAAATATTCTTTGTGATAGTGAATGTGATACCATTCCTCTTCAATTTGTCATTCCCAACAGTGTAGACCATATGATTATCCAAATCTAAATGGCAAATATGTCCATTTAAGCTCACTAATGTCTAAGCCAGTGACCTTATAGATAATAGAATGAAACACTGCACGTTCCTGCACCAGCCTCACAGTTGTTCCTGTGCCTGAGCCCATTGCGCAGTCATTGTGTCCATCCATCTCACGGAGGGCCTTCCTCTCGTTTGCTGCCCCTCCACTTTACCAAGCAAGATGTCCTTCTCCAGGGACTGGTCTCTCCTGACAAGATGTCCCAAGTATGTTAGAGGAAGTCTTGCCATCCTTGTCTCTAAGGAGCACTCTGGCCTTCTTCTAATACAGACGACTTTGTTCTGGTAGCAGTCCATGTACTTTCAATATCCTTCTCCAGCACCACAATTCAAATGCATTGATTCTTCCACAGTCTTCTTTATTAATGTCCAACTTTCACATGCATATAATGCAATGGAGAATATAATGGCTTGGGTCAGGAGCACCTTAGTCTTCAAAGTGACATCCTTGCTCTTTAATACTCTAAAGAGGTCTTGTACAGTATATTTACCTAATGCAATGCATCTTTTGATCTCTTGACTGCTTCTTCCATGAGCATTAATTGTGGATTCAAGAAAGATGCAATCCTAAACAACTTCAACCTTTTCTCCTTTGATCATTATGTTACCCATTGGTCCAGTGAGGATTTGGGTCTTTCTTACGTTGAGTTGTAATCCATACTGAGGGCTGCAATCCTTGATCTTCATCAGCAAATGCTTCAAGTCCTCCTCACAAAGTTGTGTCATCTGCATACCACAGGCTGTTAATAAGCCTTCCTCCAATCCTGATCCATTCATATAATCCAACTTCTCTGATGCTTTGCTCAGCATATGGATTGAACAAGTATGGTGAGAGAACACAACCCCGATACACACCTTTCCTGATTTTAAACCATGCAGGGTCCCCTTGTTCTATTTGTACAACTGCCTCTTGTCCAGGAGCAAGTTCCAAATGAGCACAATGGAGTGTTCTAAAATTCCCATTCTTCTCAAGGTCACCCACAGTTTATTACAGTCCACACAGTCGAATGCCCTTGCATAGTCAATGAAACACAAGTAAACATCTTTCTGCTTTAAGCCAAGATTCCTCTGACATCAGCAATGTAATCCCTTGTTGCAAGTGTTCTTCTGAATCCAGTCCAAACTTCAGGTGGTATGCATATGTAGGTATATAATATATATGGACCTACCCACACATACACATGTATGAAAATCTAGAAAGTTGGATGAAGTTATATCAAAGTAGAGGAATTTCAGTTGATTGATTACATCCCTTTTAGTATTTTTATATCTTCTACTTTTTAATAATAATCACATATTGTTTATGGAACAGATTTTAAAGTAAACGGTGACTGCTTTGAATGTTTTGTGGGGCCCTCTGTGGCAAAGCTGGGGTCAATGCAGCTGGACTACACCTGACCCAGGAGTGAACATGCTTTATGGGCGGTCTCAGGATCCTTCCCAATGGTCCAGGTGACCCAATGTTTGGCGTGAGAACCCTCATAAAAGATCTAGACAATGGTGAGGATCCCTACAAACCAGGGTTGACTTGCGATCAGCCTTAGAGCAGGAGAAGTGCTGGACATGGGGTCCACAGGGAAGAAATGGGAAAACATCACGCCCTGCTCTCGAGATGGGCTGAAGGTCGGTACAAGGTGGCAGTCTGCAAACACACCCCTCTGTTAGTGTCTTTCTGTGCACAGCTTCCCACACTTCGGTGGCTTCTGAAGGCATGCTGTCTGAAGATAACCCATATCTTGATCCTGACTCATGGTGACGCCACATTTGCAGTGCATCACAGGGTTTCTGAGACTGGATCTGTCTGATGTGGATCACCAGGCCCTTCTTCCAAGGTGCCTCTGGGTGGATTTGAGCTGCCAACCTGTTGGTTAGCAGAGCATTTAACCATTCTCCCCACCAGGGACGACACATCTTTCTCTCCTGTAATGATTTCATCGCATGATTGTGTCTCCTGCTCGCATGTGAGCTTGAGAGGGTCGGAGTGCCCACCCTGGCTTGTTCTTCTTTTTGTGCACCTTTTCTGGAGCCTACCACAGAGCCTTCTATACAGCAGGTGCTCAGTAAATGCTTGCTGATTGAATAAGTGAAAGACTAAGCGACCTGGAAATTCATGTATTGACTCTTTGAGGCTGAGCACAATCTGGGGGTCTGGAGCCTAGGGGTCCTCTCCCACAGTTGAACCAGAATTTCCCCAGAAAACCTCTCTCCAGCCCCACAGTCTGATAGAATTGTTCAAAAGTGTTTCAGGAACCGGGCAGTGACAAGGCCCAGCCACCTGGTCTCTCCCAACTCCCAGCTGTCTTGTGGCTCAGAATGAGGTGAGGGGTAGGCATGAGGCCTCGCGTGGAACACCACTCAGCCTCACATATAAACTGAGCTCAGCTCCTTTCTATTGGTTGGAAATAACAGATGCTCTGATAGGACATGTATGTGTGAGACATGGAGGCCCAAGGATGCCACAGTGTCTGGGGAGGTGACGGGGCTGGGGCAGCCCTACACTGACTGAGAACCCGGCTCAGGGAACTTGGAAAGAACACTGCTGGTGAAGGGGTACTGATAGAGAGAGGTCCTGCGTGCACGTGTGTGGGCACACCTGTGAGTGTCTGCATGTGTGCATCTGTGTGGGAGGCAATGCTGGAGGTTTTAATGGTGGCTGTCTCTCCTTCCTGGAGCCTGCTCTGCTCAATCAGGACTGGACAGGCTGGCCTGGGCAGCTGGTGCTGCAGGCCTGCTCAGTGGGGACAGGGATGAGAGTGCATACTGTCTGAGAGTGTAAGCCCTTGCCTGCCATGCTCAAGGAACATTCACACATCACATAGGGACATGGTCAACTTGGGCATGCCCTTTCCTTCTGCCTTTTGTTTCTTACTTGTCCAAAAGGGGAGCCAGCGGTCTCTTCTTCACAACATCTCTGCCAAGAGCTGCCAGTCTGCCTCCAGGCACCTACTCAAGGGATAGCATGCTGACAGCCCGCCCCACTCCCCTGGGGCCTCTGTTCCCCTGGTCTTAGACTGCCATTCTGTCTCTCCTGCCCTGAGCCCCGCACTGGCTGGCTTTTACCTGGAGGCAGGGCATCAGTACCATCCTGGGGGCTCCCCTGGTCTGTCCAGCCTACTTGACCCACCACCCCCTGACCTTCTTCCACTGCCCGCGGGCTGTTCCAGTCAGTGCAGTGGCCAACTCTGCTTGCCCCCTGCAGCCAGAGCATCCTTCCTTCATCACAGAGATCAACCAACCAACCTATCGACCAAACAGACTGTCATTTACTTGATGCCAGCTCATAGCAACCCTATAAGACAGTGTAGAACTTCCCCCCCTGTGAGTTTCTGCGACTGTAAGTCTTTATGGAAAAAGAAAATCCCATCTTTCTCCCTTGGACCCGCTGGTGGTTTTGAACTGCCAACCTTGTGGATCACACTCCAAAGCACAATGCCTATGCCACTAGGAGTGGTCTCTGAAATGCAGCACAGGCATCGTTCTTTGGGAACAGAAAGAAAACATCAGCGTTTCCTTCTCTCTTTTCATCACATCCTTCTATAAATTCCTACTTTTTCCATTTTAGAATAAATGAAACCTATGAGTAAGATAGTTCAATTTATAAAAAATACGTATGTAACACAGCAGCCAGTGGGGGGTGGGGTGGGGAGCAGAGCAAGGAAGTCCTGAGGGAATACCAAAAGTAGAGTTTGGGGCTAGGGCATGGCACCCCATCAGATTCGACCAGAAAACACTCCTAAAGGTCAACAAACAGACCTTGAACTATTTATACGCTTTCTTTTGTCATTGGTTTTTTGTTGTTGGTGGTTTGTTTTCTTTTGCTGCTTTGTTTTGCTCTGTCTTGTTTTTTGTGCATATTATTATCTCTGCAGGTCTATCTAGATAAGATAGGCGGGATAAACAACAGGACAGTGGCGGTGGGAGACATGGGAGAGGAGGAGGTGGGGGAAAGGATGTGGATGTTAACAAACCCAGGGACAAGAGAACAACGAGTGATCCAAAATTGATGGTGAGGAGGGTGTAGGGGGCCTGGTAGGGCTTGATCAAGGGCAATGTAACCGAGAGGAATTACTGAAACCCAAATGAAGGCTGAGCATGATAATGGGACAAGA
>NW_022111357.1:1545739-1552167 GCF_000313985.2 Echinops telfairi | reverse complement strand
GAAGTGCGAGGTCTCTTTCAATAAAACAATAAATGTGTTCTGTATTCTTCTTCATGGAAAAATAAGACACCCCCTGAAAATAAAACCTAGCGCATCTTTGGGAGCAAAAATTAATATAAGACACTGTCTTATGTTCGGGGAAACAGGATATGGATTGTGATAAGCGTTGCATGAGCCCCCAATAAAATGATTTTAAAAAAATACGTACTTAGTGGGGGATATGCTCAAAAATATCTTTACTGAGAGATGTCTGCTGTCAATAGTAACTATAACTTGGTGTAGGAGCCCAGGGGTATCTGGGGTTGTATGTTGGGCTACTATCTATAAAGTCAGCAGTGTAAGCCCACCAGCTGCTCTCTGGAGAAAGATCTGATTGTCTGCTCCTGTAACCCTGTCCTATAGGGTCCCTCTGAGTGAGAACGGACTCGGCGGCAGTGAGAAGTGAGGGAGTAGTTGGTATTTGGTGAAAAATGTCATGAGAGAAGTAAAGGTTGGATGCTACGGATGTTGAGGAAAGAATTCGAAACCAGCAGATGGGCAGGAGCGGAATCGGGAAGGCTTCTTAGAAGGGGAGGTTGAGAGCTAGCTACTAAGGACAGGACGAGGACATGTGGCCGTGGGAGAGGAGGGCTGCCCCAGCCGAGGGCAAGCGCACAGGTCTAGGAAGCATGGAGCCGGGGCTGGGAAGCCAGGCCTTCGTCCCAGGCCACAGATGGGAAATGAGACGAGGTCCCTGTGAGATGAGATGGGAAGGCTGCACTGGGAGAAGCGGCAGAAGCAGCTTTTAATACTGGCTGGAGATTGTGCGTGAAGCAGGCAAACAATGGGCCGGAGCCGGTGAATGTTTCTAAGGAGGGAGGAGACCTAACCCGACTGGATTAGGGGGATTTTCACCTGGAGGCTGGGCTAGAAGCAGGTGGGCGGAGACTAGATAGCCAGTTTGGCAGCCCAGGTGAAAGCGCGGGGTGAAAGTAGGAGAACAAAAGGAAAAGGAAGGCAGGTGTGAGAAACACTACGGAAGCAGACTCAATCCAACACGGTAACCGATCAGCCGGATGGGGAAGTGAGGGCAAAAATGCACGGATAAAGCAGTGACCCTCAAGTCCATTCCACCCACGGTGACCGCACGTGTTGCAGAGAAGTGCAACCCACAGGGCTTTGGCAGCAGTGGCCTTTCAAAGGCAGATCTCCCCGCCTTTCTTCCGAGTGCCTGTAGGGGGTTTTGAACTGCCAACCTTTCAGCTGATCCTTGAGCTCTGAACTGTCTGTACCATCCAGGGACTCTAAAATCAAATCCAAATGGACTTAGACTCACGGTTACCCTATGTGCTCACAGAGTAGAACTTGGCTCTAATCTTTTATAGAAAGCTGGTCGCCAGACCTTTCTTCTGCAGCACTGCTGGTGGATTCAAACTGCCGACCTTGAAGTTATTAGTCGAGTGGAACCCGTTTACACTGCCCAGAGACATAAGGACATCGGGGCAAGAGGGGCAACCGCTGACTTCTAGGTCCTTGCTGAGTGAACAGAAGAATGACAGCAGGGGGGCTTCAGCCAGGGAATCCAGGTGGGCAAGGGTCACCTTGGTGGTCTAGCAGTGCTGGTTAGAGGAGGATCTGAGCTTCTGGGTTGACTCTTCTTTATATTAAAATAATAATAATTTCCCAAGGGCTAAAACTGCTTAAACCGTCCCGATGAAAATGGGAAAGGAATTGAGCCAGGCACTAAGGAGAGCCCAGGTTTTCAGGGGTCTCAATGTAATGGGAAGATGGCCATGCAAAGGTGTTTAGAATGATCTGCCAAAGAATGCCCCAGAGATCAGAGGCGGCCTTGTAGAAGTGACACTGGACACATGTCACTGGCTTGGCAGACAGAGTCACATTGCGGGAGCAATCCCAGTCTTTCTTTGTGACCCAGGCTCGTCACAATGATCAGCATCTAAGCTACCATCATCGGCGCACGCAGCATGGGACAGTGGCTGAAGCTGCGTGGCAGTTGGGTCCCCATAACTTTGCTTTCTTGGGTCAACATCAGCGTGTTTCTGACCTTCTGCCAAGTGAGTTAAGCTCAGCGAGTTCAGTGGCTCAACTTGGGGATTTCGCACCTCCTTGCCTTGTCCTCACTCAAGCTTCTCGGATGGCTCCCTGTTGATGGCTGGGCGTCCCTGGGTGGTGTCGTTGGTGAATGCCCTCAGCACCTGGCAGAGCTCACTCAGAGCAGCTTCAGAGGAGAAGTCTGGCGAAAACACCAGCACAGAAAACCTAACGGAGCTTCTCTGACACTCACGGGATTACCACAAATGGAAGTTGATTTGTCAACAATTACTATTCATTGTCATTTATTTCAAGATTTAGGGAGCTGTCAGAAATCTGGGGGTTCCTGGCTTCTGAGTACTGGAAGAGCGGACCGGACAGTTCAGTTTATTTTAATTTATCCTCTTTTGCCTCCCCGGCCCTAGCAGCCGACTTCCCTTTTCAGCCTTCCTCATCTCCCCAGCTATTTATAAACCCTCTTCCTTCAGTCTGCTCCCTCGGTTCCCTTCTCCCTCTTGAGTTCTTCTGTGGTGAGGTCTCCCGGAGAGGGAGGTCCCCACTCTCTAACCCCAGGCTCATTTGATGGTGCTCCACTCAGACAATCGCAGAGACTCAGCACGGTGACAACACAAGCTTTCGGGCCAGCCAGATCCAACTCTTCTAAGGGTTAGCTCAGGGTCTTTGGGCAGGTCCTCACAGGTCTGGTCTACGGTCACATTCGGTATCTTGGAGTTCCCATTTAGTGCCGCTTAACTTTGTCCTGACAGTGAATTCTCAAAGGCTGTCTTGGAGGACTGGTCCACTGAAAGCAAGAAGCCACTGGGAATGGAGCTGTTTTAGCTCCGGATCCTCACTGTGAGGCTCCCCCCGAGCATCCCTCTAATACCACACCCATACCCCCCAAACCCCCTCTCCCTGCTGCCCCCATGCCGCTACCCCCACCATGCAGGCTGTCCACCAGACTTCTTTTCCTTTGTGCATTGTCCACCTCTCCCACAAAGATGGAAGCTCCAGGAGGGCAGGGACTATTCTGGGTAGGTCCCTGCAGAATCTCAGCACTTTGGGGATAGGGGACATGGGCATAGACCCTGACACGTGAATGAATGAGTGGACTGGTTTGTGAACTCAGTGTGATCATGATGGAGGGTGCCTGACACACAGTAGGTACTCAGGCATGCCCATCTCCTCCCTCTTTCCCGTCTCATGGCCTTTCCCTAAATGCTTGATGGTTTTCCCCACGTGCGGTTGGCTCTGGGTGCGGCAGGTGGCAGGAAGGTACATTTGTGGGGGGGGGGTGTCCTTGCTTGACCTTTCTTTCTCCTCAACTGTCTCTCTGAGCCCAGCTGCCCTGAACTGACTGAAATACACCTCCTGGGCCAAACAGTCAGGCCCCCTCTTACCCCATGTTGAGCCAGGCTGTACCTGCCAAAGGTTGGTCTCTGGCTGGCCTCCTCACAGCCTGGAGGGCTCTTTTGGCGAGGTCAGGCAGGTGTGGGGTCTGAGAATGTCTACTCACAGGCCTAGGAAAAGACGATCTGAAGGCCAGCACTTGGAGTTTGCTCAATGGTTCTTTATGGGAGGTGATTTGTGTTTCCCCAGAGGAAGGACAGAGACATTTTGGGTTGTCACACCTGGGGGTGGCTACGTTCATCTAGTGGGCTGAAGCCAGAGATGCTGCTTGATACCATATGACAACATGAGAGCCTCCCCCAGCCGAGAGTCCTCCGGCCCCAAATGTCAATAGTGCCACGGCTGAGAAGCCTGGGGCTCCATAATGAATCTTAACCAGACCTGCCATTGACCAGGCTTTAGCTGTACGTCAGGGGCTGTGTTTAGAACTCCGTGGGCAGTTTTTCATTCAGTTCTTGCCATCACTGTAGGGGCCAGGCAGGACCATTTTTTCTGTTTTGTGGGTTTGGAAATGGAGACACAGTGAATAATGGTTTAGCCAGGATTTAAATGAAGTCATGCCCCAGACGAAGTACCTGGAGATGTTTCTGAAAAGATGACAGCAAAAACAACAACAACAAAAACCCTATGTAAAGTCTGACTCTGTCGCCGAGGGTGACTAGGAGCCTGAGCCGACAGTCCTAACAGCTGTAGCAACATGCTCTTGATTGTGATCCTGGGCACGCCTGGAGCATCGCATCACTGTGCCTCCCACTGCCCCCCTGCTCTAGCTCCGTCTAGAAGGCAGGGCCTCCGGTCTGGCTTTGCTGTCCAGCACAGCATTCTTTCGTAGGTTTGGACTCCTTCACGATCTTCCCAGTGGGCCCAGGAACCCATCAAATGCCCCAGTCTCACTGGGTCATGTCAACCATGAATCATCTCTTGGAACCACCTGCCCTTGAGTTTAGGGCATCCCTGGCTTCCCATCTACTCCCAGGCTGAGCTTCCAACCAGCCCCACAACATGAAAAGTCCTCCAAGATTTTTCCAGCCAGTGGGAACGCATCATCAGCCTGCCCATTAGCTTTAGCTGTGGTATTGTTTTCACAGCTGGCTAAGCTCCCGGCCCCCACTTCCCAGCGGTGAAGGAGTCTCCCTTCCAAACACCACGGCGGCTCTCGCTCAGGCCTCCTGGACCCTTGCCTTCCATCCTGACACCACATCCCCCCAAGGGCTTCATCAGGTCATCCTCACACTCTGTGATTGAAACTCCTGCTTATATTCCTTTCTCCAGCCCAAATCCCCTTTCCTGCCTTACACTCAGTTCCACAAGTTCAATGGAGTCCTCACTGGGGTAGAAGGTCTGGGCTGGGTGTTGAAGAGAACACAGAAAACAAACAAGACAGCGTTTCCTCTACCCCCTGCCTGAAGAAGTTCCAGGACCCTTCGTGACGGTGTCAGTCAAGTGGGCTGCCTATCCTGGGGGATATGCTCAGAGAGCAGAGAGATGTCAGAGGGGTCTGGGGCGGGAAGTGGGTGGGAGAGGGCGGGGTGTGTATGGTCCAGAGAAGCCAGCATTTGACATCTGTCCCTGGACCTGTGAGAAATGAAGAGTCTGGGCCTGCCAGCTCTGATATTCGAAGATTTGTGGTCCTCTTATGGCCCATGATGGCTCCATGTCTCTGTCTTGTTTCCTATGGGGTCAACTGACCTCTGGACTTCAGGATCACAGAATTTCACCCTTTCTGCCTGCCATGCTTCTCAGAGGTGAAGGAATCTCCCTTCCAAACACCCAGGACCGAGCCCCCAGCCTGGCCCCAGTTCCCTCATTTCGTTCATCCCGGCTGCACATATCCCTGCAGTTCCCGGTATATGTCAGGAACCCCAAAAGAGGCAGAATCTTGAATTTTCTGAGCTGGAAGGACTTTTGATCATCTAATCCAAGCTTGTCCACCTCAGTGTGGTATTCTTTTCACTATATTATGATTTTCAAGAGATGAATAGGAAGCTTCAGGCTGAGTTTACTCAGAATTCATGATTACTCCCAACTACCCACCCACCTTCCCAGGTGACTGACCAATTGAACATCCATTCATCCATCCATCCATCCATCCATCCATCCATCCATCCATCCATCCATCCATCCATTTTTCATTGCAACTTCTTAGCTCAGTGCCTGTTCCTTCCTTACAGCACTTTCACATGCACATGTGTTATTCTAAGTGGAAGATAATGAGCATCATTTATTCTCATTTCACAGGTGGGAAAACTGAAGTCAAAAGACTAAAACACTCATGCCACCCAGGTCTGTCTCTGAGCCATGTTGCTCTCTCTAACCTCAAGCTAATCCCGTCTTCTTTAACCTCCCCTGGGGACCCACTAGGCAGTTCTAACAGTCTGCAAATGCACAGAATTGTAAAATACCAGAGCTAGAATGGATCCTAGCAGTCAGGACACCAGGACACCAATTTACCTCCGATTTACAAGCCCTTCGGGTTTACAGCTTCCCTTCTTACTACGTAAAAACTCCCTCCTAGTGCACGAGAGGAACTATTCTTGGGAGGCCCGGAGGAAGCCCCCCAAGCCAGAAGCAGGAACTGTTTTTCCCGCCTCTCTGCGGAAGAGCAGCCTTTCCCCAGGGTTGGCAGAGAGGAAGCTGCATTGTGTTTTGCTTTGGTTTTGTGTTTGTCTTTACAATTCCAATTTTAGTGTAACTATTTCACTAGCGCTCACAAATATGCTCTGTTGGCATTGCTGGACCTACCCAGAGACGTGGCAGTGAAATTTTATCTCTGGTCTCAGAGATTTTCCTCAAGCCTCTGGACAGCTGCATGGTCAGCGACAGGCAAGTTTCCCAAGTGGAAAGACTGTCCTGGCGATGTTACAAAACCTAGTTGACCTCATGTCCATTTTCTGCAAAGCTCTTGGTCAGTGTGTTGCAATGCAAGCCTGTTTTGATTAACATCTCTCAGCCTCATGGTCCCAAAGGGGCTCAAAGTTGCTACCCAG
>NW_022111357.1:1544541-1545583 GCF_000313985.2 Echinops telfairi | reverse complement strand
GGTGTGGCAGCTCTGTAATGATGTAATCATCCCACAAGGAGATCAGCCAGTCAGTTGTAAGGGGATCAGGATGGGATCCAACACCCTTACTCAGGTCACAGCCCTGATCCAGTGTCACGGGAATACTCCTGGGGCGTGGCCTTTATCATCACTTATCTTACAGCAGGGTGTTGAGTGTCTGGCCCACAGGCCATATCAGGCCCTTGAAAACATCAATGCCAGCTAACACCATGGGCCCCATCAAAGAGAAGCTCCAGCATCATCTTAGGGGTGAGTTAGTCAAACTTTTGACCACCATGGTTTGTGAATGATGTTGCAAGTATCCGATTGGATATCCACTATCCACCTCTGTTCTTACAAGAAATAACAGAAAATAGAAGCAAGCACAAAAGGAGGGGTGTTAGTATCTCCCCAAAAGAAGAGCTTGCAGCCGAGCATGGCCTTTGGATCCTAAGTCTCTGCTTAGAGAACCCACCAGGCCCAGGGGAAGACTGCTACCAAGACGCATGGAGATCTCCAACAGATGCCAAACCCAGAGACCGAAAGGAGATGAGGAGCTTCCTCGTAAGCTGTGGTCCAACAGAGAGCACACCTGGGACTCCGAGTTCAGACTTCTAGCCTCTGCAACTGCGAGAGAAGCTATGCTGTCAATGTTTTAAAGTCATCCAGGTGCGGTACTTCTGTTACAGCAGCAGTAAATGGCTAAGACACATTTTGAAAAGCACTGTCCATTTTCTGAAACACGTACACCCCCCTCAGCTCATTGGATCAGCTTCTTGAAGTGGGAAAAGAGCCCTAGTTGCTCATGGGTTAAAGCACTCAACTGTTAACCAACCTAAAGGCCGGTGCTTCTGTGACGACTTCTAGCTCAGCAGCCTCAGGGAGCAGTCTTACTCTGTCTAAAAGAGCAGCTCAGGGCCAGAGTCCACTCCATGGCGAGGGTGGGGACATCCCCCCAAGGGCTTCATCAGGTCATCCTCACACTCTGTGATTGAAACTCCTGCTTATATTCCTTTCTCCAGCCCAAATCCCCTTTCCTGCC
>NW_022111357.1:1521221-1544441 GCF_000313985.2 Echinops telfairi | reverse complement strand
TCCTGGAGGGTATAAATGGCTCTCATGCTTGGCTGCTAAGAACGGTTGGAAGCTGGAGTCCACCCAGGACGCCTTGGAAAAAGGCTTGGGGACCTACTCCTGAGACATTAGCATACCTCTACTCTGACATATATTGTGCCACCGTGAGTTCAAGCCAATTCCACGGTACTTGGTTCTGAGGCAGGCAGAGACTCAGGGTCACTGTTAAATAGAACAAGGGATCTTGTTATGTGCAAAGAGTATCTGCACTAAGTGGACGCCGCCTGCCCCCCTAAAGTAGACAGCCTTGGAAACGCGATGCAGCATCGCCAGGGTCTAATTGGCTCCGTGGTGGCATGTGGAATTTGGGTTGGGTGTGGTCTTATTGAATGTGCCCGAATAGCTAGTTACCTTCTGCCCTTTGGAAGCAATTGAGGTCACACGCATGACTTTTGGTTTATTAAAAGTCTTCTAGGAAATGAAGAAATGGCTGACTTTCGGGCTTGAGTACAGGACCTACAAGTTCAACCTAAAGCAGCTGGTGGTGCTAGAGAGTGATGAAGTGTAAGTCCGTAGTTTAGTGCATGGTATTGTGCCAATGTCAATGTCTTCGTTTTGATAAATGGCATGATGACACAAAATGGTAGCCTTAGGGGGAAGTGAGAGAAGTTCTACTGGAACTCTCTAGAGCGGACATTCTCAGTGGGGGTGATGTCGCCCCCAAGGGGACAGAATTGGTTCTTGAGTGGTAGTGGTGGTGGTGGGGGGTGCGAATCGTGGCTACTAAAACAGCTGTGGCCTTCTCAAGGACTGCAGCACACAAACAGCTATACAACACGTCTGCGGGGTGACATTTTCATGGGGATGGGGGAGGAGCAAATTCCTGGATGGAGTGGACGTGGGAAAGACGGGAGGAGGAATTGATGGAAAGAAACCTCGAGAAACAACACTGCGCTCGAGGTACTGTCTTTGCAACTCTTCTGCAAATAGGAGCGTGTTTGAGGATAAAACCAATTTAAATAGTGCTCCTAAGAGATGGTCTTACCAAAGCAAAGAAACAAACAAAAACGTGTTGAAAACTTCTGGTTACCTGTACCCATAAAAAGTGAAGTAATTTCTAAGGCCGATCTAGAGCACCAATAATAGGGAGAAAGAAACAATATGAAAACTTCCATCAAGTGAAACTTCTTCCCACCCTACCTCCAGCCCGAGTGAAGCTGGCCATGGACAGCGGACAAGAAGTGGTAGTTGTCATCTTCTCCACTCTGCAGGCCCGGCAGAGCGTCTCGCCTCTCTCGGCTGGCTCTGCCTTTTTCATGGTGTGGTGGGATGTGGATAGAAGGGGGCAAGAGAGGCCATATTTGATGATCTCCTCAAAAACGAATGATGCCACTCTTGAGACTTGGCTGACTCTTGTTCTCTTGGGGCTGACGTGTGGCTTCCCCACCCATTCCTGCAGCCACTGGCCACACCAATGCTCTGTTTGCATCCCGTGGCTCCTCCAGGGAACACTCTGAGGGGGAGCAAATCAAAAAGGCCCCCAGCAGATGTGTTCTCTCCTTGCCAACATCTGAACTCCAGACAATCCACACGTGGTCACCAACAAGAAGACAAGTAGCTCCTGATGCCGTTGGTTTCTCCCATCTTCCAACTAGAGTGGAGTCCCGCCAACAGCATGTGGGGAGGTGGGAGGGAATGGAATGCTTCCGGTTTGTTGGGCCACCAACCAATGCCGGAGCTTGCACTGGTGGATGGTGTATTTCTGCATTGTTTAAGCCCATTGGAGGTGGGTTTTCTAGTACTGGTAGCCAAGCACACCCCAGTCCCCAAACCAATCCCACGGCACACATGAAAGAGAGGAGGAAAAGTGCAGATGAAGAACAACAGAAACAAGAAGCTAAGGAAGAGAGGAGGCAGCTGGTAGAGAGGAAATATTTGTACATCAGATATGGCCGTGAAGAGAGGGTAGAAGCAATTATGGGGATGGTTTCAACAAACCAACAGAGATACATGACAACAGAGAATAAAAGTAATATTTATCCGAGTATTTACTATTTACCAGGTTCTATTTTGAATAATCAAAATGCATCTACTATATGTCCCACAGGTTAATTCACCTTATGGATTTTAGGGGAGAAAAATAATTAGTACATAGCCAAGTTGAGAATTCCAGTATTTAGTGTTATATATCAATTTGGCAGGGTTATTGTGCCTAATTGTTTGGTCAAGCACTAATCAAGATGTTGCTATGAAGGTACTGACATGTGATTAACATCTGTACTCTGTTGACTTTCAGTAAAGATTACCCTCCACAATGTGGGTGGGCCTCACCCAATCAGTTGAAGGCCATAAGAGCAGAGACTGTCGCCTAGAAATCTTGTCAGAGTTCCCAATTTGCCAGTTGGCCTACCAATATTGGACTGAAGACTGTCTGAGTGTATACCCTGACATCCATTTGCAGCCTCCATAAACACATGTGTCAATTCCTAAATAAGTATCATAGATAGATAGATAGATAGATAGATAGATAGATAGATAGATAGATAGATAGATAGACAGATAGATAGAATGGACAGGGAGATAGGCCAGCAGGCAGACAGGCAGAATCCCCTATTGGTTTCTTTGGAGAAACGTGACTAATATATGACCCATACTTAGGTCATAGGATGATCAGGCCCACATGGGACTCAGGGAAATCTTACTTGGGGGCCAGGTGCTGGGCAGAGCACTTGGGTACATTTCATCCTTAGACCAGTCTTGTAAAGTGGTGGCTGTTTCCTGGATTTGCAAACACTGGGAGCAGAGGAGGGTTAAGGAACTTCTCAGGTGACTGGTAAGACTCAGCCTAGATCCCACTAGTTTCAAGCTGTATGCCCCTTCTGTTGGACAACCCATCAGCAGAAACATGAATAAACTTGTAAGAGGGAACTGGTAGTCAGCTGGGAGGCACTGGAGTGACAATCTTGGTTACTCTGCTCCAGCGTGTCAGCACCACTGCCCTGAACAGCCTTGGAAGCTGCCTTGACTCCTCCTGCCCAGACACCTGCCGCTTCAATCCAGCATCTGAACAGCTATCAGGGGCTTCCTGGAGGCTGCTCGGACACCAGGGCCGCCATAAGCTGTAGCCAGGTGTTCCATAATTTAATTTTCCTCCCCCATAACCATGCATGTCTTCGGTGCTTTGTTCTTTCTGAAACACTCCCATAGCCATGACTTCCTCTTCACGGGGCTGGCTAAGAGTTGTGCCAGGCCTAAGCCCAAGACCTTTGCTTTCCCCATTATCCCTCCGTTAGAACCCCGAGTGGTGCAAATGGCTAGTGAGCTCAGCTACTGACTGAAAAGTTGGAAGTTTAAGTCCATCTAGAGGGGCATCATAGGTAAGGCCTGGTGCACCAACTCTGGGAAAAAAAACAACAGTTGTCAAAAACGCTACGGAGTACAACTCTACTCTGACCCACATGGAGTCGCTACAAGTGAGAATTAGCTTGAGGGCAACTTCTTTGTAGTCACTTATGGTAGAAAATTGTACACAATAAAAACTGCCCACAATTAAGATTCTTTTCATAGATAAAATTAGCAAAGTGTCACAGATCAGGGATGAGGAACTGTGAAAGAGATTTATTAAAGACAAAAATCAACACTTTTGGTAAATCGCTCATCAGCCTGAAACTTACCCCAAAGCCAAAGTGCTCCTAAAAGGTATTTCCAACTACTTGCTCATTCCTTGCAATTGGATGTTCTGGGCCCCATGTTGTCACGAGACCTGCCCCAGCCATCCTGAGGGCGTGATTCTGCCTCCTGGGCTATCTGCTTGGCCATGTGGCATGATTTCCCAGTGGGATAAGCTCATGTGATGTTTGCTGTGACCAGGCTGCCTCTTCTTGTTTGACTGTGAGGTTTGGCCTAGCTGCTCTTGGGAACCTGCCCTCTGCGACCAGAGAGCAGGTGTTTTAGCTCGGGCTGCTTCTTCCGCTTGCATTTCGGGATAGGAAACCATGTGGACGCCTTTAGATCCCAGGGAAGCCACAGCCCACATGTAAAGAGATTGAGAAATAAACGTTTGCTGTTGTGAGTCATTGTGATCCGGTCATTATCACTGGAGTATAAGCTGACTGGTACATGGGGAGAAAATAATGCTTTGAAGTAATCTTTGGATAATTTTTAAAAATGGATTGAAGTTTAAATTTTAAAGAACAATGACTTTTTCTAAGCCAGGATTCAGGTACATAATAGGTACTTAGTAGATAATTTGATTTACTGTAAATACTTCTATGTAAACTTTCCCAAAAGACTTGTACCCATTATGCTATGGGTACATATTATCAAACTTCCCGGTGGTTCATTGAAGATTATTAAGGGCTAGAAAATAAATCTCATCATGCTCAATAAAGGTCTAGATTGACCAGGTTCCGAGGATGAATAAAGAACACATTTTTAGTAAGAAGGGATCCTAGGACCCCAGCATCCATCACAGATCATGTGTGAACCTCCTTAGGATTTCACAAGTATCTTTCTCTATTTTTTTGGTAAAACAAAATAACCACATCACATTCTGTTTTGTGGTGTTGAAGCATGAGTGCTCTGAAATAAACTGTTTCTCTAGTAATCCATCCATCCATCCCATCCACCCCTCCACCCATCTTTTTGACTCAGAATTAAAACCAAAAGCGTCCCATTCCTACTAGCTATCATGGGAGCTGAAGCTTGGGACATACAAAACCTGGGTCACAAAGATGCCTGCAAGCGGAGCTGCAGACGGTATATCGCTGTTGTTGTTTCTCTAGCACAGTTCCTGGCTTCAGAATCTAAATGAAGCTCTCAAGGGACCAAAAACAACCTGGAATCTCTGCTTGCAACTCAGTGCAAGAGAGATCATTGCAAGGGGAGGGAAGACCTTGGTACCGGAACTTTTGCCCTGGAAAGTCCACGGTCTTACGGAGCCGCTGTGTCATGAAAGGAAGCCTTGGCTCCTGGCATCAAGCAACCACAAGGGTTAGCACCTGACCCACCACTGTTTACTCTGCAGACATCCCAGGCGCTGTCTCCTCTCCGGCCAGTTCCTGGAATGGGCCCAGAGTTCCACGTGGACACATTCATATGCCTTGCTCCCCTGTCTATGTTTGCACTGTCTGTGATGAATAGATCATTGAAGAGCCAGGGCAAGAGGAAATCTACAAATGCTTTGGCTTCCTTCAGTTGAAATAACAATCATGGTGAAGGGCTGAGCTCCCTGGCATTTAAACAAAGCCCTCAGTCAAGATGCGATCAAGTGTAAACAGGTTGCCCAAGCCGGCCCTGCCCACAGGCTTCACAGAAAGAATTCTGCTGGACTCCAGGGTTTGATGCACAAGGCCCAGAAGTTAACACCTGCCTGTGTCCACGGGGCAAAGTCAGAGTGCGTTCTCCGGAGCCAGGTTGTGGTTCCAGCTGCAGGAGAACGTCCTCTGGGCCGGGCACCCTGCACCTCACCCATAGTTGAGGCTGTCACCACTGCAACTGTGTGTTAACAGATGCAGGTGCTGATGGCCAAGGTCAGACTCAGGCGGACTGGGCCTCCAAGGAATGGCCCTTCCACTGTGGGCCTCCAGGGTCTGGGTCTGTCTTTGGGTCTGCCTGGGCAGCCCGTTTCTGACAGGTGGCTCTGCCCTTAATCAGGTTAAGAAGAGGCCGAAGACGAGTCTGTGACACTCGTTCTTTATGCTCATCTTCAGGATGTGGCTGGTCTCCGGTTTTAGCAAAGATCGTCTCCCCCACTCTGTTTTTGACTCTTTTGTTTGCTCTTAGGGAGTTTCCAAGAACGGAGCTCTGAACACAGGGCTCTGCCCTCCTCCTGCTTTAAACTCCTGGGGTGCACCTGCTGTGCCCGGCTTTCTCCCTCCCTCTCTTCTTTCCACACCGGGTGGCAACACTGAACGGAGTGCTTCCTCTGAGCTCCTCTATGGGAAACTGATGTAGGAGATAGTGACTAGCCCAGCGGAGGTCACCCAGACTGAGTGGCAGCCCTGGGACCCTGGCTTGTGGTTCAGTTTTCCTTTCTTGTGTCACTCCCCACCCGAGTGGGGTATAGCAGGGCTGCTGCCCCAGGGCGCTGGCTTGGGCCGGGCAGCTCTGGGGGTGGGCAACCTGCCAGCCTTGGCGCAGAGGCCCTGCTGGGGCTCTCCCGGGCTCTTCTTGGGCAGCAAGCAGGAAGCTCCACGCCTGGGCCGTGGTCCAGAGGGAGAGGAAAGGGGCTTCTCTATCCTGCTGGCTGCTCCCGTGACTGTCCAGGAACAAAGCAGGGCCTCAGCTCTGCCTCCTGCCACCAGCCTCCGCCCAGCTGTTCTGGCCCCGCAGGCCCAGCATCAGGCCTGTTGGGAGGAACACTGGGCATTTGTCAGCTCACAGAATCAGGGCTGTGTGCCGAGGGCACACTCTGCCCCATTCCCCCCGCCTGCCTCCCCCCCAGCCCTCACCCCCTGCTCCAGCCTGAGGAGGGCAGCCCAGGAGAGTTACAGATCCTCTTTCCAACCAGCAAACCTGGCATGCAGTGAGCCCAAATCCCTAGCACACACTCTAGCTATTACACAACTCACACCCCTGGCAGTCACTACTCTCCCAGCAGACAAAGGGTCCGATGCCTTCCTGTTCCGGGTGTGCTGAGGAAAGCACTTAGACTACAAGGCAAACCAGCTCATTTGCTTGACCCACCAGCTGCTCCGAGAGAGAGAAGAACGAGGCTTCCTTCCCCCATAGAGATTTACAACCCGGGAAGCCCACAGAGGGCAGTGCGACTCTGCCCTAGGGGGTCACTATGAGTCGGTGAGGGCAGTGAGTTTTGAGTTTGACCAAGCCCCCCCACCCCCCATCGGCATCCGTCCCATGGGGGCAGAAACCCTTACTTATAAATGTATATTGACTAACATGTGCTATGACGGGCCTAGGAACACACTGGGCACTATCTCATTTTGCTGCTGGGGGTGAGGGGGGGTGTCACAATGAGAAGGAGCCAACTCGATGGCACTGAACAACAGCAAAAACATCTGCCGAAGGTGTTCCCTGTGTCAGGCGGCCACCGCTGCTGTAACCTGGGGCAGCCCACACGGAGCAGCTGCCCATGCTCCATGGTCAGCCTAACATGGCCCAGACAGATGTATAGACCCTGGTGGCTGCGTGCACCAGAGAGGACTGCCATCTATGCTGTAAGCCCATTCACTCAGCGGGTAGTGCCCAAGCAGCTACCCTGTGCCCATCACTGTACACAATCGACAAAGGCCTGTCCACTGGCAGCTGTGCTCAGCCAAGGCTCAGAGACTTAGCAGAAGATGATGTGGGCAAGGCTCACTCTCCTCTGAAAGGTGACTCCCCTTATCTTCCATGACTGGCGTGGGGAGGGGATGTGTGGAGGGGAGGGCTTGTCATTCTGGAACTCCAACAAGAGGCAGCTGACCCTTTACCCCATGGGTGGGGAAGCTTTTATCTTCCAAGGCCATTTCGATATTGATTACATTCTTGGGCTATAATGGCCAAACATTTCATAAACTCACCCCTAATGCAATGACTCGGGGTCCTGGTGGTGTAGTGGATGAGAGTTGGGCTGTTAACCGCAAGGTCAGTCGTTCGAAATCACCAGCAAAAGAGGGGGCTTCCTACTCGTGTTAAGAGTTACAGTCTCAGAAACTCACGGGGCGGTTGTCCCCCTTAGCGTCCTATAGGTCTCTATGAGATGGCATTGACTCGACGGCAGAGAGGTGGTTTGTTAATGTGATGGCTGGAACGGCTTTTCTTTGGTAAGTCCTGGGATGTTAGATGGTGTTGATAATTTCAACAGCCTTAGACTGCCTGCAGTGCTCCACCCTGCCTAAGCTCTAGAGTTTGAGCAGATTGAGTCTCTCCTACCTCGCAGTGACCAAGACACCTCCTGGCTGGCCCCTGAGCCCTAGAAGGGAGAGAGATGGACTTCTCTATCAAAGTCATCCAGATGGCAGGGTACTCTCTGGGACCTGGAGTAGGGTCGCCCCCTCCACCTTGGAATATCCTGGTCCTCTGGTGGACAAGGAGCCCTCGTGACCTGGATGACAGCGAATCTCTGAAAGTGCAGCGGGGAGCCCCCTGGTCCCCAGCTATAGACTCTGCCTTACCCCGGGTGCAGGGAACCAAGCAGCGGTAAAGAAGAACTGTCGTTCTCAGCTGTCTTCAACTCATGCCCCACCCCTGCCCGCTATGCTCTCCAGAACACAATGCCGCCCAAAGGCTTTCTACTCTATCATGTGTTCCCATCTGGGAAAAGCACAGGGGAAGTTCTACCCTGTCCTAGGGGGGCATGCTTTGTCTGTTTGGAGAGTGAGTCCCATCATTCCCAAGTTCCCTTGCAGATGGAGCCCCTGGGGTTCACACTGTTCTCCTTGGCTGGCTCTCAGAAGTAGATCCCCCGGGCTTTCTCCTAGACCACCCATCCAGCATCCTAGCAACATGCAAACCTCCACTGCCGGAGGGGCTGGCTGCACAGGACGAGACACTTGGTTAGGAAGCGCCCGCCTGAAAGGCTGAAATTCTAACTCTGAACCACTACTGCCTCTTCAGCAATAGAAATACACGTGGCAAGATCCTGGAAGCCCTTTCTCCTACCCTTTCCAGGTGAGCCCACCAAGCCCCCTGCCATGGCAGAAGTGGGTGCGTGAGCCCAAAGGACAGAGATGAAGAGGGCACAGGCTCTGGAGTCGGACAGACAAAAGATGAAATGGCAAATGTGTGCTCGTGGACAAGTGGCTTGGACTCTTTAAACCTTGGTTTTCTCATTTTAATATTAAGATAGCGACTCCTCCCTCCTAGTGTTTGGAAAGCCACACCTTCAGACTCACTGCCATCGGGTCAGTTCTGACTGGTAGACCCTAGGAGACAGGGTAGAACTGCCCCTGTGGGTTTCTGAGAGTGTTTTTCCTGGAGGAGAAAGCCTCACCTTTCTTCCTCAGAGCAGCCGGTGCTTTAGAAAGGCTGACTTTGTAGTTAGTAGCCCAACGTGTAACCCTGTGCTACCAGGGTTCCTATGTGTTTGGGAAAGAATACATAATACATTCATAAAGGGCCTAGCATTCTCCCTGGACTGTAACAGGCTGGGAGCTTGGCTCTGTCTGATGGATAGAGCTGGGGACAAGGTTTCAGACCAAGGATCAGAACAGAGAGCCAGACTGGAAAGCCAGACACAGGGCAGAGGCCTAGAGGAGAGGCCCAGGAGGTGACAACCAGCTCACACTGGGCTGGGGGCAGAGCTGGGGTTGTCACCAGACCTAGTGTGCTGCATGAACCGAGCAGGGCCAGCTCAGCAGCATGGGTCTAGCAATGGCAGGGCCATCACTTGTTGTGCCAAGAGAATGGCATGTTCTAAAGGGAATATCAGGTGCTGAAAGGCAGTGCCCAGAGTCATCCCTGGAGAGTTAGGGCACTCATGGTGGAGTCCAGACAGGCCGGTTGAGCAAGGAGTGGGGTCACAGCAGGGGCAATGCTGAGATGAATTGGCTGTGCCAGGTTTCCAGGGGGTTGTTCTGTGGTCATGGTCAGGGGCTACCAGAGTAGGCCACTTTTCCACCCCTGGCTTGAGGGGTAGGCTAGAGAGGGACCTTCCTCCATCACTGAGCAGATCTCAAACCTCTACAGAGAGTAGCAGCAGGAATCAGCCCTGGCCTGACCTGGGAGGCTGACCTGATTCTATCTGGGACTCAGGAGTCAGCAACCAGGTCATTCCTGCAAGTATCCATCCAGGGGCTACTCCCTGCAGGCAGCAGCACTGTGCAAAGCCAGGCAAAGAAGGCAGCATGGGCGAGTCTCTGGAACAAGCACCCTTTGCAGAGGCTCCCAAGGCAAGTCTCTGCGTGAGAAAAGATACATAGCTGCCGGGCTCCACTGACATTTGAATGAAGGTTGGGAATAACAAAAATGGAGAATTTTAATTCTAAATTCAGTTCTTGCTTCCCTAATGTTTATAATTTTGTTATTGTCATCCGATCCTCCATTGGTGACTGGCAATAACAGCCCTTAAAACACCAGAGGGCTTTAGAGTGGCGGAGAAATCCCATTTCTGGTGGCCTGAGGATGAAGAGGAACTAGCTGTGTGCCTTGGGGCAGATCGGGCACCTCTTGCCTTTTCTGGGAAATCAAAGCTGGGCCCTGACTAGTTTCTGAAGTGACACAACCCCACCACATCCAAGGGGCTCCTGGGTCTTGCGTATTTTGTCACCTTAAATAGTAGCTCTTCGCACTGTGGCATCCTTTCTCTCCAACTGCCTCCACGCAGATGATGTGATTCCTTCGATGCTCCAGCAGCCTTCCCTTCCGCAGTCTCCCTTCCCCACTCTCCCTGACGGCATTTCACAGGAAGCCCACCTTCCCCACTCTCCCTGACGGCATTTCACAGGAAGCCCACCTTCCCCACTCTCCCTGACGGCATTTCACAGGAAGCCCACCTTCCCCACTCTCCCTGACGGCATTTCACAGGAAGCCCACTGTCCGCATGTTCTCGGCACAATCTCGTCCACCTCTTAAAGCTCTTCAAAGCTCCTTAAACCTCTTCAGAGTCGATGGGCTGTACAGAAGAAGGTGTTTTCACTTTCCAACCCCAATTTCAACTGCTCCTCAAAATGCTTGTTTGCTGCAAGCCAGGCCCGGCTCTTGCACCTTTGAATGGAACTACATGTTCTCTCTCTCTCTCTCTCTCTCTTCTCTCTCTCTCTCTCTGTCTCTCTCTGGAAAACTTAACACTTGCCTTTCATTTTGTCGGCATGTCTGCCTGTCATTGGTCTCCGCAGAGGCTCAGCTCTGTTATCACATCCTCCAAGAAGCCTTCTTGCTCTGACATCTCTCCCTCTGCCCCCAGGGAGATCTCTTTCACAGCACCATTCACCAGCTCTCACCAGCATTACCTAGCCTTCCTCCCGCATGCCAGAAATGCTTCGAGGACGAGGAATGCTCTGTGTCTCTGAATCTCCTCAGCACCAAGAACAGGTGAGCATAGAAAACAGCTTGATGCATAATGACTGCTTAATGAATGAGTGGGTGACGTGGTTACTCGCTGGGCTGCTAAACACAAGATCTGCAGTTCGAACCCACCAGCTGCTCTGTGGGAGAAAGACCTGGCTTTCTACCCCCATCAAGAATTAGTCTCAGAAGCGCACAGAGGCAGTTCTGCTCTGTCCTGTAGGGTCACTTGGAGTCAGATTGACTCCATGGCAAAATGTGTCAGTTGTGGTTTATAGCAGGAGTTTAAGAAGCCTGGTCAGAATTGAAAAGCCTGAGGTTGGGGTGGAACCAGCGTTTGACCTCCCTCTCGGTCACTGCCAGCCTCCATGGGGCCAGCAGGAGGGTTACACAGTGAACCCCGGTCATGTGTCCTAAGCAGAAGCTCCCAAACCAAACAGACCCCACTGGGGCTGCAGCTGCATCGACGCTGGCGCTTATCCTCGGGTGCCCTGCCAAGTTCTCCTGAGAGCCTGGTAGAGAAGACCAACCAGACCGAGTCACAAGAAGGGGCGGGGGGAGTTCTTTGGCTGTGGCTGCCACGGGCTAGACTTCTGTCTGGAGTGGGTGTTGGGGTCAGGAAGAGTGAGGAGGCTGGCAGAAAGCACCCCCACCATGCTCATTCCCTGAGTGAGCCTTGGGCTTCGGAAGTATCGCATTAGAGAGATGAATCACACCCTGACTCAAAGAGAGGTGTTACAGGGTCGTAAATCAGAGGGATGGCTTTTACTTGTCACAATGCTACAATAAATAATATCTCCGTGTGCCACTTAACAAAAGGAGAGTGGGAGGGAGGGAAGCTAGGTGAGGCACGCAGGCTGGGTGGGATCTCAAATGGGTGGGTGGGGAGCGATACAGCGGCTCCCGGAGCGCTCGCAGGCCCCTCTCTCCAGGCATGTGTATACTTTGAGTTGCGTTCTGCCGAAGGAGACAATCACCAGTCCCCAAACCCACTGAGGGCACGAGGACGTAAGGGACATGGCACTGAGGCTGGCTGGAGACGGCAGGCATTGTCGGTCATCTACTCACCCTGTTTTTTGGGGTATAACAGAATGCCTTGCTGAGAGGGCGCTGATGGCTGTCTCAGGACGCTCCGGGGGGTGCATGTGGTTAACGGGCGCTCAATAACCTAAAGGTGGGCGGTTTGATTGTACCCCAAAGTGCCTTGGGAGAAAGGCCTGGCTATCTAGTTCTGAAACGCCAGCCCCTGTGAGCCCAAAGAAGCAATATACTGCTCCGACACACATGGGGCAGATGCCAAATGGATTTAAGGCAACTGCTTGCTGACGCCACTGCCTCCTCCTCCTGGTTCTTTTCCTTCAGAAGGGAGGTCCCAGAAAACCACCGAAGGTCACTGAGGGCAGCCTGCACCCAGGCACTCGGGAGAAGTTCTGGGAAACAGGATCAGCACCCCAAATTTCAGCAGCTACTACACATGACCTGGTTACACAGGTCTTTGATGAAGCAAAATAATGACCCAAAGAGTTTGGCCTTAAAACACACCTCCTATTTCTGAGTGTATTCTGCTTAGCAATTCATCACCTTTTCCATAAAAAAGGCTCTTGTGAAATTACTAGTGATTTTCGTGAGGGGATCACACAACAGGCTCCTGGTTAGAGTGCAAGTTTCTGCCTCAGTGGAAAGCAAGCAGGCACTTGAATCATCCTATCAGAACCTTCTAGCCTAAAGAAAACTAGACTTCAAAGCCAGTCTCAGCAATGGTAATATACACGAACGAGACACAAAACTCCTTCCCTAAAGTTTTGGAAAGTATTGTTTATTCTTGAGCAAGGCTTGGGAAGGCAGCAGAAGGAAATTGGCTTGTATAAAGCAGAGCAAGAAAACAAACAAACAAAACCCCACCACAAAACAAAACATAAAACCAAACTCACAGCCACTGGGTCTATGCCGACTCATAGGAGCCCTGAGTTTCCGAGATGGTAACTCTCTACAGAAGTTGAAAGCCTCTTTTTTCCCCGTGGAGTAGGTGATGGTTTTGAACCACTGACCTTGCACTTTCAGTCCTATGCATAACCACGACACCGCCAGGGCTCATCAGACAAAACAAAATGGTAGCCAGTGAATTGACACCAGCTCATGGTGACTCCGTGTGGGTTGGCAGGGCTTTCTTCCAAGCCTCTGTAGGAGGGCTGGAACCGCCAACTGAGAGGTTAGTAGTTGAGCACTTAACCAAATGCACCGCAGGAATGCCACCGTCTCAGCAAAGTAACCAAAAACCCGAGACAACCTTCTCTCTTCTCCAAGTATTGCTGCCCAGGGCAGCTCTCAACCCACTTCTCCCTGTCCCCCTCGGCTCCTAACCAAAGCTGGCAGCCTGCCTGATGTCCTTCTTCAGCCCCCTCTCCTCTCTGGTGAAGCTCTTCTAGGCACCCCCACTCCTCTGGGATTCTCCAGGTTCTGCTGATAAGGACTATCGCCTTCTCTCAGCCCCTTTCACTCCCCCTCTCTGCCTTTCACCTGCCCGTGGCACCCTAAATCCAACTGAGTCGGTGAAGGGAGAGTCACGTTCAGGATTTTACATTTGTAGAGGAAGGACTTCCACTCCTAGGAGTCCAGAGCAGAGCAACAGAGCAACTGGTCAAAGATGTTGATCGTTGTTGCTGTTTAATCACTGGTAGCTGCTTTCACCTCGATCACAGCTCCTGGCAGCTCCGTGGGTACTGGGCAGAATGGCTCTCTGGAGTTGCCAAGGTGATGCAGCAATGGATCCGTAGGCCTATTTCCCGAGGCTCCCAGGGGAGGGGAAGGGGGGAAGGGGGTTGTACCACCAGCCTTTTGCTCGATAGTCCTGTGCTTAAGCATTAGGAAGCAAATGAAACATACAAGGATAGAGTATTAGTCGTTAAGTAAATTATGACACCACCATAAAGTGGAATATTAGGGAGCAACGGAAATGCCTGCTTTTGAAAAATATGTGTTAGTCTGGGTAGTTTAAAGAAACAAATCCACAGAAACTCATGTATAAGAGAGAGTTTTATGTAAAGGTTAAGTGCGCATCAAGAAAACGTCCCAACCCAGTCCTGCCCAAGCCTACTAGTCCAACATTAACCCATTAACCCACATGTCCAACACCAATCCACAAAGTCCTCCTCCATCTCAAAAAACAGACGCAATGATGCCGACTGCAGGAGAAAAGCCGAGTCAGTGAATGTGTAAGCATCTCAGCTCTGGCAGGGGTCTCCACACAGGTGTTCCAGCACCCAGGGCTGCAACGGGGTAGGTCCATGTGGCTTCTCCTCAGGGATGTCCTGCAGGAAGTGAGCCTTGCCAGCTGAAGCAGGAACTGGCTAAGGCAGCTGCACCCTCGTCCGACCATCACAAAGCAAGAGACCCGAGAAGTAGAAAGGCGAGGCTCACTGAGCCATTTATCTCTACGCCCTTCAATGAACACCACATGTGTTTATCGGCCAGGTTGGCACAATAAACTAACTACCTCAATTTGGATTGACATGGGGAAGTGCTCATGATAACATTAAATGAAAATGAAAACAGAATCTAAAGCTGAATACAAATTTGCTCTTATTTATATAATGTTTGCATACAGGAAAATCCTTCCCCTGTCTGGAGCCTCTGTGGACTAGTAAGAAGCTCGGAGAAGGCAGGCGAGCAGCACAAAGTCAAACAGCCTTTTTGAAGGAGTGTCAAGGAGCCATCTCATTTCCTTTGGCCAATGTTGAGAAAAAGGAGGTGGCGCAGCACCCAGGAGCCCACCCCGGCCCCACCTCCTCCAAGTCTCCCGTGACATCCAGGACTGACAGGGACATCCACCCAGAGAGGCCCTCTGGGCCCATGCACTGACTGGGGTTCCACACCTAGGACGCAGCAGCCATCAACCCCTGGTTTCACAGAAATCAACACGCTCTGGCAGACGCAAGCGTGTCTGCAGGATCTGATCCTCACTAAGCCCCACGTGCCCACCTGTAACATCAGCTTACTAGCACCTCCCTCCTAAGACTGCTGGGAGGTGTAAGGAGGAAAGGAGGTGATGTGAGGGAGCAGAGTGTGCATGCTCTGGGCTGCCTGGGTGTGGATCCTGGCTCAGCCCTCATCGGCTGTGACCTTGGACAGGTTATCTGGTACCTTTGCTTGATTTTCTCATGTAGAAACAGGGGTGATAATGGTATCCCTAACCATCCTAAAGACTTGTTGATAGGATTGAAGGCATTGAGACATGTAAAATTTGATAAAAATGCACGGCCCATTATGTTAGGCTTCCAGAGAAGCAAAACCAGAGGTGTGTGTGTGTGTATGAAAAAGATTTATATCAAGAAATGGTTCACACAGTTGTAGAAATGGGTAAGCCCAGTCCAGTTCCAGTCTGTGGATCACATGTCTGCTGGAGGCTTCTCTGACCGCTGTAGCTGAAGGAACTGACAAACAGGAAGCAGAAGATGAAGCAGGAGGGCCACAGGCTGGTGGACACAGAGCTGAATGAATCTGAGGTTAGCCAAATGAATCAAAGTTGGCAGTCAGCGACGGCTCCTGGGATCAGCCGGTGATAGAATAGGAGGTGGATGAACTAGACGGAGGATGCAGAACCGGCAGAAGGTGAAGGGAGGGGCAAGAGAGAACTCAGTTCTGCTCAGCGTCTCCCCTATATAAGACCACACCTCCAAGGAGGTGTCATCAGCCTGTGACTTGATTGACAGGCCAGGATCATTCCTACCTTCCCCCAGACACATCATGTTGACAAAGTCTGCACACACACACACACACACACACACACACACACACACACGCATGCACATCCGCATATTTTCTGGAGCCCAGAAGGGTAGGTTTCCTTCCTTCTTGTACCCTATCGTCTGCTCAGGGTCTGCCCTCCCCTCTCAGTCCAGCCTTGAGGCCACTCAGTGCATTCCTTGTTGGCTGCTGTTACTATGGCCTAGGCCAGTGGTTCTCAACCTTCCTGATGCCACGACCCTTTAATACAGTTCCTCGTGTTGTGGTGACACCCCAATCATAAAATTATTGTCGTTGCTACTTCCTAACTGTAATTTTGATACTGTTATGAATTGGGCAACCCCTGTGAAAGGGCCGTTCGATCCCTAAAGGGGTCATGACCCACAGGTTGAGAACTGCTGTCCTAGTCAGTGTGAGGCACCCTCAAAAGGGTGTCACCCAGGCCCGTGAACCCACCCTTCAGCTGTGGCCACCACAGCTCTGCTTCCATCCTTCTTCCCTGCCCCGCCGCCCACACAGCTGCCCTACTGGAAGCTGCTGGGAGACACTGCTCTCTTGCTGTCACCTGAGTAGGCTCAGGGACAACTGGGTCCAAACCCCACACTGGGCTGCCTCGCTGTGTCTGCTGCCTTGGTTCCCATCAGCCATGCTGGAACTGTTTCGAAGCCCTGGGAGTCTGAGGCTTCGTGGGCCCTATAGCCTGTCTCCAGTGCTTACCTCTGCCATTGCAGAACGACAATCAAGACCGCATGCAAATGAACCAACACAGCCGAGTCCCCATAAAATTTCCTTTGTCAAAATGGGTGGATTTGGTCCATGGGCTGTAGCCTACACATGCCCAGACCAGTGGTTCTCAACCTGTGGGTCGCAACCCCTTTGGGGGTCAAACGACCCTTTCACAGGGGTCTCTCGGTTCATTACAGTAGCAAAATCACAGTGAGGAAGTAGCAATAAAAATAATTTTATGGTTTGGGGGTCACCACAACATGAGGAACTAACTGTATTAAAGGGTTGCGGCATTAGGAAGTTTGAGAACCACTGGACTAGGAGGTGTGCGTGTGATTTCCTCCCCTGATTCCTGATTCCCCTTCCTCTCTTGCTTCAAGGGAAAGGATCTCAAATGTTGTCCATTGGATGGCTGACGTTTAGGGAGCAGTAAGTTTAAGATAATGGTGGTAGAATAATGTGGGAAAGGATAGTGATGTCACTGAATTGTACATATAGAAACTGTTGAAACGGTTTAATATATATACACACACACGTGTGTGTGTGTGTGTGTGTGTGTGTGTGTGTGTGTGTGTGTGTGTGTTAGGAGTGCTGGTGGTGCAGCTGTCATGTACTGAGCTGTGATCCACATGGTTGACAGTTTGAAACCACCAGCGGCTCCACTGGAGAAAGACTGGGCTTTCTCCTCCCATCAACAGTTTCCGTCTCAGCCATCCACAGGGGGTCGCTGTGAGTCAATGGCTCCATACAAGGGAGTGTGGTTTGGGGTATATATGAGACAGTTTGGGTTACATCCAGATGAGCACAGACTGAGAGAAGCCACGTGGCCACGCAAGGCCACCTGAGCAGTGACTTCTGGCCGCAGGTGTAGCCCAGGTCAGCAGCCTTGGTCCTGCTGGGAGAGAGGGATGGACAGGAGGCATGGTAGGGGCTCCTCTCCCCAGCCAGGACAAGGGTCCTGCAGCTATGGATCTTGTGGTCACTGGTGTTCTCAGGACCACACCAAGTCCGTGCGGGACCAGGAAGCCCAGGTTAGTGACCAGGCATCCCGTGAGAATGCCATCCTGGGAGGCTGTCCAGGTCACTAGTGTCCCTGGGCACATGGTGTCTGCATGCCGTCTCTCATGCAGGTGAGCACAGTTTGCTGTAAATGAAAGCCTCACAAACAGGGAGAACTCCCATCAGTGGCGATCACTGAGCTGGTGGGTGGGACAACTGCCCCGTGCTGGCCAGGGCCCCTCCTCAGGTTCAACCTGTTTGGCAGGTGAGCCCAGCCTTCTTCCCACAGAAGCAGAGCCCGCCTGCCAACTCTCATTTGTTTTCCTGCCAGTGGTCCTCCCAGCTCTGAAGGACCGGGGTGGGGTAGAGGGGGGGGGCAACACCCTTGCCTATCTTCTCCGGTTCCTCCTGGTACCCAGTGAGTCAGCACCACCAGTAGACTCTCTCCGTGCCTATTGGCTATTACAGGGACCCTCCTCAGGTCTCGCCACCATCCCTGGGAGATTTCATCTAAAAATCCATGGTTTTTCAGGCCTTATTGTTTAGATCAAAATAGTTTTGGAAAATCAAACAAGTTTAAACATATTTAAAGAAAAATTAGTATAGGTGAGGGGCTGCTGTGACAGGACTTCTAACAGCAGGACATGACAGCCGTCGGTCTAGTCACTCTAGGCCGACCCCTCTAGTAACTAATTGATTGAAGAATAAACTCTAAACAGGGAGTCAAGGGGTGGGGCCATGGTCACCAAGGTTGTCACTGGTTAGGTTTGAGAAGACCTTTCTTTGTTCGACCAGCCCCCAGCCCATACCATGCCCTCCCCATCACGCTGCCTGAGTAAGGGACTCATTAGGGCCTGGTTTGGCTAAGTGCATGTGAGAGAAGCTTATGAATTGCAGGCTTGTCACCAAGGGAGGCCCAGGCAAACCCCGTGCCGTGCCGTACCGTGGAAGCAGCGGGCCTGTGGCCCTGGGTCTAGTGTGATTGCCTGATTCCACGGTTAGAGGGGACTGCTGCCCTCTCTGACTCTGCCCCTTCCTTTTTGTGTGACCCTTGACATGTGCCCGTACTCTCTGTCTTTCTGCTTTTATATTTGCAAAATGAGGTGGGAGGTGACAGGGTGGGCCTATAGCAGGTGTTCAGTACATCTGAGTTTCCTGTTTTCCATCCTACAAAAACAAGAGCAAGAACCCTGTGCCAAACATGTACCCACTGGCCTTGGGAGAATCCGCTGTCGTTAGGAAACCTCATCTTGAAGCTCACACCACTCCCTGACTGCATAACCTTCAGTGGCTCTTTCTGACCACAGTTAAGTCTTCGGGTCTCGGCTGGCTTTATGAGACCCCACAATTGGCCCCTTCCCATCAAGCCAACTTTAGGACATCTCATGTTCCCCCACTGCCTCATGAGCAAGAGGCACTCATTCTGATCCCAGAGGCCTCCGTTCTCTTCCCACAACAGTCTTCAGAGTGACCTTCCAAAACCCCCGTTCTGAGGGTCTCCTCATGATTCATCCTTTCCTGGAGCACAAAGTCCAAACTCCTTCCCGAGGTCTTCAGGATCCCTCAGTCTGCTCACCCTAGCTTTCAGAATTCATCCTTAACCTTGTCCTCACCACACACGCGCGCACGCGCGCACGCACGCACGCACACACCTTTTATATTCAGACCAGTCAGGTCCACTTGTTCTTCCTCTAATAGCCCGTGTTTTGTGTTTTGTGTTCACGCCTCTACACCTCTGTGCCTACTATTCCTTTTCCCTGAAATACACCATTCCCGTTCTTTGCTGGGAAAATGCCTTCTGGCTCTTTAACCCCTTGTATTGCAGAAATGGAGCATTTTTTTTGGAAAACTCCCTCCTCCCTTCATCCTTGGTTTGTCGAAGGTGAGGACGTCCTGGTCAATAACACCGAAATCATGGTGTGGTGATGTTGCTGTGAAGAGAACTGAGTCCATTTCAACTCATGGTGACTCTGCACTGCAGAACGCAATGCTGCCGATCCCTCTTCGCAATTGTTGTTTGTACCTACTGTTGCAGCCACTGTGTCAATCCACTTTCTTGTGGCCTTCATTGACTTTCTACTTTACCAAGCACGATGTCCTTCTCCAGGGACTGGTCTCTCCTGATAGCACGTCCAGATATCACCACCTTGCTCTCACTGTACTTCTTCCAAGAGAGACTTTCTGGCTCTTTGGGTGGTCCACGGCACTTTCAAAATACCTCATCAATTCTTCTTCAGGCTTCCTTATTCTTTGTCCAACTTTTACATGCAGATGAGGTGATTGAAAATGCCCTGGCTTGAGTCAAGGGCACCTTAGTCTTCAAAGTGATACACTTGCTCTTTAAACAGGTCTTGAAACTGTTTAAATGCTTTCAACAGGTCTTGTGCAGCAGATTTGCCAAATGCAATGTGTCCTTTGACTCAACTGCTGCTTCCATGAGCACTGATTGTGGATCCAAGTAAAATGAAATCCTTGACAACTTCATTCTTTTCTCTATTTATCAAACTGATGCCTGTCCAGTTGTGAGGACTTTAGATTTCTTGACATTAAGTTGTACTTCACACTGACAAGTGCAGTCTTTGGTCTTCTCTAGCAAGTGCTTGAAGCCCTCCTTGATTTCAACAAGCAAGGTTGTGCCATCTGTTTATCATAGGTTACATTTCTTTCTCCATTGTTCTTCTTCAGTTCAGCTTCTGAGATTATTTGCTCAGCATACAGACCGAATAAACATAGTGAAAGGAGACACTCCTGACAAACACCTTTGCTGATTTTAAACTATGCAGTATTCTTTGCAATGCTATCCATAGTTTGTCATGACCCACACAGTCCAACGCCTTTGCACAGTCAATAAAGCACAATTAAACATATTTCTGGCATCCCCCGCTTTCAGCCAAGTTCCATCTGACATCAGCAGCAATATCACTTGTGCCTGTCCCCTTCTGAATCAGTGTGAATTTCTAGAAGCTCCTGGTGATGTCCTACTGCAGTCTCTGTCGAATGGTCTTGTATGTTCTATTAGTGATGTTGTTCAATAGTTTCTATTAGTGATGTTGTCCAATAGTTTCCACATGCTGCTAAGTCGCCTTTCTTTGGAATAGGCACAAATATGGATCTCTTCCAAGCAGGAATCTAGTCCAAATTTCTTGTCATGGGTGAGTGAGTGCTTCCTGTGCTTCAGCAGCTTGTTGAGTATTCCCCGTTGGTAAGCTGTCAATTCCTGAAGCCCTGTTTTCACTAATTAATTCCTGCAGTGCAGCTTGGACTTCTTCATTCTGCATCATTGGTTCTTGATCATGTGATCCCCCTTTAAATAGTTGAATGTTGACTAGTGCTTTTTGGTAAACTGACTCTGTGTATTCTTTCCATTTTTACATTCGTGCCACTCATCCTGTATCCTTCAATAGTTTGCCTATAGAATCCTACAATATTGCAATTCAAGGCTTGCATTTATGTCTTCATTTCTTTTAGCTTGAGATATGTTGAATGGGTTCTTCCTTTTTTGGGCTTTATATCTCCAGATATTCGCACAATTCACGGTAATACTTTGTCTTCTCAAACGGTCCTTTGAAAATTTCCGTTTGGCTCTTTTATTTCATCATTTCTTGCATTTGCTTTAGATACTCTTACAGAATAGCTACATACAGATCGTCACTTGGCCCTTCAGCCTCCCTCCTTCATCTGGTGCATTTACCTAACATGGATAGGGTAGCTTTTCCCTGCAGGACCTTCAGAATGGACGCCACTTCCTACAGATGGAAGGACAGAAAGAGAGAAGGCACTTGGAATACTGCTGATACCTTGGTGCCACCATCTGCCGATCCTAAGCTGTCTATCTTTGGCTCTTGTAAAAAAGGAAAATAAATAATTAGGTGTTTAAACTACTGTCACATTAGTTTGATGTTATTATATGCAGAAATCCAGTATGCCTATCCCATATAACAGATAGAGAATATCTTGATTTGACTCCCCCTTATTTCTGCAACCACACATTTCTCTTCCCCACTCCCAAACCCCTTGCTCCAAACCTACTAATGTCTTTATCGTTCCCTGCACCACATCGTGCTTTTCCGGGCGTCACACCCTCTGCTCTCTCCTCTGTGTTCCTCCTTTGACCAGCTTTCCAGATTCTGCTCAAGGGACCTTTCTGCTTTCTAGTACACTGATTGCACCCCACCAGGCAGAAAAGAAGTGACATTCCTGCTGTGCTGTGTGCCACAAAACACCTGTCATGGCACCTCTACATGCCACATAGGCTCTGAGTCTATACTCCCAGGTCCTGGCTTGCTGTGTTATTCATCTTGTCCCCAGCATCTAGCTCAGAACCCAGCAGCACTTGACACAAATGAAGTGGTTCAGGGAATATTCTACTGAGACAGGAGCTTCCTCTTCTTGGACCTGGGAGTCTGGGCCAGGAGGGAAAAGGATGGGGACTCCTGCAGGGTGACAAGGCCTGCTCCAGGGCATGCTACACCCCAGGAGGCCCCAGGAATTGTCTGTTGAGTGGATGGATGAATGAATGTGTAATTCAGTCTTCCTTCCAGCTTCCCCAGTGCTCACAGAAACCTCCCTCTATGTCTCTGACTTCCGCCGGCCTTGGCCCTGTCTGTCACCATCTGTCCCTCTCCACTCCCCTTTCCCTGCTGTACTGGGCAGGCATTCCTGCTCTGAGGTGAGAGGCTCAAAACGTAAAGGGGCACACCCCGGCTGCTGCTGTCTTGACACCTGCCCTCCCGCAGCCACAAACTGCTAAGCTGACTGGACACAGCTGCTGCAAAGACCAGCCAGCAGGGGAAAGTGGGCAGCCTTGTAGAGCCCGCCTGGCTGGGGCCCTCGCTCACACACCTTGGCTTAATGAGAAAGGACACCTTCCATGGTGAGTCAAGCACACATCACAGCAGTTGGTCTCAAGCTCCATCAAATACACTGAAGATGTCTGGACAGAAATAGAAAATGAGGAGAAATAGCAGAATTGCGCAGGAAAACGGCACCCATTGTAGAGTCAATATATTTGGATGTATTTCTGGGTCTCCATGGGAGCCCTGCAGTAATAGAAGTGTGTCCTTGTTGGGCAGGGAGGTGAGCAGAGGGGAGAACAGAAGGTTGGAGGGAACCTGGACCCTGCTCTTCCAGGGGTTAATGGGCAGATAGACCGTTACCCCAGAAGACTAACACTGGGCAGGTATTATAGGGAGGGGATTTCAGGTCAATCGAACAACAAACTTCGATTGGGCCAAACTAGGCTGTCCTGGAAGGCTTCCTGTCTGTGTCCCTAGAAGCCCAGAGGACTGCCCAGAAACCTGTGGCCAGAGAGGCCTCTGGTTCTGGGAACATCCATGGAGGCTCTCTGTCTGCAGAGAGGTCCACTAGGGGCTTCTGTCTAGTGACTTGGACTGCTTGAAAGGTCTTTCTCTTAATCAAGCTCATCTTACTTCTTTGCCCCCCTCTGGATGTCAGCATTCCCATGACAGGTGCTCAGGAAGGTCCTGTGGAGGGAGACTCTGAGACAGGGGGTGTAGGATGCAGCACTGTGCGTGAGAGGGAGGCCAGGGTGGGGCGGCCTCATGGCCATTGCGTTTCCCATCTGGTCAGATGCATGCATGCACCCACTCATTCACTGCTTAGAGTGCCTACTGTGTGTGAGGCACGATGCTGGGAGTAAAAGGATGGACAATAGAATGATTAAATCAATCTGGGTCAAATTGATGTCACCGAAGTGGAACATCACTGCTCTGCAGGATGCTTTAGAACCAGGTCTCCCAAAGTGGGCGATATCGCCCCCTAGGGGAGCGCTGGAACAATCCGAGGAACTGCAAAATCAGACACCTG
>NW_022111357.1:1513477-1517085 GCF_000313985.2 Echinops telfairi | reverse complement strand
TATTTGAGTTTGGTTTGACGAGAGGACAAGTACAGAAAGAAAACCAAACCAGGAGTTGTTGAGTGGATTCCAAACCCAGCAGAGCCCATGTGCATCAGACAAGGCCATACGGTTTTTAGGAGCTTAGTTTTGGAAATATATCTCCAGATCTTTTTTCCCAAGGCACTTTTGGGTGAATTCAAACTTTCAAGCTTTTGGCTAGCAGCCGAGCCTGCTAACTGCAGCCCTCAGAGAGAGCACAGCTATGTGCATGGGGGCTTCATTGTCATTTAGTTCCATCCCCCACAAAGGTGGTAAAGCTCCTTCATATATCATCTGAAATTCTTCAGTAAGGAAGAGTTGTCTCTTTTCCACTTATTTATTCAATTATTTATTCTGAACAGTATGAGGTGGGGCAGTGGGTTATGTGCTAGGTTGCTAACCTCAAGCACAGTTACTAACCTCAAAGTCACCAGCTGCTCCCTGGGAGAAAAATTGGTTTTCTGTTCCTATGCAGAATTATAGACTTGGAAATGCTAGCTTCCAGGCCTTGAGGGCAGTGCTGGCTACTCTGCCATGGAGAGTCACTATAAGTAGAAATTAACTTGATGGTAACAGTATGGAGTAATTTTACACCTTTGAAGGTGAGCTTGGATATTATTGTTTTTTTTTAAAAAATCAAATGGTTCCAGCTTTGGCCATTGGGAAATTTTGCAGGTTATCCTTCAGTTTTCATGAAGTAAAATAAATAAATAAATAAATAAATAGATAGATAGAATTTGACAGTTATACATGCTATCTCCTTATTGTAACCGCATTTTTTAGTCTTACGAATAAGCCTGAAGTTCTTCCACATGTACAGGGCTTTTCCATTTCTTTCGGGCATTTCCCACTTAAACTAAGGAAGAATTATTTAAAAGACTGTTTTGTTTCGTTTTCTGAAATATCTTGCTCTCATTATTAGAGGATTTGTCAGGGATTTCTTTAATACCCGAAAGCTTTTCTGGGAAGGAAATGCACAATAACATGCATCACTCCCCATACTTCTTGGCCACGGGGTCCTTCATTCCAGGGATAGTGGTTAACACCTCTCAGGCTGTTGAGGCTCCAGGAGGCCAGTGTGGAAAGCTCTGGCCTACAGGCTCAGAGGATGCCAGTTCTGAGCAGGCACTCCAGTCAGGAATTCTTGGTTCCACACTTGTTGCCTGCCTTCCTGCATACTCTCCCCAGGCTCACACTTGAACTATCTGCAGTTCTGTAAACCCGTTTCAAACCTCAGTGCCTTCTCATATGCTATTCCATCAGCCTGGGGGCTTTTCCCTGCTGGTTGTCTGGGATCAATACTGCCAGTTTTTTGGAAACCTCTCTGCTGCCTCAGATGGACACAGACTCGCCGGCCTCAATGTTCCAGCAGCACGGGCCCCTGACCTATTAGCTCTTCTCTAGACTATAAACACATTCACTTGGCCCTTGCGAGCTTGGTCCTGCTCACTCCTGGCCTAACTAGCCAGCCTCCCGCCCATTCCCCCAGACACATGTCCCTTTAATACACTTCTCTCCTTCTCTTTTTAATCCTAGTGAGAAGTCATGTCTGTCATGTGTCATTAAAACAAACAAAAATGTAAAACCCTGGAACTTCTACACCTTTGAAGGTGAGCTTGGAAACATTTTCAGTTCAAGAAGCAGGCACTTAAAATAATTTTGGGAAAAAAAACTCAGGCATATTTTAATAGGGGGATCGATGCTCTAAAGACCCCAGAAGACAATTTGATGTGACCCAAGTCATGCCCAAGGAGCTGAACAGAAGTGTGCCTGTGAACCCATGGAGGCTTTGGGGGAAGTTCAGGGGCTGGTGACGCCTGTTCATCAGGAAGTGGGTATTAATCAGGGAGGGTGGACCTGCCATCACCAGCTCACCCTGAAGGCTGCTGTTTCCTGAGCTTTGAGGCAGTCACTGAGCCCTGACTGCCTCGACCATCCCAGATTCAGAAGGCCTCCTTGGAAGCCACCACATAAAGTTTTCTAGAAGGAGGAGTTCTTTACTTTCCAAAGCCCTGAAGGTGTTGTGGGTTACGTTTGGTTGTTAGCAGTTGGGGCCCACCAGCTGCTCTGGGGAAGAGAGGTGTGAGGCTTTCTGTTCCTGTCAGACAGACCAGTTCTACTCTGCCCTGCAGTGTCACTAGGAGTCAGAACTGACTGGTTTAGAATCAACAATAATCATCATAAATAGCCCTAGCCCTTTGCCAGATGGAGTTTGCCACCTTAGGGTGGCATCAATGCTCTGAGGGTCCCATGACTTCTGTCGTTGTTCTTAGGTGCCATTGATTTGACTTGGGCTCCTAGTCACCCCATCGGGCACAGTAGAACTGCTCCATAGGATTGTCTCGGCTTGCTGGGGGTGCTGGGGGTCAGGCATTGGCTGGTCAATGCAAAGTTGACAATTAAAACCCACAAGCCACTCCCAGGAGAAAAATGACCTTGTCTGCTCCTATAAAGCTTTACAGTCTCAGAAACCTTACGTAAGAACACGTTGAGTCTGAATCACTTTGAAGACAAGAGCTTTTAGTCTTCAGAGGAGGTCACAGATCTTCCTCCCATGCAGCCTTGGACTAGGGGAGTTCAAACTGCCAGCCTTTCAGTTAGCAGCTGAGAGCTTAGCCATTGTGCCATCAGGGCTCGTCATGTGAAGAATGTTGAATTGCCAAATGTTATGATAGATAGATATATACAATAGAAAGCCCTGTGGAGCACAGTTCTACTTTAATACACATGCGTTATTATTTAGTCCATGAGTTAAGCACTTCTTTCAAGACAGATCTGTTTCATCTTTCGGCATCCTTGCTTTTCACCACTTTAAGGAGGTCTTGTGCAGCAGTTACACAATGTACTGTGTCCTTTGATCTTTTGACTGCAGCTTCCATGAGCATTGATTGTGATCCAAGTAAGATGAAATTCTTAATGGCTTCAATTCTTTCTCCATTTATGATGATGCTACCTTTTGGTCCAGTGAGGACTGGTTTGCTTTACATTGAATTGCAATCCATACTGAAGCCTGCAATCTTTTATCTTCATCAACAAGTACTTCACATTCTCCTCATTTTCAATGAGCAAGGTGGTGTCATCTGCATATTGCTGGTCATTAATAATCCTTCCTCCAATCCAGATGCCACATTCTTCTTCTCTGATGATTTGCTCAGCATATAGATTGAACAAGTATGGTCAGAGGATACAACCCTGATGCACACCTTTCCTGATTTTAAACCATGCAGTATTCTGTTTCTTGATCCATGGTAGCTTCCACATGAGCACAATGAAGTGTTCTGGAATTCCCATTCTTCTCAAGGCTATCCGTAGTTTGTTATAACACCCACAATTAAATGCCATTGCCTAGTTAATGAAACACCAGAAAACATCTTGTTCCACATCCTCTTCTGAATCCAGATGGAAACTCCAAAAGCTACCTGTCAATGTACTGTTGCACATTGTGTTAGTCTGGGTACTTCAGAGAAACAAATCCACAGAAACTCATGTATGAGAGAGAGTTTTATGTAAAGGTTAAGTGCACATCAAGAAAACATCCCAACCCAGTGCTGCCCAAGCCCACAAGTCCAACATTAATCCATATGTCT
>NW_022111357.1:1505060-1512657 GCF_000313985.2 Echinops telfairi | reverse complement strand
TGGGTTTTTCCTTTGGGGGGTTTCTAACTCTAGGTCTTTGACGATTCCATTATAATATTTTACTCTGTCTTGAGTTGTCCTTTGAAATTTTCTATTCAGCTCTTTGACTTCATCCTTTCTTCCATTTGCTTTAGCTACTCTATGATAAAGAACAAGTTTCAGAGTCTCTTTTGACATCCACTTTGAAGTTTTTTTTCTTTCCTGCCTTTTGAGCGATCATTTGCTTTCTCTATGTGTCATGTTTTGATGCCCTCCCACCACTCATCAGATCCTCTGTCATTAGGGTCTGGTGCATCACATTCTTGAGATGTTCTCAACATGTGAGTTGAATGTACTCAAGGTCATATTTTGGCTCTGGTGGACTTGTTTTAATATTCAACTGAAACCCAAACTTATATATGAGCAATCAGTTCCAAAGTTGGCTCCTGGCCTAATTTTAGCTGCTCATATTGAGCTTCTCCATCTTTTCTTCCCAAAAATGTAGTCAATTTTATTTCTGTGTATTCCATCTGGAGAAATCCACATGTATAGTTGCCTTTTGTGTTGTTGTTGAAAATAAGTCTTTGCTATGAACAAGTCATTGGTCTTATAAAAGTCTATCATGTGATCTCCAGTTTCAGTTCTATCACCAAGACCACATTTTCCTTCCTCATTGTCTCCAATGCTTACATTCAAATCGCCAATCATTATTGATACATCTTGATTGCATTTTTGATAAATTTCTGACTAAAGAAGTTAGTGGAATTCTTCAATTTATTCATCACTAGTCTTAGTGGTTGGTGCATAAACCTGAATAATTTTATTGATTGGATTTCCTTGTATGCCGATAGACATTATCTTACCCCAACCAGTGGTATAGACAGCATTGTACTTCAAGATAGATCTTGAAAATGTCCCTTTTAACGATAAATGCAATGCCATCCCTCTTGATTGTATCACTCCTGGCATAGTAAACCACATGATTTTCTGATTCAAAATGGCCAATGCCAGTCTATTTCAGCTCACTGATACCTAGAACATTGAACTTGTCGTCTTCCATTTCGTTCTTGAAATTTTCTAATTTTCCTAGGTTCATACTTCATCCACTCCAAGTTCCACTTATTAATTGAGGTTTGCAGCTATTTCTTCTCATTTTGAGTCATGACCCATCAGAAAATGAAGGTTCTCAAGGCTTTACCCCCACAGACTGTACTCCATCATGTCATTTTGGTCGACTCTACTTTGAGGAAGCAGTCAGTCATACTTTGAGTGCCTTCCGGCATGAGGGGCTCACCTTCAGGCACTATTTCTGACAGTGTGCTGCATCTATTTATTAGATCTTCAGTAACTGATAATGTTTTGATGTTACATATTGTGTTTTCAGTGGCTAATTCCTCAGAAGTTGGCAGCCTATTCCTTTTCTGTAGTCTGTTCTTGGTCAGGAAGCTCTACTGGAATCCCTTCACTTTGGGTGACCCTGCCGGGATTCGAAATACCAGTGACATCGATTCCAGCCTCACAGCCACATACAAGCCACCACAGTATGATGATCCTGACGGAGCGTTCACAGACTTTAAAATGCCTGGGGTATCAGGGATCTAAGCTAAGATATGCTTCCTCTAGAAAGAGATGATGGGCCCAGGGAGAGAGGGTAGGTTTGAGCCTCTCCCATAATGTTCCAGCAAGGGCCTACTTTGAGGTAAAGAAAGAAATTAACTCCCTACTTAGCCACATTTCCTCCTTCCTTTTATTCTACATAATTAGGCTCTCCACCATGGCTGTGGGGAGAAAAAACTATAATTAATGCTATCTTCACACTCAAGGAGTTTACAATTAGTAAGTGGAGTTAGAGAAAGTCACAAAGAACTTAAAAGCAGGCACGATGAAAGCAGGTCAGAGGAGAGGTGGAATAGCTGAAGGCTTATCAGGGCTCTGAGGAGGCAGGAGATGCAAGGAAGGTCTTCACCAGAAAAAAGTGGGGTCTGCATAGTACCTAAGGGTACAGGGAGTAGGACACGGGAGAGCAAATGTCAGAGAACAAAAGTCACCCCCTCTCCCCAGGTAACTCTCGCCCTCCAGCTGGTCTATCTGCCGCCCTTCTCCAAAGTCCATCAAGGTAATGCCATCCAGGCTGCTGGTTTCTCTTATCCCTCTATCCCCTCCGCTATCTGGTTCTGGATTTGATTAAGCTAGAAAACTAATCATTTGAGAAGACCGTTTATGACCAGAGAATGTTTCAAAGCAGTGGCTCCCAGCCTAGGGAGTTGTAAACAGAACTCCTGCAAGAGATTAGAGATCTGTTTAGCTCCTGCTAATTGAGAAAGGACACTGTGAAAACAGATTTCTGATTCCCTACAACAATGCCCTCAGGAGGCCCAGAGCAGGTTGAAAACCACTGGTTTTCAAAGGAAGCATTGTTGAATAAGACACACTTACAGTTTTTGAAGGGAGAAAGACGGGACTTTCTACTCTTGTAAACAGTTAGTCTCCGAAGCCCACAGGGAGGGGTCTCTATGAGCCCCATCCTCTCTGTGGTAGTGCATTCATTGTTTTAACCTAAGAAGACCATTCAGGAAGTGGAGGCTCTGGAGTAGGCCTTCAAAAGAGCGATGGGGAGATGAAGAGCCCCAACACCAGAGGTCCAGCTGGGACATCACCCTCGAGCTTTTCTGAGAGAGACAATGTTTGCAAATAGAAAAGCCAGTGGTGGGGCGGGCTGAGCTTTCCTTGCTATGGATTCCAACTCTGCCAGATACCAAACTAGCGTCACTTCCCTGAGAGTTTAGGAAGCATACAGGCAGATTGGCAGACTAATGAGCTAGACACAACTTGTTAATTAATTTTCTGATTCTGCTAGCTATTGGGGATTCCATTCCACAAGCTGTTTGGACCCAATGAACTTCAGTAAAATTGAGGTGGAAGAGGTTGAGATAGGAGAGAAATGCCGAACTTGTTCCCAAGGTGTTATCAGAAAGTCAATATCCTGACCAAATGACCTAACTCAATTTAATCTTTCTGAGCCTCAAGCCTCAAGCCTCTGTACAAGAAGACTAATATGTAAGGATTGAGTGACATATTTACTGTGAAGATGACAGCCATGTGGCCAGGACCAATTGATGTGGGTTATGCTCGCATCTTCCTTCATGTCTGTTATAGATTCCATCGTGTGTGCCCCTCAGTCCCCACCAAAATGTGTTGTAAATCCTAACCTCTAAGGAGCCCTGGTGGTGCATAGTTGTCAAGCACTTGGCCGCTAACCAAGAAAGATATGGCAGTCTGTTTGTGTAAAGATCGCAGCCTAGGAAAACCTAAGGGGGGGTTGACTCTCTTGGAGGACTTCTGAGAGTTTCAATGAGCTAGCTCCACAGAGGTGGATTGTGCATGTGGTCGCAATACCATTTGACTGTGGGCGGCCTTTGTTATGCTAATGAGGGAGGATGAGTAGCGCTGGTGCCCTCAATCAAAATCTTACAAAATAGAAAAAGAGCAGATGAAGGAAGTGGAGGGAGATAGGTAAGATGATGTCAAGACCCACACAGATAGATCTCCAAGGAGCCAGGAAACAGAAGCTGAAGAGCTGATGGAGCCAATAGAGAAGCTGCCAAGAGGATGGTGACAGGGTTGGGTACCTGAAGAGTGGAGCGCTGCTCTTGCAAATATTTACAATGTGGGAGTGGTTTGGGAGTTAGGTAATGAGTGGATGCTGGAAAAGTTTTAAGGTGCCTATTAGTAAAGGTCTAGTCAAGAAACCAAACACTGAGTGCACAACATTGGGCAGACCTGATGCACAAGACTTTAAAGTGTTGAAGAGCCAGGATGTTGTTTTCAGGACTAAGGGCGCCTGACCCAAGCTATGATATTTTCAATCACCTCATATGCATGTGAAAGTTGGGTAATGAATAAGGAAGACCAAAGAAGAACTGATGCATTTGAATTTGTTGGCAAAGAATATTGAAAATACCATGGAACGCCAGACAATAAACAAACCTGTCTCAGACGAGGAACCGAATGCCCCTTAAAAGTGATGGTGGCAAAGCTTCGTTTCATGTACTTTGGACAAGTTATCAGGAGAAACCAGTCTCTGGAAAAGGACATCTTGCTCAGTAAAGTAGCTGGTCAGGGAAAAGAGGAAGACCCTGGATGAGATGGATTGGCACAGTGGCTGCAACAAGGGGCTCAAGCAAAACAATGTTAAGGATGGCAAAGAACTGGGCAATGGATGAGTCAAAGTCAATTTGACAGAACCCAACAATAGCAGCAAACAATCTATGGCCTTGAAGAGACTGAATAGAATTATGGATGTCAAGGGCAATTCTGATGAGGGCTCAGAAGGAAGTGGGGAGAGCTCTAGAGAATGTTTCCATCATCTTAGAGAATACATAGGGTGTCAGCTCTAAAATGCTGCTCGAAATGTGTAAATAAATGATTCTGGTGAGGCTTGACATTGTACAATTGAAAAAACACAAAGTTTTTTTATGCAGTGGCAAGCAACTTATCTGAAGTATGTTCAGATGTTTGGTGAAAGATATCATGAATAATGATGAACCTGAATATTTGGCTGATGAGATTTCTAAACAAGTTCTTAAAGGGGCTACGTGACTTCTCCTTGCGGCTTATACTAAAATGAGAAAAGAGGTGGACTTAAAAATGAACTGTGCAAAATAAAAATAGAGTGTAAAACTTTGGAAAATGATGTGGTACAAAAACTAAGGACATAGGTGCTGGAATGTTCCCTAGGGTCATGGCTACACCATCTTTGGTTGAAGAGATTAAGCCTGGGATGAATGGATCTCACTCATGACCACAGCAGAAAGCCCATCAGCTTGGACAGAAGGGAATGGAGAAGGAAAAAAAAAAGATATTAAAGAAAGAAAAGGAGCTGTCGGTTTCTTGGAACTCTATAGCCCGGAAAAAGGTCAAAGGAGAGGAGCTACATCTATTGTCTTCCAAGTACCATCCCTGGAGCAACTCAGAAATCAACAGTACTGGTGGAAGGGGCATGGGAAAGAAGGCCTTCTCCATTTCAAAGTATGGGACCATGGTCTCCTGGATCCCAAATGGCGAGGCTACTTGCCTTGATTTCAAAGAATCCGATCTTTGCTAACTTAGTTCTGGTGTGTGGGGATGCCACTACTATGTGCTAGGGTCATGGGGCTGCTACTCAAAGCTAGAGGGAGGAGCTTCCATGCTCCTGGGGTGGAGGAATGGGGGCCATTATGGTTGAGGTCGTCTCTCAGAATGGACAAGGTGAATGGCGGTACCCGAAGCAGAGGGGACAGATGTGTCATCCTAGTGGGCCCAGAAGGTAGGGCTGAAGCACAGGGCACACATTCTGTTGCTAGCATCCAGAGGACATGGATGGTCTCAGAGAGTAGAGAGTTATTTTCAAGCCTTGAGAGCTAATGTCATTCTGACTGCCAGGTTCGGGACTTGTTTGGTGCCTGGTATCCCTCCTTTCCCTCCAGGTTCTTCCACTTGTGATGGAAGTGTCTACCTTGGCCTGATCTGCCATTGTATTTTGAAAACACATAACTTGTCTTAGTTATCTACTGTTCTAACAACAAAACAAAACAAAACAGACTCACTGCCATCAAGTTGATGCCGCCTCACAGCGACCCTACAGGACAGGGAAGAACTGCCCCTGTGGGTTTCTGAGGCTGTAAATCTTTACAGGACTGGAAAGCCCCATCTTTCTCCCTTAGAGCGACCGGTGGCTTTGAACTGCTGACCTTGCAGTAGATAGCTCCTCTACTGCTTCTATAATAGAAATATTATGGATGACTGTGACAAACAGAAAGTTATTCTCTCACGGTTTAGGAGAGACTGGCGATCTGAATTCAGAGGGCTGGCTCCCTGGAAAGAGTCTCTTGCTGTCATTTCTAGACAAAGACCCCTGTCTCTTTTCATTCTCTGTGGGTCCAACATTCTTTGGACACCTATATGTGTCTTGGCATCAATCTTGCCTGAGTCTTGGGCATCCTCAGCGGCGACTTTAGGGCCAGAGGACTCACTCAGTCCTGGCTCTTCGCTCCTGGTGGAACTAAGGCCCCTTTTCCCCACCCATCACACTCTCCTTTTATCTCTTATAAGATAAAAAACAATGGGGACCACACCCCGGGAAGACCCTCCTAACATTAGATCAGGACTGTGGCCTGAGTAAAGGTGTCGCCGCCCTGTCTCCATCCCCAGAACACATTCTGGAGGATGGCCGCATCATTGCATAACTGTCAAACCACGGAGAAGCCCAGTCCAGCCAGATTGGTACATATTCTAGGGAGTCAAAATCTAACCTATCACACTTGTATTCTAGACTTCATGGTCCACAGATGAAACATTTTGACCCCAGGATGGAATTTGCCTAAAGTCTCACTCGTATTTGATTTAGATGATTAAGACTAAGACGATGCTTTTTTGGACTTTGAGATCATTTAAAACTGTTGGGATGATATGATGGGGTGAATGTGGCATGAATATGACTTCAGGGGGTTAAAGAGTAGGATGTGATGCGTGAAAGCAATGTCCCCCCAAATCTGGGTAGTGAATCCTAATCTGTACAGGGATTGTTCCCATCCCATTTGGGACTGGGTTATCTATGTAATGTTAACGAGGTCAGACTAGTCTAGGAGGTACCTTGAGTCAATCTCTCACACAAGCTAAAAGGAGTCCCTTCAGAAAGCAGAGCTGCTGTAAGCCACAGGGAGATCTCCAAGGGCCCAGGCAGCAGAAACCAGAGACGAGGCTCTCTCTCCAGAACTGACAGAGAGAGAAAGCCATCCCCTAGACTGAGGTTCAGAAGGCAGACTTTCGGCCTCCTAAACTGTCAGAGAATGCATTTCTGTTTGTTAATGCTGCCCACATGTGGGATTTATTTCTGGGCTAGCAGTACTGCAGAACTAAACAACACCCTTCCAAGAACGTCTCCGTCTTCCAGGTCCTGCTCTGACGCTCACTGGGTCTCTAATTTGACCCTCTTCCAGACTGACCTGCAGCCAGGCCTGCCAGAGGCGGGCCCTGCAAAGATATGTGGTGACTTCAAAAACACGGAGGGTGTCCCAGGGAGCAGTCAGCAAGGTGCCTCTACTCCTTACCTCAGGCAATCCTGGGTTCTGATTGGCCCTGCCCGGAGGGAAGTGGCCCAAGGCACAAGGACGGACCTTGGCTGGTGAGGCGACCTCCTTTTAGGCCAGGCTGGAGTCAGCGCAGGCACAGACAGCGACAACCACCCATTTTGCAACAAACAGGAAACCAGTTTACCAGCCTCAAAAATAGAACAGACAAAACCCCCAGAATACGAGGCTCCGAGAGTGGGGCAGCTCAGGTTTCTTAGATTGCTTCCTGGCAGCCTGACGAATGTGTGTTGTTGCTCCGCTTGAGAAACACTGCTGCAATGTCATGAAAGCATCTGAGGGTCAAAACCCGGAAGCAGTCCAGCCAATCAGACTTCCTGAACTGCCCAGTTCTTAGACTCCAGTCCAGCAGCAGATGGTTCCAAAGCAAGGGTCATCAAAGCCGTGCCTGTCTCCTCCCAACTCTGAACAGAGCTGGCCCTGGCCCGCTTGCCAGGCGGGTCCTACATCCCACCCCAACTGCCCTTTCTGGGTGCCTTCCCATAGACTAC
>NW_022111357.1:1483429-1504952 GCF_000313985.2 Echinops telfairi | reverse complement strand
TAAACCTTAACAAAATGCAGGTGTGGGCTCATGCTGTTCCCTCTGCCTAGATATTGAGAACAGGTCAGTAAAGCGTTTCCGATCTGAACTGGGGCGAGGGTAAGGCAGACATGCAGACAGACCCTGGTGGTGCCAAGGGTTAACTCAGCTCTTAACCAAGCAGTCTGATGAGCTCACCGCTGTTGTGTTGCTAAGGACGCTGCCGCTATGTCACAGAGAGTCCCTTTATTGTGGGGCCACGGGACAATGGGATTTAGACCCAGGGAAGCTGTGCACAAGCCAGACACCTAATTTGTCTTTATCTGATGTATGGCACAGTGGCTGTGAACTGCCAGCCCAACCGGGCCCCTTTTAGTTCTCTTCGCTAAGAGGCTTCGTGCCAAATGTGTGCATCACCCCCAGGGTTTTCGTGTCCCAACCAGAGTCCCTTGACTTTATGAGACTGTCTTTCCCTTATTTTCCTTTTGCCTGATTTCCTTCTTTACTCTATCTTCTCCTTGTGTGGAATGACTGTAAATCACTTCCCGTCTTTATTAGGAATATGGTGTGGTGCCCCGGAGTGGTGCAGACGGTTAAAGAGCTCAGCCGCTAACTTATAGATTGGGAGTTCGAGTCCATCCAGAGGCTCCAGAGTCTTGCAAATGACCCAGTGAAAACACCCACGGAGCCACTCTTCTCCTCTGACACACAAGGGGTCACCACAAGTCAGCATCGACATCGTCTTAATGTGCCCCGGTGTATGAAAAGGAGGAGGGAAAGAAACGATATTTTCTTAGATTATAAAACATTTTTTATATCATTCGCATCACGTATAAACACCTTGACTTATGGAGACCCATTCTCTACAACTGTCCAAAGCAAATGACCTGCATTTAATAGTGATGTCTTCATTGCTACCCTCCTATAGGCTGGGTAGAGCAAATGGTTTAGAGAATGTAACTAATCATAGCCTGGACTATTTGGGAACACCTTCCCTCCACCACAACACACGCACGCACACACTTTTAAATTCAGGGAGTTGGTCTCAGCATATACTGCAGTCAGGTGACAAGAATGAGTTTGGTAGGAAACGTCCCAATGAAATCAAGACCAATTTCCGTGGTGCATACGCACACAGGAACCATGAGGCCATTCGTTCCCTGGTCCAGGGGTGTCTAGACAGATACACTACATGCCAGCAATTTCATTTAATGTTTCCACTGGGAACCTAGCTGGACTGAGGCATCACATTAAAACCCCCTCTGGATAGACACGAGGGTATTTACTGCCATTCAACTGGGGAGACAGAACAACAGGGGCTTAGGGATCAGAATCTAAATCCTGCCTTTGCCACCTACTGTCTGGGTGACATGGAGCAAGCCCTGTAACCTGACCCCAAGCCTCCTGTCTGCACATGTTAGCTGAGAATGAGAGCACCACCCTCTTGGGCTGCAGAGAGGAGGGAGCTGGCATGGAAGGGATGCTCAATAAATTACTGCATCCCAAGCAAGAAGAAAGCAAGAGGTGGGCTCCGGACCTACTTTTCTTTCATTGTAAACAAGAGCAAAAGTTGGGAAAGTAAGGGAACAGGGCATTAAAATAAAAAAACTCACCGCCATTGAGTTGATTCCAACTCACAGTGACCTTATGTAGAGGACAGAGTAGAATGCCCCTGGGGGGGTTCCCAGACTAAATCTGGAGGCAGCAGAAAGTTTCATCTTTCTCCGCTGAGCAGCTGGTGGCTCAAACCGCTGACCTTTCCATTTACAACCCAATGGGAAATACACTTCACTATCAGGGATGTAACAGGAAGAAAAGGATTTCTGAACCACCTCTCCCTCAAGAGCGCCCCCGTGTGTGTTGTCATTTCTTTCTTTCTTTTTTTAATGTATTTGCTCCATTTTTGTTTATCCACTTCACTGTTGAACATTTCTGTAGTTTTCCTATTTTCACTGTTATAACTATTGGTGTATATGTATTTCTGTCTGATTTCCTGCTTTTTTCAAAGCCATTTTATTAGGAGCTAATATAGATATCATATCTGTGGCAGTTATAACATTGTAATTTGAAAGGATTATAAGTGAAGGGGTGGAGTCTAGGCTGTCAATCTGGAGATAGCCAATGAGAATTCTGTGTGGACATGGCCTGCTCCTGAGAATTCCGGGAAATCTGGTACTTCCTCCTTGGAGGCAGGAGACACTCTCTCTTTTGGTTCATTCCCTTGGAGACACTCTACTGACAAGGCTGACTTCCTGCGAGGCATCCCTGAGGAGGTGTCACATGGACCTTACCCTGATGCAGCCCTGGGAACTCAAATGGCCACATGGAGACCCCTGCCTGCACTGAGATGCTTCTACCACCAAAGACTTTCTGCCCACTAGCCTGTGATCTTCTACCTTCAGCATCGTTGCATGTGTTTCATGAGTCTGAAGAGAACTTTATAGATTGATGTCGGACATATGGACTAATATCAGACTTATGGCCTTGGACTGGACTGGGTTGGGATGTTTTCTCAATGTTCAACTGTTCTTTTATATAAACCTCTTTCTTATACACATATGTGTGTCCATGGCATTTTCTCCAGTCTACCCAGACTAACACAGTAGCATTCCATAGTTCAGTCATATCAAACAGTATTGTACAATTGCCACCACAATCAGTTTCAAAACATTCTCTTCCTTCTTGAACTCCTTGACACCAGCTCCCTTTTATACCCAGCCTCGCTGCACCCCCAGAAACCCTTGTTCTACTTGCTATGCTATAGGTTCATCAGTCCTGGGTTTCATATACTGAAAAACAGAAAAACACATCACACAACTTCAAGAGGGTCAAAATACATCTGAGATAAACCCCAATGTGAACAAACAAAAAAATACAGAAAATGTTGAGACCCAGATGAGGCCCCACGTGCATCAGAGGGGGGAGTCAACTGGCAAGATTTTAACCGTTCAAGTCAGGTTTGTCCTTTTGACCCTCTGCAGTCATCTCTCCAATGCACTCTGTCTGGTAACCAGTTTCTTCCCCTCCTCTATCATGGATAGAAGGAAATCATCAGAGGCTCTTGCCTTTATCTTTGGTTAGTTGATATCTTGTATTGTGTGTGTGTGTGTGTACCTAATTCTCCCGTGAACTGAGAGTTCCACCCACACCTGACACATGGCTGAGATCAGTAAGTCTTTGCAGTGGGAATAAACAAAAGTAGCAGCGGCGCTCTCAGTGTTGGGGACAACACGTGCCTGCGAGTCCCAGGACTCTAGACCCTAGTGGCGGCCTTGTGAGGGAGGCGGCTCTGAGCCCTGCCATGTGGAGTGGAGCCACAGCTCAGCCACCCAGGAGCCAGGTGGCACTCGGTAGCTTGCTTCTCCACTCCGAGCCTTCCTTGTCTCATCTTAACTTTGAGCACAAACCCATGGCAGGGCAACCCCCCAGCCCAGCATCTGGCACAAAGCAGGTGTCCAATGAATGTGGACTGACCTGTGTCCTAATGTCCCTGTCCCTGCTGCAGGACCATGGGACAAGCTGCAGCACCTCTTCTCATCTCATCACCCAGCCGGGGTAGTAGCCAGGAGTGACTCGCGTCACCAGTCCCAGTCTAGATTCCCAGACTCAGTGTGGCAGGCTGGGCAGACTGGACTGTGACTATCTGTGGACTCTCCGTCCCTCACCCTCTGACAGGATCTCCCGGCCTTTGTGCCAGTCCCAGTCCCCAGCTGTCCATGCCACCCTGGCTGCCAAAGACACTTCTCTGAAACCCCAATCTCAGTCTGTCAGCCCTTGGCTCCACATCCCTCCACTTCCCATCCTCCATTCAGCCCAGCCCCACTCACCCTGGGTGGTCCAGGAGGCACTGGGGAAATCCCAAAGTTTTTCCCAACTAGAGCCTGCCTACCCCTCTAGCTACTGCTGCCATTTTGAATGATTTCTTGGACCCAGCCAATCTGGCTTCCTCCTCGCTGCCTTCGCCCATGCTGCTCCCTTCCACTGGCATGCTTCTCCACACTGCCTCCCCTCTGTTGCCTCCCCTGGCGCCCAGTGCTCACCATTCAGGATCCAGCTCAGAGGCTATCCCTTCTGAGTGCTCTTCTTGAACCATCTCCAGTGTTGTTTTGAACACATTCCTCCTCCATCAATGTGTTACACACCCGTCCACAGTAGCACAATCTGTCTAGAGAAGTGCGTGGCGCATTATACTGTCTACAGTCATAATGCCTAACACATTCTACTGCTCATACTGATTCACTCCTCTGTCTTTCCACGTCACTGAGCTTTCTCAAGGCAGAAACGTGACCTTATTCTTGTCTGGGACTGCAGCTCCAGGCACCAGGGTTGTAAGAACCCCCCAAATGTCAGTTCTCTTTGAGCTTCCTGTCCCCTTTCTGGAGGTCTCAGGAACTTTGGCTGCCCCCCTTGCTTCTCTTGACAAAGCCCTCTGCCTTTTCACAGTCCTCTCTGCCCGCACCAGCTCCTGCCATCCAGAGCATCCTCTTCGGGACTCCCTCTCTTCTTGGGGGCAGCTTGTGGTGTCATAACCCTAAAGACACCCAGCCAGGGGACCAACCCGACGACCCATGGAGGGGACAGGTGATTTGAAGATTTCCTGGGCATTGGTTCTGTCCTCCCCTTGCCCCCTCTCTCAGAGGGTGCCATGGTGATCTAGACACCCTGGGTGCCCACAGACTGGGACCCTGCTGTGCGGTCTCTGTTCTTTTGGGTGTTGGGGAAAGAACTCCAAGTATCTCAAATGACTTCGGCTCAGCTTGTACTCTCAGGGTTAGCAGTTCAAGCCCACCCAACAGTGATCTTCTGCCACGAAAACCCAACTGAGTGCAGTTGTACTTTGTAACTCGTGGGGTCAAAGTGAGTCAGAATCGACTCTACACTAACAGAGCTGGTTTTGGGTGTGAACATTAGGAAAGATACCCTCTGCGAGTCTTATTCTTCTTATAAATAAAGCCAGTTGGAGCAGCGCCTACTTCTCAAGGGTGGTGAATGAGCATGTGAAGTGCTTCCCCCCAGGCCTCACTGGGTTCAGGGAGAAGAGACTGCTGTCCCAGCATCGTCGTGGGTAAAAGCTGAGCAGAGGGCACCTCTGTGCTTGCCCTCTGTACTTCTTGAAGCGGAAGAGAAGCCTCCACCAAGGCAAAGACAAAGCCAGCAGGAGCCCACAGGTCAGAGAGCAGGCACACTGCAGAAGTACTCCAAGCAAGTGGGGGTCTACCAGCCTCCCTGCTTTCCCCAAGAAAGGTCAGCACTACAGGAGCCACACTGTGATGTGCTAAACACCCTCCTCCTCCTGGCCTCTCCATGCCCCTCCAGAGAATGGAATGAGTCATCAGTGGGCCACTCAGTCAACCAGGACTCATTTCCTCTCCCTCCTGGCCCACCCCACCTCCAGACCTCCTCCCACTCACAACCCCCACCACTTCCCTGTGCTGTGATGTGGGAGGGACAGGACCCATTGACCTGCTTCAAAATTAAAAGACATTGAGCTCTCCTGAGCTGAGCTGAGCAAAGAGCACAGCTCCCAGCTTCCACAGCATGCTCTATCATGTATTTTCAGGTTCAGCTAACCCCTGTTTCTCATCCCAGTCTTAGCACACACACCCCGCCACCACCACCACCACCACCACACCAGGCCACTAATTGCCAGCCATATGCTAGATAATGAAGATCTGAAATAGGGAGGGGAGGAGAAGGGTCATACAAGCATGTTTGCCTCCACCATGCATTTAGCGAAGCCCTGTGTTAGATCCCAGGACCTCAGAGGACAGGAGAGAGGAAAGAAGGACAGAAGTACACATTCATGACCTTCTCTGGGGTGCCAGGTCCCATGCTAGGTACAGGGGAGAAGGGAATGGCAGGAGAGGGAGGGAGGGAGCAATGCCACCTTCATAGGGACCCCATTATGATCCAGACCGGCTCTGATCCCTACAGTAGCCCTTCATTTGTAGAGAAGAGAGGCCAGAGGGCAGAAGCAGGAGGTGGTTTCCCGGTGTCTCACTGCTAGCAGGTTGTAGGCCAGATGCAAATCCAGGTCTACCTGTGTCCATCATGGGAAAGCAAGCAGCTGTAGCACAGTGCGGAAAAAGGCTAACGCTGCCAGGTAAAAAGCGCTGTGGGAAGTCACCAAAGGGCCAGGTAATGCAGTTGGGGAACAGGGGAGCATAAAGAAGATTTTCACCGTGGCTGAGATGTTTGGCCTGGGTCTTAAATGGTGTCTGCTTGGAAATAGGTCAGGCAGCCAAGGAGTGCCCAGCAGGGGAGTGCAGGTGTTCTCCCAAGGGGGCGTGTGAAGTTGCAGGGGGAGGCACCCTCCCAATTGTTGCTCATGTCTTCCCTCATCTGGTGAGCCCCAGCGGTCACTTCCATGTCCAGATCATTAGGTGGCAACACCAACGGCAATTGCAGACACCTACAGCCCCTAGGACTGCTACCAGTCAGAACTGACTTGGCGGCAGCGGGTGAATGACAGGTCATTGGCTCTGTACTACATAGACGCTATCCTGGGCACGTTCTAACATCACCTCACTTCTTCTTCACAGCAACTCTGTGAGGTAACTGCTATTACTGTACCCATTTTACTGATAAATAAACGAGGTCCAAATAGAGTAAAGCATTCATCCAAGGCACCCTCACTGTTAGTAGGTGGGGCTGGGCTCAAACTTGGCAGGCTGACTCCAGGGTCCCCTAACCACTCTGCCTGGATGTCTCCATAGACCCACACAGACCCACACACTGCCTCCTGGCTCCCTCACAGGCTCAGCCTTGCTATCCGTATCTCCTGACTGGCCACAGGCACCTTTTCAGCAGGAGCCCCGCCCCTGCCTCTTCCCGTGTAGCCTGCCTTTGTAGCGGAATGTGACTGACAGCGTCTTGACCTGCGGAGCCCAGGAGGAAGAAGGCCCGTCACAGTCCAGCTTGGCCTGGGCACCAACAATTTGTTGACTTAATCAGGCAGATGCAGAAAGGTGTCGTCATGGTGGCAAGGTTTCTATTCCAGGCAGCCAGGCCATAATTAAATGTCCTGACCTACACACCTCCAATTACTGCGCAAGAGCTGGTTTCCCGAGCCTGTTAACCAGCAATTATGGAACCTTCCGCTGAAGTTCCAAATCACTTAGTAAAAGGGCAGTCCCTTTATTTATTTATATTTTAGATTCAGGAGTAGAGGTGGGATGGAACCACTGTCCCAATCATAAGTGACATTCATTATTTAAAATAGGGTTTACTCAAATCACTACTCTGGAGCCAGCTAAACAGTCCACGATCTTTTTAAATTGTTACCAGGGCTCTCATTTATTACGTGCCTACTATGTGCCGGGTACTATGAGCTATATGCTGTGACCTCTCCCACACGTCTGAGAGTTAGGGATTCTTGTTTCCACTTTTATAGAGAAATACACTAAGGATCAGAGGAGTTCAGTAACTTTCCCAGGGCGACTGTGGTATGGTAGATATATAATCTTGTGTCAATTTGAGGATTAAGAGTGTAGGGGTGGAGTTTAGGCTGTCAATATTGAGATAGCCAATGAGACTCCTGTGTGGGCATTCTGGGAGAATTCTGGGAAATCTGGTACTTCCTTCCTGGAGTCAGGAGAGTCTCTCTCTCCTCTCTCTCTCTCTCTCTCTCTCTCTCTCTCTCTGTTCATTCCCTTGGAGACACTCTACACTCTACTGACAAGGCTGACTTCTTACGAGGCATCCCTGAGGAGATGCCACATGGACCTTACTCTGATGCAGCCCTGGGAACTCGAATGGCCACATGGAGACCCCTGCCAGCGCTGAGATACTTCTACCACCAAAGACTTTCTACCCACTGGCCTGTGATCTTCTACCTTCTGCGTCATTGCCTGTGTTTCATGAGTCTAAAGAGGACTTTATAGATTGCTGTCGGAGATATGGGCTAATATCAGACTTATGACCTTGGACTGGACTGGGTTGGGATGTTTTCTCCATGTTCAATTGCTCTTGTATATAAATCTCTTTCTTATACACATATGTGTGTCCATGGATTTGTTCCTCTAGTCTACCCAGACTAATACAGCGACATAGCTGCATCTAGATGATTCAGGATGTACAGTCTGGTCTGTCTGTCCCGGCATGCTACAATCTTCCCATTAAGCTAAGAAACTCAGTTTGGGATTTGGCACAGACCTGGCCGTGGATCTCTGTCTACTTTCTTTCAGCCTCTGGGGTGGTTACATTATGGCACTAATCCTCCGCCGTGGGTGGTGTAGATAACTGTTTATATTGACAAGAGAGGTTGGGAGCAACCTGAGGACAGGAAGCCTCTGGAACAGCAACACTGGTAACAGAGATGGATCCTCATGCCAACAATGGCCACATGATCCCCATGGCAGACATCACTAATCGATCACGACCCTCTTTCCCACTGACCTCTGTTGCAGCATTAGGTTCTTTCTTATTACAGGCAATCCCTCCAATGGATTGAATGGAATCAGAGGATGAAAATCACTTGCTTTCTTGGACACACATGGTCACCAAATTTCAAACATTCAAATTTCAGACATGTGGTTTGGCTGAAGATTATCCCCCTGTTACATGAATTTACTTATACTGTGTTTTACAAAAGTATAAAATAAAGGCACAGCTAATCATGCATTTAACAACTCACTTTTAATGAGCAGAATAAAAGTGTCTCAAATAGAGCTGCCCTGACAGCCTACTTGGACATGTGGCGGCTACAGCTGAGTGTGCTGGAATCCCCCAGACCTGCACCGAGGAGATGCTCGGTAAGTATACGTGGAACAAATGGACCGAAGGAGAACAGAAAGAGAAGATGAAGAGGAAGTGGAGGAACCCCAAGGAAAAACTCTGCTGATATCACCATCTCACTCCAGTCCAGGCCTGACTGGGACTTCCCTGAAGATTATATATATGAAGTACCATGGTCCACAAGAGAATAGCCAAACAAACAATACACCCACCTGGTGGGAGAGGACAGTGTACACACACCACAGCACATACATGTGTGGCTGAATCTCCCCAGATTGCAGTCTGTCAGCATTTATATCCCATTTAATCAGATCCTAGTGTTCAGGGCCAAAAGCCAAGGACCAACATTTCAGAGCCAGGCCCCGGCCTGGGTCTCAGAGGGTCACCTGGGAGAACTGGATTAATTGGGTAATCCACATATCTACTAGGCTGAGATAGCAGAACTGCTACTAAGCTTGCCCCAGTTCTCTGGCTCTGCCTTTAGGCAGCACGATCCTTTCCATTTCGTCCTTCCAATAATCAAGTCACCTCCACAAGGGGAGAAATGTCACTAACTACTTTTAATAAAGCTAAACTTCACACACACCCTGGTGACAGAGTTTCTTGGTTGACACTAGAATCGATGCCAGGATTTCTCCTGGGTACCCAGAAGATTCCATACAGGCAGGGTGGGCAGATACCAGCCTTTCATCCAGTGGCCACTTGCTCCCCCCTGTCACTTCCCTGGGGCCTCCACCTAACGGGAGAAGCACTGGCTTTTGCACTAGATGCCTACTGCGCATAGGAGCGGCACCAGGCTGCTCCCTGCAGCAAGCAGGCTTCTGCCGCTTGTAGAACCAGCTGCCTCCTGCAGCTAAAGGGTGTCCTTAGGAGCTCTCCAAGGTACTGACCCCATTCTTGGCTAAGCTTAGAAACACACAAACCGGTTGCCATGGAGTGGATTTCAAGGTCCACGGACCCGACAGAAGAGAATTGAACTGCCCTAGGGGGTTTCCAAGGCTGCACGCTTGATGGAGCAGACTGCCACGTGTTTCTCCTGCAAAGCAGCTGGTGGGTTTGAACAGCCACCTTTCTAGTTGGCAGCCAAACCAGGGCTCCCTCCTTAGAAACAGGGGTGAGCTGTGAAGGTCAAAATCTAACATATAGAAAGATATGATGTATAGTTATGCATATATTTTGTATAGCTATATTCTTTAAAAAGAACTCACTCAAGGTGAATCTCACTTCATTCTATGTATATACAATAGTAAAGATTATATAGATATGTTTTTTCACCATGAGCTGTAGCTTTCTAGCTTTAGTGCTGCACTCCCAACTTCTATTGCAGCTGTTGCTACTAGCTGCCATCAAGCCATCCCCACTGCGTGGTGACCCCGTGGGCAATGGGATGAGACACAAATGGGACTGTTGTGGTTTGCAGGGTTTCTAGCGATGGATCACTAGACCGTTCTTCCTACGCCATCTTAGTCTGGAAGCCACGCTGAAACCTGGTCAATATCCTCACGACATTCCAGTGTCCACTGGTGGACAGGGATTGCATCTGAGGTGCACTGGCTGGAAATTGAACCAGCATAGAACGTGAGAAGTCCATCACTGAACCACCCACTGCCCGCCCCCACCCCTATTTATATAGTTTGTCTTTTTTAATAAACCAGAAGGCACCCCGTCCATGGGCTTGCCTAGCTTGAGCCCCAAACCTTTGATCTCACCAAGATTTCACTCCCTTGGATGTTGCTTCGCCTATATCTTGGCTTGAAACCATAGTGGCACACTGGGCTGAGCATTGGGCTGCTGATAGTAAAGCTGAGGGTTCAAACTCATGAGCCACTCTATAGGAGAAAAATTAGGCTGTCTGCTCCTGTAAAGAGTTACAGTCTGGGACACCCCAAGGAGGAGCTCTCCTCTGTCCTATAGGTTGGCATCACCTCCCTGGCAGGGGCCTATGTATTGGCCTTATATACATTCCAGCTTGGCTTTTCAGCCCTTCCTAGGCACAATGATTATCCATGGGCCTGTTCGTTAATTCACTGGTCTGAGTCCTCCAAAGGCTGGATCGTTTTTTGGTCTCTGCTGCAGAGTATGGCCCACACAGGTCTTCAGCTAGTGTCCATTGTTTGTGTTGCTGTTTGTGGCCACCAAGATAGCCACTGAGTCATGGGGACAGCCCTGTGCATAGGGACAGAAACACTATCCAGTCTGGTCCTCAAATCGGGCAGCTGTGATCCATAGGGTTTTCATGGGCTGACGTTCGGAAATAAGTTGCCAGGCCATTCTTCCTACCCTGTTTTCGTCTAGAAGCACGGTTAAAGCCTGTTCAACATTAGAGCAAGACACTGACAGATGGGCAGTGGCTGCACCTGAGGTTTGCTGGGCAGGAAGGAAACCTCTGTGCCCCGCGGTTGGCAGATAATGACTAGCCCCTGTCTGTGACCCTAACTCTGGTTCCCTCGGCTTGTCCTACTCTCCTGGATCCACTCTACCAAGCAGCCAGCGGCTCTCCCCCAGTGCCACGTGGATGTAACGGTCTTCTCCTCAGAACAAGCATCTCTGGAATGCCCAGGAGCCACGGCTTCGGATGGTCTGCTTGTGTGCTGTTTCCCAGAGAGGAAACAATCAGTTGCCACTTGGCTTCATAAAAAGGACACACGTCTCTCCTGAGCACTGTGAGCGACTCTTCTAAAGGCCATACCCACATCTTCATTTCAAATCTGCGGCCTTACAAGGCAAGTGTTGGCGCTATCCCCTTTGCGGGAAACGAAGGAGCAAAGGCAGAGAGGTTCGGTGACCGTCCCAAGGTCACCTGGATCATCTGTGCTGGGCCCAGGGCACACACGGAAGCAGGGCCACTGCTTGGAACCACTGTGTGGCTTCTGTTAAGTGAGACAGAGCGGGAAGTGGGGAACAGCAAAGTCCAGGAGAAGGTGGGAAGTGGAGTCTGGAAGGGATATGATTAGGAAAATCCAGGAGAAGGTGGGAAGTGGAGTCTGGAAGGGATATGATTAGGAAAAAGATGCATCCTCCTTTGGAGGACGCAGCAGATTCCTGAGCGAGGGGGAATACATGAACATCGTAGCTGTGGTAGCTGTGAAAACAGGCCTTTTCCTAGCCCCCAAAGTTTCATATCATTTAGAGCAGGAAAAATTCCCTTGTTTTAAAGATGAACAAACACAGGCCAGAGAGTCCTCCCAAGCGCCCAAGTTACAAGGGAGACTTGGCCAGAGGCTCTAGTTTTCAAAGACAGCTAGGTATTAAGTCGGGCCATCTTTGCAATGGTATAAAGAACCCCCACGATGATCTTTTAATAAATGAAACCGTCCAAGTCATTAAACCAATCCATACAAGACATACTGAAGCAGCACATGCTACCAGCCAGCTGTCCTCAAGGGGGAGCCAGAGTCAGTCCTCCACTCAAACTTACAAAAGAAACACAAAGTTCCACTCCTCTGCTCTCCAAGGGCAGGTGATTACTTAAATGCCATGGGTTGGGACTAGACAGAGGATGGGTCCAATTGGGGCGATGACTGAATGACAAGCGATGCTTGGCAGCTTTTTTGCATCCCCTCTGCAATTGCTGGGCCACATCTGTAATGTGTTCCCCATCAGGACACCTCATTTTAAAAGGGATGGTGACATGTGTCTGGGGAGGAAACATGAGCAAATACCATCATTGCTGGGAGAACCTGGGATTGCTCAGCCCCGAGAATACAGGCCACTGGACGAGGACCCACTACTGTCCATCTGTGACGTGAGAAGAGGGCACTGCCCCCAGGGATGTGCTCCAAGGACAGATGGGAGGACGCAGGGACGGTTTACTGCTCCCCTCATGTGGCATATTGGGATGAGGCAGGTCCCCATGCACCCTTGCAGAAGGAGATTAGACAAACACCATCATGCTTGGATGTGCCTGGTTCAGCTGGGCCCCAGAGTCTCCTAGAGCAAGAGGTAACCTTAGCTATACCCAGGGCTTGGCCCCACACCTTCGTTTTAGAGATGAGGACTCAGAGGCTCAAGATCAGGGGCCGGTAGGGAAGAGAAGAGGGGGCTGGATTCAGACACCCTCTCCCTTCCACATGGAGTGGTTTCCCACTGTCCTGTCACCTCCACCAAAAGGGGGCACTACGATTCGTCAAATGCACCCCTGTCTTTTCTGGTGACCCCGAGGTCCGATTGGCATGGTAGTCTTAAAAGAGTTACTCAGACATTAGCCAGGCAGTGACCATCAGCTGGACCTGCTCTGAGCCACGCTGTACAACACCCCACGCCATGCAGGGTGAGCCCGAAAGACCATGAGCTTGCATGTTCTCTTCCAGTGCTAGTATCTCTGGCTAGGAACAGAGGTGGGTGTCCCTTCTCAGGGCCACGTGAAGGAGAAATCTCCCTGCTCAGGGCCACTGAGGGAACCTCCCCTTTCCTGTTAGCCAGCGGACATGTGTCCTCTCAGCCAAAGAGAAGTTCAGGCATCACCGAGCTATTAAGTGGAAGGGTCATCAGAGGTCACTGAGTTCCCTCTGATGTAACCCAAAGCCAAACCAGATGTCGGTGAGGCAACTCTAACCCGTGGCCAGCCCGTGTGTGGCACAGCTGAACTGGGCTCTCGGGAGCTTTCAGTGGCTGCTTGTTGCTGAAAGTAGGACCTTTCTTTGAAGGTGCTTCCCAGTGGACTCGACCCCGCAGCTTCTCAGGGAGCAGCGTAGTGTGGTAACTGTCCGCACCACCCAGGGGCTTGTCAATGGTGCAGAGACCAGTAAAGTCGGGCTGTCAGAAGCCCGGTCCCATGGTGCAAAAGACCTCTCATGTGATTTCAGGTCAATGCTATAGCATCTGAACACTGGGTCTTTCCCAGCCAGCCCTCTCATATGAGGCGCATGCAGAAAGTACTCATGACAATGTCTGCCTGACAGACTTAGCGTACCCTGTTTCCCTGAAAATAAGACAGTGTCTTATATTAATTTTTGCTCCCAAAGGTGCACTAGGTCTTATTTTCAGGGGATATCTTATTTTTCCATGAAGAATATGGTACACATTTATTGTTTATTGTTTTACTAAAAGAGATCTCACACTTCCCATCTGCTCTGGCTGTGCTGCGGCCAACAGTGAGCTGTGCGGTGGCGCCCACAGCTACGGTCCAGAGTCCAGAGTTACGGTAGCTTCGGGGGGCCTTATTTTCGGGGAGGCCTTATTTTCGGGGGTGCCTTATATGTCAGCGAGAGGCAAAACTGTAAGTAGGTTTTGTTTTCGGAGGATGTCTTACTTTCAGGGAAACACAGTAACATCTCCTAATGGACACTGTAGGTTCTCCACACCCACTCAGCATGGTGGCTCAGATTGCCTCACCTAAAGAATGTTCTGGCATCCCAGTGCCTTCCTGTAGTTGAGGGGGAGGGATGCTAGTCCCCTGTTACAGTTCACAGAGCAGAAGGAGATTGGCCATGCACAGCCATGCCTCAATGTGCTGTGCTCTACTGGGCCCAGAGTCTCCTGGAGCAAGAGGGAGGGAGTCTTAGCTATCTCCAGGGCCTAGCCTCCACCCTTTTGTTTACGAGATGACAACTTTGAGGCCCAAGGTAGCACTCAGAGTCCATAGGGAAGAGCAATGGGAGTTTAATTCATACTACACACTTCAGGGTCCCTCCCTGCCACAGTCCACCCTCCAATGGCAGGGGCTTCATTCCTTGCAGCCCTTGACCTTGGGCACTGCTATTTCTGCGAGCTGAAGGAAATCCCGAAGAGACGCTGAATAAGGAAAGCCAAGAAGACGGGCACTTTTCTTGGCCATGGATGAAATTCAAGCCCCAACACGTCATGTCTGTGAGAGAGCTGGGGAAAGCTGGCTTCTGAGCCGGAGGTTGGAAGAGTGCGTGCTACTCGGGCAGCCCCGCACCGGCCTTTATTTGGCGTGACCTCTGTATTCTCACTGCCAGGGCTGAGCTCAGAGCTGCCAGGACAGTGGGGTGAGGTGAGGCTGGACCCTGCCCTTTCCCCAGCCCGCGTCCAAAGAACATGGGCTTCAGGTGCACTAAATTCCAGGAGCGCTGGTAGTGCAGTGAGTGACAAGTTGAGCTGCTAATCACCAGTCTGAACTGTAAACCCACCAGCCACTCTGCTTTCTGCTCCTGTAAAGATTTACAGACTCAGAAACCACGGGGTGGGAGGGGGGTGTCGGCAGTGCTATTCCATCTAGAGGGTGGCTAGGACTCAGAACTGACTCGATGGTAGTGAGGTTGGAGCATTTGGGGTTATTCACTGGGCTGTTAACTATAAGAACAACAGTTTGAAACCACCAGCCATTCCGAGGGAAAAAGATGAAGCTTTCTTCTCCCATAAAGAGCACCCCCAGGGGCAGTTCTAGCCTGTCCTTCCGAGTCAGGATTGACATGGCCATGACGGCAGTGAGTGACATTAATTATAGAGGATTCCCGCGGATACAGTGGTGAGAACTCACTCGTGAGCCAAAAGACTGCTGGTTTGTGCTCAACAGCCACACAATGGGAGGAAGATGTGACCAGTTATTTCTGAAAAGATGGAACCTTGGAACCCTAATTACCTGTCCTGTAGAGATGCTGTCAGTTGGAATCGACTCCACAGCCAGGTGGGGTATTTGTTTGTTTTCTACTGTTTTTCATTGTCTAAGTTAATCCTTGCAAACATCTCTGTTGTCAGTGTGCTCCCATTTCACAGACGAGCGCTGTGGAACCAAGATGGTCCCAAAGCACTTGAACTCAGGCCTTCCTTCCCCCTACATTTTAGTCCTGCAGCTCAAAGAACCTGGGTAGTTTGTTTGTTGTTTGTTTTTCAAACTCTTATTTTAAATTCAAGAGCTGGCCTACAATAGTCTAGGTTCAATAGCCAATACCTCCTACAGGATGCTGCTTCTATAATGATTTAACCTACACTAGGCTCTATGCCATGCACAACCAAAAGCTTTATACATTTCTTTCAATGTCACGGCATTTATGGGTATCAACGAAGTCAGTTTCTTAATTTTTAATGGAGAGTTGCTCCTCTTTTCAGTCAATTAATTTACCCCATTGCCCAGTAGTGATAAGGAAGGAAAATGTCTGCTAACATGAAACTTAAGGGCTTACAGAGGAGACAGACAATAAACATGCAAATAAAATATAAGATAATTTTATAAGAAAAATGAAGCAGGGCAACAGACATCAAGAATGGATACCTGAGATAAAACAAGTCACATAAAAAGCAGGTGGAAGAACTTTCTAGAAGGCAGACATGTAAAGGCCCCGATGAAGCATGATCTTGGCCAGTGTTGATAGGGTTTAGAGAACTCAAGGGAAAGCATTAGAAAATGAAGTACACCGATCACTAATTCACACAGTCTCCCGGGTCAAAGGCAGAGGTGTGGAGTTTACACTCATTACACATGGCCCTTAGAAACTTCGAAAAATGTCGCTAAGAATCTTGCTAATACTAATCTATCTTGGAGTCAGATTCTTCCTTTCCAACCTGGATATAGTCAATGCTCTAAGCCTGAGTCCAAGAACCAGTCTGCAGGTCCTGGTAATCCATGAAAGTGAAGGTCATCTGAGGGGCCCCAGATGAGGAGCAAAGCCACTTGACCTCATCTTATCAGATGCCTTCCTGAAACTACAGCATCTTCTTCTTCCAGCAATCACACATCCCGAAATGCCAGGCCACTGGCCTCAAGCTGTGAAAATGTTGGCTGAGAAGATAAGGTTCACAATGGGACAAATGAGAGACCACCGACAATCAGTGTTTTCACAAGGGATAATTGGTGGAATACATCCTGACGACTTTTCTTGAATAAAGATAGATATGTTTTTTAAAAGACCATAATGTAGTTCTTTAGCCTAAAGGATCACGGTAGTTTCCATTTGTCGACTCTTAGAAGTGATGGCTTGTATGTTACTCTGATGTGCAAGCTATGCCACCAGTACCTCCAATCCCAGCAGGATCCCCATTGCTGGACAGGTTTCGGCAGGGTTTCGAGACTAAGACAGACTAGGAAGAAAGACCTGGAAGTCTTCTTTCAAACTGAGCCAATGAAAACACAATGGGCCGCGACAGACCGTTGTGCAACATCCTGCTGAAAGACGAGCTCCCTAGGATGTCGAGATGAGCTCCCAAGCCCACCCGCCATCACGAAGATGGTGCCAGATCACGACCAGTGTTGTTCGGTTGCACCTTGATTAGGTTGCTGCTGTGGTGGGGAGCTGACTGGGTGAAGGAGCAACAGCAGAGCCCGTGTTACCCTAGTGCTGAAGACTTCGGCCCTAGGGAGGGAGATGAGACGTTCTCGGTTACAACGGTTGGAGTCTTGGGAACCCACCCTGTCCTCTGAGGTTGCTATGAGTTGGACTCAACTGGATGGCAGTGAGCTTGCGTGAGAACTCTAGGTGGGCGCGCTGGTAGGACAGTGAGTCATGCCTTGTGCTGTGAAGCACAGTGTCAGCAGTTCAAGCCCCCCAGCCACACCGGAGGAGAAAGATGAGGGGTTTTGCTCTTATCAAAGATTCACAGCCTTGGAAACCCACAGGAGCAGCTCTACTCTCTCCACAGGGTCACCGAGTCAGCGTGAACTCGATGGCAGGGAGGGAGTGTGAGTGAACTTCAAGGGTGAAGGGTTATGCTTTTCTATTGATAAGAAAGCTGACACACTTCTCCACCACAGCCTGTGGGATCCATCAAGCATCAACTTATGGGTCACTAAAATGCTCGTTTACACGAAAGTGGATATTTTTTCATAACTATCAAATCCATGAAGGTGAATTTTCATATCAGACGTCTCTAGTCAATGGTGTCAAGTCGAGTTGCTAAGCGGGCAACCCCTTCAGACTGTCTTCTGCTGCCCCTGTTTGAGGGATGGGGGTACAGAGAGCCCATCTTTCAGTGGACTCCTCAGTGTAGCAGTTTTTACCCCCACCAGCCTTTTTCTATCCCAATAGACAGCATTGTAGGTTGTGTAAGTCATTTTGCAGATGCAGCATTTCAACCTAGGAAGGGGAACCCAGGTTTATTGGGTGTTTATTATGGTCTAGGCTCCGGGGTCATTGAACTTACCCTTGGTGGTTGTAGTGTCCTAGGGCTGCCACGACAGACTATCACAAAGTGGGTGACTTAAAACCACAAACATTTATCCTCAAGCAGTTCTAGTGGGTAAAAGTCTAAAGTCAGGCCGTCGATAGGGCCGGGCGCTCTCTGAAGGTCCTTGGGGAGACCCTCCCTTCTCTTCCAGCTTCAGAGCAGCCTCAGCTCCCTCGGCTGTGACAGCTCAAACGCCATCTTCGCCTCCATTCTTCACATGGCCACCACTCCCCTGCGCCTTCTCTCCCAGCGCCCTTCTCCTTGGTCATGTTGATTTAGAGGCCACCCTGCTCACAGCATGACCTCCTGTTAGCTAATTATAACTACAGAGACCCACCTCCAAATGAGAGCAGGTGTCCAGGTAGCAAGGTGTTCAGGTGTTCAGGACAGATTGTGGGAGAGACACAAATCATTGGTGCCATTTCATCCTCACGTGGCCGCTCACCTCTCCCCTTTCCAAGTGAGCTGATTAAGGCTCCAATGGAAGAGTGTGAAGTTATTTCCCCACAGCCCTGCAACTAGAAGTGGCAGACCTGGCGTTTACACCCTGTGCATAGCGACCCCAACAGCTCCAGACTTTTCCCACGCAGTCTCCCGGGAGTGTCCACTCTTAGACACATCGCATACATGGACCATGGAGGCAAGAACATTAATTCGACTATTTCACAGAAATCACAGTCTTACGTAGCATTTTCTGCACAGTACAGGTAGGGAGAAGTGGGGTGCCCAAGGAAAGCAGTCACAGGAGTAGGTGACCGAACCTGGTTGAGACAAAAACCCCAAGTGGGTCTCTTATTTCAGAGCAAATCCAGAGCACCTCATGAGGAAGATGGGAGAGAAGCTTCCATCCTTACAAGTATCAACCTGCTTCATTGCCCTCCACTAGCATCTGGAAAACTCCATTCTCTATCCTTCTACATTTGGCTCAAGTACCAGCTGGCCTGGGTCAGGTCTTCCCTATCATCTCCAGCCTCTTTTCGGTCAAATTAATCATGGCTAGCGTTTCTTTTTTATCACACTGAATGTATCTGAAGCCTTAATGCATTCCCTCTACTAAACGAAGATCAAATTGAGACCAGGGATGAGGTCATTCACTGTCAAATTGAGGAAGACCATCACAGCTTCACACAGAGCAGGCATTGATTGTAGGTCTGTAGACGAATCCACCGCTGGCTGAGAAAGGGTTTCTTGCTACTGTTGACGAATGGCCAAGCTGAGACCTTCAGCCAGCTCTCAGATTACAGTGTTCAAGCATGAGGAAAGGCCATAAGATTGTAGTGAAGTCAGGACAAAGGCGATGGCACCATGAGAGGTGGCGCCATCTGAGGGTGGAGGGATGTGACACTTGAGAGAGGAGGCTAGACCAGAGCAAGCAGAACAAAGCCGGACACCAACCAAACTCCCTGTCCTCAGCCAATTCTGACGCACAGCGACCCTACGTAGGACAGGGGGGAAACTGCCCCTGTGGCAGTTTTTCAGTAGTTTCACTGGCACACACTTCACATAGCATACCATTTAATGGCACAATCATATTAAGAAGAGCTTTGTATTCTTTAGGGGAACAGAAAGGCTCATCTTTTCTCAGAAGCCCGGCACAGCAGGGAGAAAAGGGATGCAGCAAGGTCTGGCAGAAGACAGGGCGGCAGTGAGTCAGAGGTGAATTACCTGAGGTTTCTTATGTCGGAGGCCAGGGAAATGAGGACATTGCCTGCTGGTATGTCAGGGCTGAGCAGGGGACATGGGGAGACAGGGAACGTTGTGCATATTCAGCTTGGGCTGTCAGTGTGGTGCCCAGGTCTCCAAGAAGACCTGGGGTTCAGTGTTCCACTTAGGCACATGCCTAATGCTGACAATTAGTCAGTAAGGTGATGGCCACCCCCAGGCTGCCAAGGTAGAGAACGAGAAATGGGAGCTTCCAGCAGCTATAGAAAGAGCCTTTTAAAAAATCATGAATCCTCATCCTATAGACATTCACACAGCTCCGATGGCATTAGTGGGATGCTTCCTAGTGAAGTTTCTGGGACTGAATAAGACCTCCCTCCCTCCATGTCTAAGTCCTGCTTTATCTGGGTGGGAATGGGAGGTAGGATGGTAAGAGCACAGCGTTGAAGGGCGACTAAGACTAATCTGTGCTCCCATCTTGATTCTGCCCTTTTACGCTGAGTGGCCTATCACCACAGCAAAGATGCACCTACAGAATGACTGGAAGAATGATCTGGGATGTCTAAACACAATGAAAGATCAACTTCTAGAATACACAAGGAATCCCGAGAGCCAATAAGAAAACAACGCAGAGTCCACTAAAAAACCACGAACGACTATAAACAGAGGAAATTCAATGGCTAACAATGTATGAAGAGGCCTCCGAATTTATTAGTAACTAGAAAAGAGATACTACAAAATGCCCTCATTGTACATATTGATACTTAGAATGAGTTGGTGAGTGAAGGAGCCTGATATGGGTTGGGTTGTTAGCCACAAGGTCAGCAGTTCGAAACCACCAGCCGCTCTGCAGAAAAAAAGCTGAGGCTTTCTACTTCCATAAAGGGTTACAGTCTCAGAAACCCACGGGGGCAGTTCTACCCTGTCCTATGGGGTTGCTCTGAGTGAGAGTCAACTCGATGACAATGCGTTTGGCTTTGCCTTTTGTTGCTGGTGAGAATGTAGCAGGCAGAGAAGCAGGAATGGCCATGCACTGATGGTGGGAGTACAGATAGGTGCAGCCCTCCTGAAGAACAATCTATCAATACTTAGTTTTAATAGCTACTTATTGTGCTTGCTGGTCAGAACGTTCACTCTCAGGCATAACTCCCAGAGAGATGTTCACATGGCTCTCTTTGGGGTCATTTAGGAAAATAAGCACAGGTGTTGTATCTTGTAGCCAGGAGCTGGAAGCAACCTCAGAGTGCAACGCTAGGAGAAAGGAGAAGTTAACGTTGGCACTCATTGTGTGACAGCATGGAGGCATCTCTTTCTAACCTCTTGCTCTGGATTGATGCCCTTGGTCTTTCTTCTCTTCAAATATCAATAGACACAGTCATACACTTTCCTCTCTGGTTTTTGCCACTTCCTACTACTTTAAAAATGGTCCCTCGTCCTTATTATTCACTTTGAATACAGATGATCCCTTCCCTGTTCTTCTATAATTCATTAATCAGTTAGAAACTTGAAGCTTAAAACCGGAGATTGGTTATCACTGAACTATAGATTTCTGATATTCCTAATTGCTTTCTGTTCAAAGATATGCGTGCTATTAAAAAGCCAAACCAAACCCAGTGCCATCAAATCAATGTTGACTCATAGCGACCCACCTTCCTCCACTCCCCCCAACCCCCCGTGGGTTTCTCAGAGTGCCACCGTTTACAGGAGTAGAAAACTGAAGCCTCTCTCCCAAGGAGTGGCTGGTGGTTTCAAACTGCCAGCAGGGGGATCGCAGCCCAACACGTAACCACTATGCCATCAGGGCTCATGTGTATGATACAACCTTTTTTTATTAAATTAAATGATCATTTTATTAGGAGCTCATACAACTCATCACAATCTGTACATACGTCATTTGTGTCCAGCACATTAGTACATATGTTGACTTCATCATTCTTACAACACCTGCTTTCCACTTGAGCCCTTGGTGTCAGCTCATTTCCCCCCCTTCCTCCTCGCTCCCCCTCCCCTTGAATCCCTGATAATTTATAAATTATTATTATTTTATCATATCTTACCCCATCCAACGTCTCCCTCACCCACT